>NW_027328741.1:88088431-88395026 GCF_048564905.1 Vicugna pacos | reverse complement strand
TCAGCCATAAAAAGAATAAAAGAATGTCACTTGCAGCAATATGGATGGACCTGGAGGTTATCATTCTAAGTGAAGTAAGCCAGAAAGAAAAAAAAATTTTATGTGGTATCACTCATATGTGGAAACTAAAATAAATTAAAAATAAAGACACAAATGAAATTCTTTACAAAGCAGAAATAGACTCACAGACATAGAAAGTAAACTTATGGTTACTAGGGTGAAAGGAGGTGGGAATGAATAATTTAGGAGTTTGTAGATATATGTACTATTATATATATAATAGATAAGCAACAAGCTTCTTCTCTATAGCACAGGGAAGTATATTCAGTATTTTGTAGCAACCTAAAATGAAAAATAATATGAAAACAAATATATGTATGAATACATAAATGACAGAAACATTATGCTGTGCACCAGAAATTGACACAACTTTGTAAACTGACTTTACTTCAGTTGAAAGAAAGAAAGAAAGAAAAGAAAGAAAGAAAGAAAGAAAGAAAGAAAGAAAGAAAGAAAGAAAGAAAGAAAGAAAGAAAGAAAGAAAGAAATTAAAAAATTTAAAAAGGAAAAAGAAGGCCAACAAAAATCGTAAACAAAAAAGAGGAAAATTGGATTGGATTGTTTCAAAGTACCCCTTTATCTTTTTATTTATAATTTAGTCAGTCCTCTATTCAACCATATATCAGTTGGTTATTGCCCCTGACCGTCACTGACCTACTTTCTCTCTCTATCATCCTACTTATTTCAAATATTTCATATAAATGGAATCCAATATGTGGCTTTTTGTTTATAACTCCTTTCACTTAGCATAATCAGAACTTCATTCTTTTTATGGCCAAATAATGTTGTATTCTATGGATATACCATATTTTATTTACCCAATTACTTATTGGTAGACTTTGGCTTGTTTTCATTTTGGGGCTATCATGCATATTGATGCTGTGAATATTTGTGTACAAATTTTTGAATGTATTTTTAAAATTTTCTTGGGCATAACAGTGGAGTTGTCGGATCATATGATAATTCTTTCTTTAACTTTTTGAAGAACTAGCTGCCTTACAAATTGGCTTCACTATTTTACATCCCCCCGACTCTAAGCAATGTATGTTTACAATTTCTTCACATTCTTTCCTGTTATTGCTTGTCTTTTATTTTTTTTAAATGATAACCATCCTGGTAGGTGTGAAGTGGTACCTAAAATTGTATTAACTTTCTTAGCATTTACAAACTAAGTGATATATGGGTAGATATGAAACTAGATTCATAGGGACATAATTAGATACATGATAGAAGAAGGTATACAGGAATATCTCAAAGATATTTCATGTTCAATTCCAGACAACTACAATAAAGCACATATCACAGTAAAATGAGCCACATAAGTTTTTTGGTTTCCAAGTTCATATAAAATTTATGTTATACTACACTATAGTCTATTTAGCTTGCAATAGCATTATATATAAAAAGCAATACACATACCTTAATTAAAAATAATTTAAAAACTGTTAGCCATCATCTGAGCCTTCAATGAGTCATAATTTTTTTACTGGTGGAGGGTCTTTCCTCGATGCTGACAGATCAGGCTAGCAGTTGCTGAAAGTTGAGATGTCTGGCAATTTATTAAAATAACAATAAATAATAATTGATAGTGAAATGTTGATTGATTCCTCTTTCACTTGAACACTTAGAGGCCACTGTAGGTTTATCAACTCATCTAATTTAAATATTATTGTGTCTCAGGGAATAGTGAGGCCCAAGAAAAGAAAAAGAAGGGGGAACAGTCAAGTCAATGGAGCAGTCAGAACACACACAGCATCTGTGAATCTGGTTTTCATCTCATGTGGGTGGGGTTCATGGCACCCTGAAACAATTACAATAGTAACATCAAAGATCACAGGTCACCATAACAAATATAATAATAATGAAATAGTTTGAAATACTTGTAAAATTACCAAAGTGTGACAAAGAGATACAATGTGGAAAAATGGCAGTGATAGAGTTGCCAGAGACCAGGTTGCCACAAACATTCAACTTGTAAGGAAAAAACTCAATATCTGCAAATTACAGTTAAGTGAAACACAATAAAATAAGATATACCTGCATATAGAAACTTCCAAGCCAATTATGCAAATTCATGTTTTTTTTCTGAGAAAAAGCATAGTCACAAGGTCAGATACTCTTTTGTGAGAGGAATGACCCTTTTGAAGTCACCGGCATTGACTGCTTTTTGAAGGATGAACACTATTCACACAGAGTGAGAAGAGAGAGAAAACTCTTCAAATTGAATATTTAAAGTAACATTTTGGGATGGCAAATTGTACAGGGTATCATTGTGAAACACTGGGTAGATCTACTTTGCTTGAGCAGACAGTTTTACAATTGAAGAAAATAAACCTGGAAAAACATATAACCATTACAACTAAAATAAGGCAACATAAATAATTAGAATAATTACACACATTCAATATTTTGAAACAATGCAAGATGATGATAAGTTTCAGTGGCATCATGAGTGAAACATCATAATTAACATGACTGTGCACTGAAATTTTCATAAGATTTTCAGAAAGGGATAGTATTTGGATGGACATAGACACAACCATGTTTGGTACAATAGCAGAAGGAAGTATTGAGAATTAGATAAGAGATGAACAAAGCTGTGCCTGCTATTCATTTCTCCCACAAGCCTTGTGCTGTACCATGATATCCCACTGAATCTGGGCTTTCTGAGGCCCTAGAGCTAAGGTTGCTTCTGATCTCCATGTATTTCTATTCTTTTGAACCAAATTTGGCTACTAGTTACATTATGTTTATATAAACAAAGTGTTTTATGTGAGGATATTAATTAGCTATGTCAGCACTGGACTTCACCCTGCAGGTCTACAAGCCCTGTACTTGCCCAGCTTCAAGACCTGAGAAAAAGCCCAGAGTCAGCAACAGAGATAATCAATAGTTTAATGATTAGGGTGAACTTGCACATCTGAAGCAAAGTCCTGGAGCTACATCCTGCCATGTGTGGGAGCTGGAGGGCAGGACATTATGGCAGTCTTTGCTCCTGGTGGGGAAGAAGAGGTTACCAGTTATAGGGGAGTTGATGTCAGGTTGGCTTATTGGTTACCAGGGTAATCAGCAGAGGTTCATGCCTCTTACCACCCCTATGATAAGCATATTGGTGAGTTCTGATCTAAATTTAGAACAGTCATTAGCTGGGGCCTGGGGCAAATATGAAGGAAGATCAGTCATGTGAGTTGTGTGTAGGTGAAGCAAGCACAAGGCACGCAGGGGATGTATAGAGAGCAGCCATCTTGAGTTGCCTGACCATACAGCCACCATCAGAGGTACATGTTATTTATTGACTGAAAATAAAGAATCACGGAGTAGTGACATCAGAATTCCCATGCTCTCTTAAGGTTATAATTGCTTGTTCTCACTCTATGGGCAGAAACCTTGCCCCCAAGTTTCTGTTGAAACTCAGGTTTCAGGGAAGTGTCTTCCAGAATAATGTTCCTTGTATACAGGAGATGGAACTGGAAATTAAGAGAATGGTTAGGATATTAGAAAACTAGACAAAATGATGACAAAGGGATGGCTATCCATTCAGAGGAGAACATAAAAAAAGAGAGGGGAGAATGGCAATCTGATAGTGGACACTTAAAATAACCAACGTCAGAAAACAACCTTTGGGAGGACATTTTACTTTTCAATAGTAGGAAATCACCAAAAAGGAAATCATAAAGTTGGCTTGGAATGTGTGCCATCATCCTAAATAGTCTTAAGACATATGATGTGATATGTCGAGTTCTCTGGTGAGTGGAGTGATTAAGCTGTAATGACAGCTCCACAGGGCACAATGTCAGGAACCAGTCCTGTTGCTTTTCTGTTGAGGAGGGCAGTAGGGTGGAGGTGGGATTCCATTTTCAAGTTCTTTCAATATGCTGGTCCTCAAGGCAGTGCATATGTATCCGGGGCAGCTGAAAAGAAGAAGGATGAAGAAGGGCATTGAAATCCTTTAAAATTGTACTCAAAGAACAAGTAACACTTACTTTTATATGTGGCTGACTACAATTTAGTCACTAAATCTAGCTACAAGTCATGCTGGGAAATGTTCCTAGATAAGTACAACTATCATTTCTACCCAGGAAAGGAGCAGCAGACATTGAATGATAGATAACTGGCAGTCTGGCCCACATCCTTAAAAAAAGAATCAGTGTAAATCCTCTTATAAACCTGTAGTTTTATGACTCTCAACCCTTGTCTCACAGAAAAGGAAAGTTAGTTTCAGAATCTAGAGTAAGCATTTGTGTCCTGCCTTCCTCTGCTCTAACTTCACTTGCTCTCAGTAAGTCAGCTGCTCATTCAGAGGAGAAACTATCAGATGCCAAAAGCAAAATTGATCTATTGCAAAAGAGATGAAGTGTGTTCTAAAGAAACTTTAGACACTGCTAAGTCCTCGACACTGAAGGCCTTCAGGATGTTATGTGATTGTTATAATTATTTTTGGTTCCTTTAAGTCTGTGCTTAGAGCATGGGACAGGTAGCTCTATTTCATTTTAAATATATTTGGATGATGCTATTCATTGAGTAAATGTTGATCGGACATAATGCGTATGAAGATCTGTGTTAGTCCTGATATTTCCATTAGGAGAGAATGAAATATACATAAAATTGTGATGTGTTACAGACACCCAGACACCCATAGTACAATGAGAAGATGACAAGTATTTAAACTACCAGCATGAACAGCTTTACCACACATACACACGCCACATATAGAATATGTTATGTTATACATGCTATAACATGTATGCTACATAATATAATATACTATAGTGTATTATACTATACACTTTACTGTAGAGGTGAGTAATACATTCTTCCCATTTTCCAGGAGTTAAATCCTTAGTAACTTTCATTCAAAGGGAAAGTAGAAGAAGAAATGTTTCCACTTGTTTTGGGAAAGAGACAACATGTAAATATACTCAATCAATAAGACAAATGAGTTGAGGGTACTTCTTTTTTTATGTGTTCCTCAATACATGTACTTTCTTGTAGAAGTGTACTTGAGCATTTTGATCACTAACATGTACACATCATGAAGATGCTGGGTGAAGATGAGTGTTTCAATAGGAAACTCCATAGCATACTCAACTGGAGAATTCTGCCACTGGCTAGAATGACAGATTCAGTGTAAATGTCTAAGTACAGCACTAAGAAGATTTAAGTTTCCCTTTTGTATGTGAAACACTGAGGTCATGCTCCTTACATGCAGCTTGCTTGTGGGGTAATTGGAGTAGGTGATCAGGGCAATCACACTACCTGTGGATGGCTGGAGGGGATGGTGGGCACAGAATGCTCTGGAATATGACACGATAGATTTCTACTCCTCTTACAATGTGTACCCCCCAAAAAATAAGCTACTTTTTAGTATTTTTATATATATATACATATATATAATATTATAATATATATAGATATATATATAATATATCTCCTTAGATATTTAGTTTAATTCAATTAAACTTTTGGATAAATTATGCAGTGTTATAGTCTGTCAGACAACATGATGTTACAGGTAAATAGAATATAAATTTTACACATTTTAATTCACTGTATAGAAAAGAGCACTTTAAGATGAGAAAATTCACAATTTCAAAATTTTCATATCAATCTTTAAAGGGCACTATCTGCTTTTAGTTTGGGGAAGCACAAACCGAGGGCTTTTGTGATTGAAACAACATTGTGGTTTACCATTTTCTCAATGGCATCATAGTCATTACTCACATCTAATTTAATCAATCCATCTTATTAGTGTTTTCTGATTTTAAAAAAGCTATAAAATTACATTTTATTGAATTATAAATGTGAGTATAATAGCTATTAATATTTCCTGTGGGTTGATGTCCATGCACCAGAATGCATTTGTACTATTTTATTAAATTCAAAAATGTTTCTGTTTTTGCTGCCCATCTGGTTTGCACATTCTGTGTCTTAGTGATGTTCACAAAGTTTTCTTAAGATTTGTTTCTGCCATTGCCACAATACAACACATTTTTATAGTAATACATTCCTTTAGTATTTTAAGACAAAAAGTTGTACTATTTTGGAAAGATTGTTATGTTTCTAACAATCCTTCCTATGCTCTGGCAATCAGAGGAAGTCAAATTCTGCATTTTCTAAATGTTTATAAAAGCTTTATAGCTAGACAGAATAAAATGATGCTGACAATATAAAAAATAATATACACATATAATATTTTGATAAAAAGTGCATTTAGACCACATTATAATATTTAATTTTCATAACATTCTGGTACAGGAATGCTATTATCTACAATTGAAGAGAAGTGAGTCCAAGAGAGGTCAGTAAACATGTTCAAATTTGCACAGTTTAGATTTCAGATCCAGAACCACACAGTGAATCTTGTGACTCCAAATCTCTTACTCATTCTGCTAGACCATGCTACTTCCAGAAATAGATCCAGGCAGCCCAGGTCTACCTCCACAGGATACTTTCTCAAAAGAAATTTCAACGAAGGCAAAATTAATTAAAAAAAATGAACATCTATCTTTTTCTCATATTTAATTCAAGATCAATCTCCCTCTTCTAAATATGTCTTTATATTTGACCTTCACTTCAAATCCAAGTGCCTTTTTAAATGAGTTTAAATTTATTGTCTCTAGTTTATCTTTTAAACTAAGTAAATGATTTTCAACATCAGCCTCTACCACCAATTGAAACTGGTTAGTAAAAATGACTTTCCTTGTGATCATATTTTTTAAATTTTGTTTTGATGGGGGAGATATTTATTTATTTGTTTATCTATCTATCTATTTATCATTTGTTTGTTTGTTTGTTTCTTTAAATGAAGATACTGGGGATTGAACCCAGGACCCTGTGTATACTAAGCATGCACTCTACCACTGAGCTAGAATTTTGTTGTAGAATGAACTGTGTCCCTGTATAATTTGTATGCTGAAGTCTAAAGCTTGGCTGCCTCAGAATGTGACCTTATATGGAATAGAGCTGTTGAAGGTGTGATTAGTGAAGATGAAATCATGCTGGACTAGTGTGGGCCTCTAACCTAATATGACCGAAGTCCCTGTGAAAAGGGAATATTAGAGCATGGATACACATGGACACAGGGACAATGCCACGTGAAAATGAAGGTAGAGATTGGGGAAATGCTTCTTCACACCAAGGAATGCTAAGGACTGCCAGAAAACCACCAGAAACTAGGGGAGAAACCCTAGAAGGAATCAGCCACACTAAAACCTAGATCTCAGACTTTTAGCATCCTAATCAATAAATTGCTACTTAAGCCACTTAGTTTGTGGTATTTTGCAGGCCTCATCGGTTAATATATAGCCTTTTCTTTTCTTTATCAAATCCACTATTCTTTCCAGGCTCTTTCATCTTTATAATGATTCTTTAAGAGTCTCTAAAAAATTTGGATTTACCATCCACTCTAATGCCTAAAATGCTGGTCTACTTGAGGATCGTCCTTTATATACAGATTTAGAATAATATCAATATCTGTGGTTTAATCTAATACTCATTTATATACCGAAATTGCATGTGTCTTCTAAAATCAGGCACAGATTACCCAATATATCTAAAACTGAATTCACTACACTTGGTGCATTTCCCTATTTTGTTATCTCTTCCCCACTCTCTCTATTGCTGTAAGACACTCCTTTGACTCAGTTACTCCAGCAAGAATTTTGAATGAAGGTCAATCCATATATGTCAACTTCATGTCCTACTTTTAAATAGTACATAAGCCCATCAATTCTATCTCCTTAATAATTCTTGAATAAATCCAGCTTTTTATAACACTTTACATTCTCTCCTGGTCAACTACAGTACTTTCCTACCTAGCCTTTCTGACTTCTGCCTTGTATACTTCCCCCAATTCATTCCTTGAAAGTTGTTCTGTTTGAAGACCCATTCTGTTCTGAAAGATATAACATAGTGTATTGTGACTTTTTAAATTTACTTTTCATTTAACTCAGGAATAATTGACAAAAATTGAAATTGTGATTCTTAATACACATTAATGAGAATAACAGTTTTTAGATGCAGTTCATTTATGCAAAACATCTATCTATTTTTGGCATCTAGGTTTCTTTAATCTTAATGCATTTTGATTTCCATTCTTTGTAATGATGAAACATTGCAGATTTAAATAAATTTACATCAATGTTTTATTATCTGTTAAGTTTAAAACACCATAAACAAAGCCTCTTTTTTCCCTGTCTACTTCACCTTCAAACCTCCTGCCCCTCTCCAAACACATGCACACACACACACACACACACACACAAAGTCATCACTCTCTTTTTTTTTCATTTGTGTCAGCAACATGCCATGGATATAGCAAACATATTTCTTGGTTGGTCTTTTTGTGAGTCTGAATGAGGTTCTTGTGCATCTGTAGGTGATTAAAAGGAAATTTTTGATTTCATAGAAAAAGTGGTAAAATGCTTTGGAAAGTCTTTTAAAATAGCATTTCTAAACTTGAAGTGGAATTTTGACATTTTGGCATTTAGCATTTTAACTTTTATCCATTTATTAGGCAATTTAATGTGTTTTTGTCACCTGGCCTTTTCTGTCTTATTCATATATTTCCAGATGGTACAAATTTCTTCCCCAAAGAAAGTTCATAATGGCAAGAATGTTAGTTATATTCTTGATTTTGTGTTCTGTAAGGTTTTATTGAACCATACAATTCTAATAGCATCTTTTTTTCTGTTTTGGTGGAAATGGGAGAATAAAAAATCATTTGTATCATTATAAGTCAAATACTACTTTCTTTCAATAATTAAATATTTTAAGTAAACTTATCTATTAACAGTTTCACTTTTTAATTTTTTCTTGTTCATTTCCCTCCATGAAAATCCCTAATTTTTAGCACAGTAAGCAAAATTTCCTTGGGTGACTAGTTCATAGAAATTGGAAAATACATTTGCTCAGGCAATAAGCGCTTTACTATATCAACATATTTCTGCCATGCTTATAAAATCATTAATCTTGCACCTTTGGGAAGATTTTAATTAATTACAAAATGTCAATTAATTGATGGAGTAAAATGAGCAAAGGTAACATGGAACAGAGTTAGCAATATACAAAAGAGTTGGATATCTTCAGTCTATGCTTGATAGAAAGTTCTAATTTCCCTATCTTGAGAACAAAGGACACTGGACTTAGACATCTGTTTCCAATTTTGCTGTTAAGGAGATTTGGGCCCAGGAAGGTCATTTAAATGATGGACATTTCTTTTCTCATAAATGAAAGGACAGGACCAGAGTACGTAATTTCTAAAATTCTTTTCAACTCTAATATTTTATTTCTTTGTCAAAATCTATCAGCCTCAGTGATACATGTTGTCAAATACTAGAGCTATAGAAAATGATGATGATGATAATGATGATTTTGATAATGTCTAATATTATTGAGTGCTATATGCCTGCATTTGATTCCCTAATTTTCCTAAGAGTGGGATATTACTGTCTTCAATTTTATTAATGAGAAAATTGAGGAAGAGTTAATTTAACTCATATGCCCAATATCATAAAGCCCTATGACAAAGTCAATTATTTCAAATATTAAGCTTTATGGAAAAAATATTATCAGTGTTCATTAGTATCCTTTCTGTGCACCAGCAAGACTGTATTATTTATCCACTTGAAGATAATTAAGGTCATGTAACTAGCTTTGTCCAATGGCCATGAGTCAAATTTACATGAATAAGTTTTGGCATAAAGCATGGAAAAACCAGCAATGGCTCTGCAGGTGCCTCTTTTTCTGAGATGCCCATCAGGAGGCAGTAAGCTCCATATGATGTTGCTTCAAGACGGTGGTACTTTCCTTGTTCTGAATCACTGAGTTGCTGGTTTTGGAACAGTTCATCTTGCTTCTTATCTGGATACAGACTTTGCTAGAGTAAATTCTAAATCTTTGTTGTTTAATTCACTGAAATTTGGGGATATATATATGTGTGTGTGTGTGTGTGTGTATACATACACACACATACATACACACACACACACATATGAGGATATCTAGCCTATACACAAAATCAGGATATTTTTATCTTCAATGAAAGTTAAGGGCATGAAGCTTTGAAAGTTTTCCATGTTATCAATTATACCAGTATTTTCTGATATAACCAGCAACCTGGTAGTTAGCGTTGGCTACCATGAAAACATCCTTAAGCATGAATTATTCTCTCCTGCTAGATTATCTCCTTTTTTCTCACTTCTGTCTCTCTTGAAACCTCTTATTCCTTGCCCCCAATTTTTTAGTAAATACATAACCTAACAACTCCTACTTTTTTTTTTGGAAATATTGTTTCTTTCAAGATTGAGAAATAGTAAGAAATATTTGATTTTCAATACTGACATTTAATAGCAGTGTGATCTCATCAAAATTATGTCTCAGTCAGATTCAATCTGAAAATGAAAACAAATATGAGTATTATGTAATAAAGAGTTAGATATGTGATAGCACTTCCCCAAATTGTGTGTATTGCTGGGGTCATAAATTTCTAAAAGGGAGAATTGGAGGATCAGAGAAAAGACAATAACCAACCCTTTTAAATAAAGCAGTTTGGGCTGCCCAAGTGGGTCTGCAAAGGAGACCTGGTGGAAAAGATTATGGAAAGCTGCTGTCTCCACTTATTTGTTGGGTCTCAGTGGCTCTTGGTCAGTAACATTTTCATTTGGGAAAATGATGTTGGTGTGGAGCCAAAGACAGCAAGAACTAGCTAGAATCCACATGTATCTTTTGTTTGTTACTCGTACCTCTAAAATAACAGATTTCAGATGAGCTGCTTTATTTTCCCCTTCCAAAATTTGTAAAAAGAATTTTTATTTGGGCCAGTTAACAAAGTATCATACAGGATAGGGGATTCTTGTAAACTATCCTAGCTTAGCCAAGATGACAGTGCAAAAAATTGCTGCAAGTCAATTAATTTTCCTGTACTTTAATTTCTTTATTTCTAAAATGTTTGATTTTGCTTCAGAAACTCAGTGTCATAGTTGTTGGAATCACATGTGAATATACACTGAAAATTAGGATAATGATAAAAATTATTATTGTTCCAAAGTAATTGTGATAACATATTTTAAAACGATTTACCTAAACATATCAATCTGTGAAATTAAATATTTAATACATTTTAAAAATAGAAGCCTCTTGAAACAGTGTGGGCTTAACTTGTCTTGTGTATATCTGCTTGTTCTATAGTCTATGATTGTAGATTTCAAATTTTTACAGTGCAGTACACAAAATTTACATAAAAATTTCAATAATCATCTGTTAACTAAATCCTTACTTGTGACTTCTAATATAATATATTAATAATTTAATGTTCATGACACATACAAAGAGGTGGATAGCTTACAAATTCTATTACATGGAATTCTGAAGTTCATGTACTACCAAGAAAATTATAAATATAGATTAGAATCTTATGTAACTGCTGCTCTGATAAAATTAGTTGGAAGAAAATTCAGTGTTTTGAGTTTTTAATAGTTATTATTTTTAATACTTATTTACTTCAATTTTAGCTAATGATCAGTGGAAACCAACACACATTTAAGCCAGTAATTTCTACTTCTAGCCAGAAACACATAGGAACTGTGTATAAATAAATGCAAATGCCATTAATATATAGATTTTTAAAGTTCTACTATATTTTTCTTGGAAATGAAGTGAAATTTCAAAATTATCGTTCTTAATTCTATCATTTGATAGATAAAAATACAAAATTACCCAGATAAAGTAAGAAATATTATATAGATCATAAATAAACTTTTTGTATAATTACTGAATATTTCATGTGCCTGTTTTATTTTATTATTGTTTTTTGTAATACAACTGACTACTTAAATCAACCACTGTGGTATATATTTTACCAATTGTGCACATATTTCTATGATTCAGTCTTACAAATGTTGATTATGGTGTGTTCCAAATTCATTTGGGTTTGCAAACCTAATCATAACTAAAACAACTGAGGAATTAGAAATTCATTTTAAACAAAAATCAAAGGAGACTTTGCAAGAGACTATCCCAATCAAACCTATGGCCCTATTGCAGAAAACAGATTTTAAAGAAATCTGGGCTAGGCCTTGTTATGTACATGGTATATAGACTGAGGTTCAAACCACAGTGCCTGATGTTGGGAGTATGTGGTCTTATTAAGATAGTGAAAGACATGTAGTCAGTAGTTACAGAACAGTGCAAGTATTTGACAATGACTGTTTCATAGGAGAGGCAGTGAAGAATTGATTTCTGTGTTTTCATCAGAGACATAGAGTTCAAAACAATGACTTTGGTCCTAAACTTAGGAGATTTTATACTACAATAAGTAGTAGTAAGGAGGATGTGTGGATATATTGTGTTGTGCGTGTTGGGGCACACACACACATGCCTGTTTTGGGCAAAGATAATGTGTTTTTGGCAGGGTTAGCTCATTTAGCCGATACTAAAAAAAAAGGGGGGACATAGATCCCAAGTGACTGTGATTTTTACTACTAATAATTATAAAGAAAAACACTGGCAAAATAAGTATAAATTACAGAATTTTTCTAGTTTTTTATTTTTTTAACATTTTTTATTAATTTATAATCATTTTACAATGTGTCAAATTTCAGTGTTCAGCACAATTTTTCAGTCATTCATGGACATATACACACTCATTGTCACATTTTTTTCTCTGTGAGTTATCATAAAATTTTCTGTATATTTCCCTGTGCTATAAAGTATAATCTTGTTTATCTATTCTACAATTTTAAAATACCAGTCTATCCCTTCCCACCCTCCACCCCCCTGGTAACCACAAGTCTGTATTCTCTGTCTGTGAGTCTATTTCTGTCCTGTTTGGTGCAGCCACTATGGAAAACAATGTGGAGATTCCTCAAAAGACTAGGAATAGACTTACCATATGACCCAGGAATCCCACTCCTGGGCTTGTATCCAGAAGGAAATCTACTTCAGGATGACACTTGCACCCCAATGTTCATAGCAGCACTATTTACAATAGTCAAAACATGGAAACAGCCTAAATGTCCAACAACAGGTGACTGGATAAAGAAGATGTGGTATATTTATACAATGGAATTCTATTCAGCCATAAAAACCGACAACATAATGCCATTTGCAGGAACATGGTTGCTCCTGGAGAATGTCATTCTAAGTGAAGTAAGCCAGAAAGAGAAAGAAAAATACCATATGAGATCGCTCATATGTGGAATCTAAATCACAAAAACAAAAACAAACAAACAAATAAAAACAAAGAATTTTTCTAGTTTTTAAATCCAAAGTCTGTTTATTTTTTCAAGCAACTGTTATACTCACTGAAGGGGAATAACAGTTCCTGCCTTTTACAGTGAAGGAATAAAGAGTATTCATGATGTGACTTTTCATTAAAATATGAAATTTTCCATCCTAAGGTCCTAGAAAATTAGTTATTCTACCCTGATCAAAAATGGTCCTCTGGGCATTGACTCATATGGGGTAATTTAATGGAATTTCACATTCTGTAATCGAGACTATATGTTCATCTAATGATGCCACGCATATTTTAAAAACCCCTCAATACTGAAGTTTCAGTCTCTTGTCATGATTGTTTATATCTCTCAGTTGATTAGTGATTCTAAATGACAATGCAAATCAAAATGAATTTTCATATTGTGTTTACACCATTGGTGAAAATCTAATTAAATATCTAATAATTAATGCAACTTCTTCCAAGAGAGTTAATACATCAGAGAATGTCAATGGGGAATATCCAGTGGGAATATTACCTTCATTGTTGTGTTTCTTATTGTAAATTGAGTGAATTATAGTGTATATTATATTTTATATGCATATTTTTTAAAAACTGCGTGGGCAAGACAATCCAGTTCTTGGTACAATAATGTAACTTTCTTTTAGTTGGACATTATTATATTGATAACATGTCTATGTGTCTGACACCAGGTCACCCAGCCAGCTAGTCAGTAAACATTTAAAGAGTGCCTAATATGTGACCAGCACTGTGTTAAATGTCAGTGATATAGAAAGTGTTATTATAGAGACCTTTTTCTAAAAAAGATCTTTTTTAAAATTACTAACCATTATAATTAATCATCTAATTTTCAGTGGGGAACTTTTGAGTGGAGGTCAGAGAAGGTTATCATGCATATTAGAATATCCTTTGGCATTATATTTTCACGTGAGGAGTATTTATTTTCTCCTCCATTTGGGCTTGAACTTGTAACTTGCTTTGGCCCGTAGGCTATCAGCAGATATGATGTGATGCAAGCCAAGGCTTGAAATGTGCTTATGCACTGGGCTTTCTCTCTTGTACTCTACCTCTACCATGAAGACATGCTGAGTAGGCTGATTGGTCTCAAACAAATCAAAGGCACTTAAGATTATACATGAACTGAACCCATGTCCTCGAACTAAACAAAAGTGATGGCAACAGAGGTCTCAGCAGAGCTGGCCCAGTGGGTCAGCAGTTTGAGGTAGAACCCCGGTTGAACA
The DNA here is from genome assembly GCF_048564905.1 of Vicugna pacos. NCBI lineage: Eukaryota > Metazoa > Chordata > Mammalia > Artiodactyla > Camelidae > Vicugna > Vicugna pacos. Next base: position 88,380,491 of record NW_027328741.1, on the reverse strand, counting down.
ATTAGTCAGTGCATAAGAATATTTATCTTTATAAGCCTCTAAGTTTTGGGATGTTTTGTTGCAGACCCATAGCTGACAGACACAAATGAATCTGTGTTTTATAGTGATTGCAATAACAGGTATGTTTTTCTTTTTAGATCTTGTATTTAAAAATATTTACAGGAGTATAAATATGTGTTCTCGGTTTTAAGGAAACAGAGGCTTCATCATTATTTAACTATAATTTAAGAACAAAGCAACAAAGGCAGAAACAGTGAAAACATCAATGGTATAAATGTAATAATATGAATGATTGTATTCTACCAAATGTATCCATGACAATTTCTTAAGTGATTATCAAAGTATAGGCAAATTATTCTCCTTAGAATGCCCTGTAAGCTCCCTGTGTAGTTAACCAGTTTACATAAACATGGAAGACAGTGATGGAGTTGCTTCTTGATTTAAGAAAAAAAGTTGTGTCAGTGTCTTTAGGTAATTTTCATCTGAGTTGGCTCAAAAAATGACAAATAGGCAACATAAATATAAAAATTCTAGGCCATTAAGAGAAAGAAATATATGCTAGACTTAAAGCCATTAATATGTAATTGTTAACTCCTTAAAATAAAGCACACTCTTATTTTATATTATACACCTCTAATCCTTAGAGCTATGTCTTTCATGATGTTGGTATATCATGTATGAGCAATAAATAGTATTATGTGATTAAAACAATGATCACAGATAAATATATTGCTAATGAAAAGTTAAATGTTTAGGGACCTTTGTATTGTTAGTCCTTGTATAATGTACTAAATTTACTAAAACAACCTTTTCATGTACATATGTACATTAATAATAGAAAGTCATTTGGCATAAATTAACTGTGTATGTTCAGTGATTATAGTCACACCTCAAATCTCTGGAAGCAGTTATTTGGTACACTTTGACATGGACCCTTTTAAAATTAGATTAAATTGTTAGTAACTCTAAAATCTCTGACAAGAATATGCTCCTTCCAGCACATTTTATATAAATATAAAATTAAAGGAAGGATGTACCCTCCTGTGAGAAAAGCAAATGTAAATATCCAGTTATGGGGATTAGGTGAAGCAAGGACCTAGTGCTCACTTTACATAGTTTTATAGTGGGCGTTTTTTCACCATGACTCTTTCATCACAGGGTGACTAAATGTGACTTGTTCATAACTCACAATTTAAATAGTTTGAGCTCATGTACCCCTTAAGAAAAAAGTGAGATTCAGCATTGCATATTTAATTCTTAAAGTGTAAACTGTCTCATATTTACTATCACACAAAATAACAGAACAAAAATAAGTAAATACAGTAGAAAAATATGAATCTGTAGGCAAAATTGACCTGTAAAAATAAATGGGATTATTCCAACAATGCAAATTAGTTTGCCTGTATACAATAAATTAATGTAGTATGGCACATTAATAGATTACAAAACTACAAGGGGAAAAGCAATTGATCATTTCAGAAGATGCAGAGAAAGAGCGTGATTAAAGTCCAATACTAGTCCTGATAAAAAGCTCTTAGAAAACAAGAAATGAAAGAACTTCTTTATTCTGACAAAGAATATCTGAAAAAAAAACACCCAAATTAAACTACTTTGATCAATACAAAAAAGTAAAAACATTAACTTCAAAATTAAAAACAAGTTAACAATATTCTCTATGACCTCTTGCATTCATCATTGTAAGGGAGGTACTTAAGAACTTAGTAAGAAACAGAATCAAATGTATTATTTACTAGAATCTGAAAGAAATTATCTAAACTGTTTACGTTAAAAAAATAGATATGTATAAAAAGAGTAGTTTACAAAGACTAAATATCAGGTGTATTTCTATGCCTAGAAACAAAATGTTTGAAATGCAATAAACAGATACAATTTTAACCACAGAAAATACGAAGAAAAGAAATTCACCAAATAAAAGTCTTGCGTGCCGTCAGAAAAAAAATATGACTGTGTGGAAATGCATTAAAGATACAAAAGTAACTGGAGAAATATAGCTTCTTCATGAATATGGAAAGCCTATATTTTAACCATATAAAATCTTACCAAAGTGATTCACAGATTTAATCTCTATGATTAAATGCTGGCAGAGGTTTGAATGGTACTCAACAAACTTACTCTAAAATTTATATGGAAAAAGACACAGCCAATGATAGTCAAGTTATTCTTGAAGAAATTTAGGTGAGTGTAAATTCCAGCCATAAATATTAGACAGTAACACTTAGCAGAAAAGATAGAAAAACACTTACCCAAATGTGAAACTTTGAGTTTAAACTTTAAACTTTAAGTACAAGAGATGTGGTGTTGGGGCAAGGAATAGCGACGTTATTTGGAAAGCTGGCAGACCGAGAGGATGGCCGACTAATGTCTTGGAGAACCATCCAGATCCAGTCACAATACAGGCTTCTTTTATACAAAACAAAAACAAAAACAAACAAGAACAACAAACAAACAAGAAATAAAGGAGGGTATATGGTTGGTTGTTGCAAACATCTTGCTGTAGAAATTCTTTGTTCTTGCAGCTGTCCATGTGGGTCAGTTCATGGTGTCCCTGTAAACCTCCAACAAACAAATGTTATTCTCTATTCTACAGCTGGTTATCTTTATGTGAGTGCAAAGCTAGCAAGACTAAGCCTCGGAAACAGGGCACAGTGGTCAAAGCTAAAGGAACAGATCTAAGATAGAGTCAGATTTGTTCTCCTCTTTTACATTAACTTCAGAAAATTATAATATTCTTATAAATTAAAGGTGTCAACACACGAACTCTAGCAATTTCTTTCCTAAGTTACCTTCAACCTTCTGCCTGTGTTCAGTGTGCACCAAGATAAATATACAAGTATGTTCATAACATCATTGCTTATAGTAATCAAAAATTGTAAATAACTCAAATATCCACTTTTTGGAAAATGGATTAATGGAGTAATTTTTAAGTTCCATTCTAAAAATTTCAGTTTTATAAATATTAATAATTCTAAATATAAAAATTGTAGTAAAGAGAATGTTTCAGGGGAAATTGAAAAAAATATAACATTTAATAAATATAAATGGCAACTTAAACTAAATGATATCATTTTATTGATATATATGTGTGTTCAAGAAATTATAAAGAAAAGCAGGAGAATGCATTTTAAAATCTCAGGATACTCCATAGTGAAGAAAGAGAGGTAAATAGGATAAAAATAAAAGCACATTAAGGGCTTTAATAATAAAGTACATGTATTAGTTAACGTCAAAAAGAAGGTTCATAAATTTCAGTTAGCCAGACAATTAGCCATTTTTGTTGTTTAAATTTTATCTTATTTATTTTTATGAAAATAGTACAAATTTATCATCATGAAATTTGTGGACACTTCCTTTCTGACTTACTATATAGTTATTTTTTGTCATTTTTATATGTACGTTTAAAAATATATATTCTGTGAGGTGTACAAATTGTTAGACAAAGGTTGGAAACTCTATAAGAAAATCCTTTCTGTACATTTTTTTGTCTAATTACTCTAGAAATCTTCAAGGGATTAGTTGGTTTTTATTATTGTAAATCTTCTCACTTTAATTTTGAGTTTCTCAATATCCAGACATTCTTTTTTTATCAGTCTACCCTATATCTACATATATGAGAGGACCAAGACCCTGATGCAACAATCATTCTTCCCAGAGAAAGCCCATATCCTGGGATATATAGGACCCAGCAGTATATATAAATATATACTTATCTACACTGGCACATTATAATCACTCATAATTACCTTTGGACTCACTCTTGGTGTTGAATACTCTATGTGTCTGGACAAGTGTACAATGGTATTTATCCACTATTACAGTACCACACACAATTGTTTCACTGCCCTAAAAATCCTGTGTGCTTTACCTAATCAATCTTCCCTTTCTCATAACACTTAGCAACTTTTCATCTTTTTATTCTCTCTATAGTATTGTTTTTTCCAGAATATCATGAGGTTGGAATCATATAATACATAGCCTTTGTAGATTGGTTTCTTTCACTTATCATTATACATTTAAGGATCTATATTATCTTTTTATGGCTTAATAGCTCATTTCTTTTCAGCACTGAATAATAATCCATTGTCTGATTGTACTATGGTTTATCCATTCTCCTACTGAAGGATATTTTTGTTGCTTCCATGTTTTGATAATTACAAACAAACCTGATGTAAATATCCTTGTGTAGGTTCTTATATGGACATAGTTTTCAGCTCCTTTAGGTAAACTGCAAAGAGTAGACTTGAAGTATTTTATGGTAAGAGCACATTTAGTTTTGTAAAAAACTGCCAAACTGCCTTCCAAACTGTTTTAATCATTTTGTATTTCCATCAGCAATAAGTAAGAGTTCCTGTTGTTCTACATCTTGGCAGGATGTTTGGTGTTGTCAGTGTTCTAGATTTGGTTAGTCTAATAGGTATGTAGTAGTATCTTCTTGTTTTAAATTGTAGTTTCCTAATGGCATATAATGCTGAACATATTTTCATATGTTTGCTTGCTATCTGTTACCTTCTTTGGTGAGAGATCTGCTCAGGTAATTTGCTCATTTTTTAAATCAGGTTGTTTAATGTTCTATTGTTGAGCTTTTTAGAATTCTTTATATATTTTGGCTAATAGTCTTTTATCTGATATATCTTTTGCAAATACAGCCTCCCAATCTGTGGCATCTTATCATTCTTTTGACAATGTCTTTTGCAAAGAAAACCAATTGTAATTTTTTTTAAAGTCCAGCTTAGAAATTATTCCTTTCGTTGATCATGCCTTTGGTGCTATATCAAAAAGTAAAGTGAACAAAGTCAAAATATGGACTAGATAATCCTTTAAATAGCAGAACCAAATTTCCAAAGATGGAGCGAAATACCATAATGTACTTATAATATAAAAAATAGTTAACATGACTATTTTCTTGATATAAAGTAGAAAATATATAAAAATATATAATTAGAAAAAATGTAACTATCCTTGTGTAGGATAGAATAATAACTATCAGAAAAAAACAATAAACAGGTTGTTTTTTTATATAATATTGGCAAAACTGGATTAAAGAAGACAGCTTCTTGAAATTTATCTTTTATAGAAAAGTCATCCTGAATTTTAAATTCTAGAAATAGCCAAAATATTATACAAGTAAGAAATTAATGAAATTATCTTCAGTGGTATAAAGAATGAGGTGTTTAATGCCTGAAAAACACATCTGAAGGAAAAACAAAAGAAAGTCACTCAAAAAAATGAAAATTAATGAACAAAGTTATATGTGGAAAACAAAATAAAGTCATAAATAAATTAGTCAATAATACATATGGATAAGCCTTAATTGAGTCAATTTTCCTATTAAAAGACATTAAAATGCATACATTCTCAGATATTTGGGGGGAATCTCTAGGATATTTGCAAGAGGAACAATTAAAAATGCTGCAAAAATTATTGAAAATAAAAATATAGAAAAAGAAACACCAGAAACAAATACCTATTTCTATAAAATGTAGTTATAACAGTTTTAGTTTTAAGCAACATAAAAGAGCAAGGGTAAATATATTGGAAATGTCATGTTTTACTTCTCAGTTTGGGTGGTAGAGTAATGGATATATATTTTATAATCATAACCTGTATGTATCAAATGTTTCATAATTTAGAAATGCAAATAAAAACTATAATCAAATCTTACTGTAATGTAACAAATAAAGAATTAAACATACTTTTTTGTATGTAATTCCTGGGTATTAGTTATGTGTGTGTATATTATATATATGTATGATTTTGTCCTTGAATCAAATTATGCACAGAATTTTGCTCTATGAACATTAGACATTCTATATTGAGAATCCCTTATGGTTTTAAAAGACTGTAAATATAATTATTAATAAAATAACTTTTTATTTGTGAAAACCATAAGAAATATAATTACTCAGTTTTACTGATGTTGTTACATTGTTTTTATGCTTCACACTGTCATTTTTCTATTAAAATAACCATTCTAATATCTCTTTATTTATACAATTAAAATGATTTTAACTTTGAAATTAAATTCTTAAAAATTTTTAGTGAATAATATAGGTTATTAAATTTAGAAACAAAAAAAATTACTCACAAGCCCATAATTAACTAAATTTAATCTTAGATATAGAGACTTCCAGAATGGTACCATTAAAAATATACTCAGTGTTGTAATCATAAATTTTGCACAGAAATTTTAAAATGTTTTACATATCCAAAAAGTCATTAACTCTGTTTTCCTTTTCTTCTTTTTCCCCACTACTTATACCTGATACGGATTAGTCTTGAAGGGATCATCAAGAGGACATGACTACTGGAATGCGTTTCGCTTGCCTTCCCTGCAGAAGCCCCACCAAGTACTCAGCCTTGTGACAGTAATGTGGTTGTTGCCGAGACCATCCGGACAGTATTTTAAGGCTTCTATATAAACTTTTAAGATTCTGGTGGGGTTGCAGGGAGACTCTTGTGGCTGCTCAAGACAAGTCTCATAAGTAAGTTATCTTGCTGATAAAACCTGCCGCCCACTAAGCTGCAGGGCTCTGCTTCTTTCTATGGTCTCTCCTTCCCCTCTGTGTTGGACCAGTTCGTGGATCATCAAGCAGACTGGGCTGAAGTACACCCTCCAGAAATTCTCTCTGTGAAGATGTCTGGGTGTAAATTTTTTTTCATCCTTTTTATTTCTAGAAGTATATTTGGTTATTACTCTCACAACTGCTAATTTGTCCAGATGCATAGTTATAAGCTTAGAGTGATTTATCTTCCCTTCATCATGCTGAAAATGTCTCTCCTTACACAGATTCATTATCATGGTGGCCCAGTTTATTTTTTTTATTTCAATTTGAAATTATATAGGCAGAGGTATCTTTTCACCAATTGTGACATCAATGTTTTGAACTATTTTAATATACATGCTGTTTACTGAAATACAATTTTATAACATGAGAGTTGTGGATTAAGTTTTATTTGGGGCAAAATGAGGACTATAATCTAGAAGACAGAACCTCAGATGGCTCTGAGGACCTTTTCTGAAGAGGCAGGGGGAAACTCAATATTATATATGTAATTTTAGTGAAAGGGAGTATGTGCAGTCAAACACACATTGAGTTCTTTTGCCAGTTATGAGGAGCAGATGTCACCATTAATGAATTTAGTGCTCTTATAGATATAAGGAGATGCAAGAATTGGGGCTTATAAAATCTTCTCCTGAAAACATTTATCTGAAGCTGTATTTTGTCATTTTTCCAACAGCACAAAGTGCCCCATTCCTTATCTCCACTGTGAACTTTCAGGGAGTGTTGGAGGTCAGCGGCTACAGTGGCTTGTGATTGGTTATAGTACCAAGCAGAGGTAGATGGCAAATGTTATAAACGATTATTCCCCTTAGCATTTTTATTTGAATCATTTTTTGCTTACTTTTTCTCCATTATAATTTTCTATTTTACTGAAAATATAAAGACTTATGATTGATAAAAATTCACTGTTAAAACTTTAATATGTAAATATTAGAAAAGAAAGTTATTTTTGCTATCTCAACTTTTTTATAATATTCTTTTAATTGTATCTGTGTTATTAAGCATATAATAATCAATAATGCAAATTGATATAAAGTAACATGCACTTACAAAATCAAACAAGTTAGACGGAAGTATCATTTTAAGAATTATTTTTATTTATTGGCATTTATTTTGAAATATTTTCAAAATAGACGTGATCCTTATTTTGTCTACCTGTAGATTCAATACCCTTTCACATAGCATTTACATAATCATATCTTTCTTCTTAAATTTTAATAAATGTATCCTTTTCTTAGTATTTATTTTTATTTTTTAGGATAAATATATGGTTACCATTCCTTCTGATTCTTTGAATGTCTTGGTATTACTTTGGCTTAACTACAAACATAACAACCTTAGTGGTAACACAATTATAGTATTATAATATTTTTTCTCAAAGCTTTATAGCTATTTCCATAATATTTTGTGGCTAGTCAGTCTTTAATAGAAGAAGACAAGGCTATTCTTTGTTTTCTCTATAGAAGTAATTTTGTTTATTTTTTTTTCTGGTCCACTTTTAAGTTTAACATTTTGAAATAGATATAGATATATATGTATTTTGTATTATAATTAAGCTTTAAACATGGTATATTCTTTTACTTATCTTGATATGCCTATTTCCCTGCCCTGGGAACAAATCTGGGTATCCAACAGTTTGGCACATTTTCTTGGTTGTTCTCTGATTGCTTAGAGTCAGGTCATACCCATGCTTTAGCTACTGCACTGGATGACTGAATTTCTAATGCTATTTCCGTCTTTTGAGCTGCAGTTTCATTAAATTTATGTATTATTTATTGTAGAAGCAAATAAAATTTTATATTTGTAGGTAAATGGCATAAGTTTTAGTGGAATGTGGAGGTCACAATACAAATGTTTAGTTGATATAGATCTTTACTCTAAATAATGATGAATTTTTTTGATGTTAAGTTGCCTTCCTGCTTTCCTTCCCTCTTCTTTTCTTTCTTTTTGATTGGTATTTTTGGCTCTAAAATTTATTTTTTTGGCAAAATCTTATTTGAATTGATACAGAGATGAAGGATACACACACACACACACACATAAATGTCTATATAAACTCTGCTAAATAAATAATCATAAATCTCTGTTTCTCCAATCAATTCAAAATATTTTAAGAATGCTGCTTTCCTTGAATTAAACTTAATTCTTCTCACTTGTTTATTAAGCAGCATTCCTTTGTCATGCACTGACTACAGCCTTGTTCTTCCTATAAGTAATTGTGTTTTATAAATTTGTAAGCAACCAGAGTGATTTCAGAATTTGTTAAAGATTTACAAAAAATTGACATGATCTTAACCACATGCTGCTATTGCCAATATGCCCTTTAGAGTGATGATTTTACTAAAAGCATTGTCTAACTCCTTCACATTCCTACAATAATGGCCTTATTATTATACTACAAAAGATGACATCTTCAAATAAAAATGTCTAACTCTATAACAATATTCCATGAATTCACTTATTACACAATATTAACAAACTACTTAAAGAATGAATCAAAACCATATAAGATATTATTTCTCATGTATTGGAAAAAATAATACGATGAAGTAAATTAAATCTAATAATGTTAAAATATTCAAAGCCTTTCTAATGATAAAAACTTTAAATATAAAATATTCTACTTCAAAAATGCTTTCAGAGATGTTATAAATGGTGAGAGGATTACATATCATATATAGTTTTCTGTTTATGAATTTGATTATAGCAATGGAACAGTGTAATATTAAATTAAAAAAATGCATATCAATTGAAGATATAAATTAACCTCAAATTTGGGTTGTAAATAATTTTATATTTAGCTTTCAGTTTTCTTTATGTGTTTTTATATACTTTCAGGAAAATAATTATCATATGCAAATGTACAGATTTGAGTATCAAATATGTCTCAATCTCAAGAGATCTAAAACCCCTCCATTTCCTTCTTTCCTTCCTTCCTTCCTTCTTTCCTTTCTTGGTATAAAAGTTAATTGTTGGCAATATTTTATCAGAACTTATATTGTGAATGAAGGATGAAAGATATATACATATATACACACACACATATAGTGATGATCCAACTTGGAATAAATATTCTCATATTTCTATGAAAAATTATGAATGAATTTAACTATAGTATGTAATTCCTTAACATTTTTCATAATATAAAGTATATGTACTTACAACTTTATATTGTGAACTTAATTGTTTAATATCTACCTTAATGCATGGAAGAGTTTTTATGTTATTATAAAGTATACTTTAATAAGTGTGATAAAGGAGCGTTACATGGTGTTAAGGAATTATGTTAATGTAATGGGCTTTATGAATTCACAAATTAGCTGAGCACTCAGAGTGATTGGAATTAGATAGGCAAATCTCTTGAGGGGAGTAGGGGATTGATGTGTAAACGATTATTTCTAAGAGTGAGAATAGCATGTGTATGCCACTGTAGCATAAGGGAACATAGTTAAGTACGAGGATTGTAAGAAGTATATCTATGGTAATGATCCTGAAGGTGAACAAGAAGTGATTTGAGGCTACTAACAAGGGTAAGGCCAAATATGTAACAGTCAGCATATTATAGCAGGCTGTCCTGCGAGCAGGCCCTCCGCCCGCGCCGCGGGGTGGGCAAGCGCCCCGCGGGGGTCTCGGGCTCCCAGCCCACTGCCCGGCCTCCCTGCCACATGCTATGCGTCATCTGGGGATGCCCCTCGCAGAGAGACCCTCAATCACAAGTCACCCGCCCTCCCCACCCTCCTCGCCATGCCTTGCAACCCCGCCCCCGAACCGCCCTCCCGATCTCCGTGCAGTAACCCCCGCCCCTCGCCGGGAAGAACGCAGTGACTCCAAGAGCCGTGGCGGCTCTTTGAGCCCAAGGGGAGAGCGATGCAGCCATTGGCGGAGGCCGCTGCCTCCGGCTGTCAATCCCGTGACCCGGCCCCGCCCCACCGGCGGAGCGTGGCAGGACGCAGGGCCGCGGGGACTGTCGGGACGGTTCCAAGATGGCCGCGCGCTTGGGGTCCGCACCGGCTGGCGGCCCCGAGCTCCGTTCACTGCCACCGCTGCTGACCGGAGCCGCTGGTCGGGCCGGCGACTCCGGGGTCTGTACACGCGGGGCGGGAGGCCGCCATGGCGACCCTGGAAAACCTGGCGAAAGCCTTCGAGTCCCACAAGCCTTTCCAGCAGTCGCTGGCGACGCCTCAGCCCCCTCAGCCGGCACCGCAGCCTCAACCGCCACCGACACCGCCGCCCGCCCAGCCCCCTCAGCCGGCACCGGCGCCGCCGCCGCTTCAGCCCCTTCGGCCGGTACCGCCGCCGATGCCGCCCCAGCCCCCTCAACCGCCACCGCCGCCCGCCCAGCCCCCTCAGCCGACACTGGCTCCGCCGCCGCCTCGGCCCCCTCAGCCCCCTCAGCCGGTACCGCAGCCGCCGCCGCCTCAGCCCCTTCACCCGGCACCGCAGCCGCCGCCTCGGGCCCCTCAGCCGGAACAGCCGCCTCAGCCGGCACCGCAGCCTCAACCGCCATCGTCGCCCGCCCAGCCCCCTCAGCCGGTACCGCAGCCGCCGCCGCCTCAGCCCCTTCACACGGCACCGCAGCCGCCGCCGCTTCAGCCGGTACCGCCGCCGATGCCGCCTCAGCCCCTTCAGCCGGCACCGCAGCCACCGCCGCTTCGGCCCCTTCAGCCGTCACCGCAGCCTCAGCCGCCGCCTCCTGGGCCCCTTCAGCCGGCACCGCAGCCGCCGCCGCTTCAGTCCCTTCAGCCGGCACCGCAGCCTCTACCGCCACCGCCGCCCGCCCAGCCCCCTCAGCCGGCACCGCAGCCGCCGCCGCCTCGGCCCCCTCAGCCCCCTCAGCCGGTACCGCAGCCGCCGCCGCTTCAGTCCCCTCAGCCGGCACCGCAGCCGCCGCCGCTTCGAACCCCTCAGCCGGAACAGCCGCCTCAGCCGGCACCTCAGCCGCCGCCGCTTCGGCCCCCTCAGCCGTCACCGCAGCCTCAGCCGCCGCCTCCTGGGCCCCTTCAGCCGGCACCTCAGCCGCCGCCGCTTCGGCCCCCTCAGCCGTCACCGCAGCCTCAGCCGCCGCCTCCTGGGCCCCTTCAGCCGGCACCGCCGCCGATGCCGCCTCAGCCCCTTCAGCCGGCACCGCAGCCGCCGACCCCCCAGCCCCCTCAGCCGGCACCGCAGCCGCCACCGCCTCGGCCCCCTCAGCCGCCACCGCCGCCTCAACCGCCACCGCCGCCCGCCCAGCTGTGGGTCAGGAGCCGCTGCACAGACGGTGAGTCCCTGCGGGCCCCTCCCCAACCCTGCGCGGGTCTCCGTCCCTCCCTCGGCCTCCCACGAATGCCCCGATGCTGTCCGGGCCCCAGGCCTCTTCTTTCCCGGCTGCGAAACTCGGGAAGGAACGGGGCTGTGTTGTGATCCGAGGCCGCGTGTCCCGTTCGGCTTCCTCTGGGCCACTCCCCACCCCTCTCCTCGTCCGGGCCAGGTGTAACATTTTGTCTTCCCTTTTCAACTGACGGCTTAAAACAGTGTTTCAGATAACTGTCAAAACACTGTACATGCAAAATACTAGGTTAACTTAAGGGAAGGAGTAGGAGAGAAGGGGGAAAGGAGCGAAGTTCACCGGTCAATTCTGTGGGGGTGGTTTAGGTGGTCACAGTGGTGGACGCGTAACTGCTACATGGCCCCGTGCGCTTACCATCATAGTCGTTACTGTTACTAACCCCGGACAGCCCTGTTATTAAGGAGGCATGACCACAGAACATGTGCTCATTGAGCTTAATTTTACACAAACAGTAAGATTTCCACGGAATCAAGACAGGCAGTAAACGCCAGCTGCAGAGGACAGCTTGTGCAGGGCTGGGAAACAGCATGGCATGATCAGAACTTTAGTTTGACTGGCTTGAAATGTAGAGGGAAAGGGAAACTTCACACTGATGAATCAGAGAGGAGATAGCTGTTTTTTATTAAACTAAAATGGTTGAATGAGCCTTGTTGGTTAATGATTTGCCTTAGCAATGTGAATTTGGATTCTGCAAGTATTTTATAAGTTCTGTAAGAAGCTTGTTTTAAAATTTCAGAACTCTTAAGGTATTAGAAGTTGTTTTATTTTATAAGAATTTTTTAAAAAGTGTTTATTTAACTCAATTAGAACAGAGTTCCTTTAACATAGGAGACTTTATTATCTCATGTATTAATACCCTCTAGAGGTACACAATGAAAAATGTGATTTATAAACAGATACATACAGACACAAGGAAAACAGAGCATGTAACTCCAGTAACAGTTTAAGAGAAAAGTCAGAAACAGAAATTTTCCCTGGTCAAACTATCAAAAAAAGCACCTGGGGCTTATATCCCTTAATTGATTTGAGCTCTAAATGGACAAATACACATTTTTTTTTAAATTGCTAAGAACAAGATTGTTTTTCACGTTGAGTAATAACTTTGAAGTTTAAATAAATACCAACAATGGAGCTATGAGGGAGGCAAAATATAAAATACTGATTTTTTTTTTTATTTCACCGTAAGGTGCATTCTTAAATACACAGGAGAGAACTGTCATGATTTGCGCAACTCGCTTGCAAATAGTTCAACAGTATTAACAATGATTGAGTTTAGGTGGTGGGCATATGGGAATTTATCATCCTATTAAACAGTTTTCTGTACTTCTGAGACTTATAATAAAACATTGGAAGGAACCTGTTAGACATAATGCTCTATGTGAAGTAATTTGTTCCCTTTGTGAAATTCTAGGAAGGTTAAAATGCATGTTCATAACATCAAGAAAATCACAAGCATTTACGATGTAATCAGAACTACCTGAGGATCTGTGAAACTTGGTGAGTTGGTGAATTTTTTAAAATGTCGTAAAACATTTTGTTTTTACAAAGATTACAGGAGTAAGAGAAGATACATCTTTATCAACTCTTAATATTTTTTTCCTGGTTGATGTGATATAATTAAATGTGGGGAAAAAAAGGTAAATTCTAAAAGGAGACACTACCTTGATGGTTTTCTATGGAGGAAACTCAAGCAGGAGGAAGTTTAATTTAAAAACATAAATTACTGCTCTTTATAATACATTCTAAGTTGTCATTCTTTTGAATGCCTTCCTTTCCAGACAGATGTGTTATTCTGGGAGATCATCAGGACTTCTGGGTATTTGGAGGTATTGACCTAACCAGTGGAACTGCTGATTTGTAAGAAGTTGTCCAGAATTTTGGAAAACTGATTAGTAGAGGTAAATAATGTTTCCTTGGCAAGTGATGACAGAAAGTGACTCCAGTGAATTTTCCTTTGTTTTTAGGCAGGTGTACCTAACCATGTATGTTAACAATGATTACAGGCTGGAGACCGAGAAGAACTGCCATTTTTGCCAGCTGGGATGCAGAAAAATTTGGACTTCTGGGTTTCACAAATGGACTGAGGTAACTAAGACAGTAAACATATCTTCTTGGTCAACATGTATCTCAGGGTAATCACAGATGTGTTCCATTACCTGATACTGTTTTAATTTGGATAAAAACAAGAAAATTTAAGAAATAGAGTTTGGTTTTGCTTTTACATCAGTTTGACAAAACAGAACAACCTCTTAATTACTAAGCACAAACCAATTTTTTCATTAATTTTAAAATATTTTAGTTTCTATTTATATTTGTTTTGTGATAAGTAAGTAAAATCTGTAAGCTCAGAAAATAGTCAAACCTAGGAAGCTGCTTCTGACAAGTGAATTAGCTTATTGAAAATCTGATTTAGATCCTTGGCATTAATTTTCAATTTTTTACAGTTTCCTTGGATTTCTTCTATCCAGGAAAACAACATGCTCTTTTAAGATGACTATACTCTGATTATAGTCTCTCCTTTATGAATTCCACACTAAATTGTAACCATAGGTATATTTTACCATTTACAAAAGTGCCTGGTTGGGAAGTATAATACAATGATTTTGTAAATTGAATTACTCTAAAATTTCAAGGATTTATTTTTAATTCAATTATGATTAATTTTCATTTGTCACTGGCTCTTAATGCTTTATTTTAAAGTGTCTCTCATAGACCCCCTTCTTTCATCTTCTTCCTTAGGCTCTCTGTCCGGTAACTCTAAGTTCTTACATGTTCAAGGTAGGCTTGTGTATTTTTTTAAAGGCAGGTGCACCAAAAAGCACTTTCCTGTGACTATCCTCTGTTTTGTTCATCATTTATGAGTCCAAATTTTATAGAATTGATTTAAAGAATGTCATATGTTTCCTATTATTGTGTCTGGTTTTTAAAATGCTTTCTTTCTGACTCATTTCTGCATACTTTAAAAGAATAATATGAATCAAATAAGTATGGGAATAAAATCACAGTTACTTGTATAACATTTGATTCCATTTATATGGCAAAGTCTTATTATTATGTTGGTGTTATGAACATGCATTTCATAATACACTTATTTAGATGAATCAGATCTTATTCATTAAGGTCATCTACTTTTAGAAATGTGTAATTTCTTGTGAATACATGTATATAGAAATACATGTGTCTTTCTATAATTTAAGCAGCTTAAAATACAGATAAAATAAATCCAAGATACAAGATAATATGCCTTGCATTAATTTAAATTCATGTGAGTTAAAAGACAATTTGAATATTGTTTCCCATTTTCTACTATCTTGATCATATTCAGCAGCACCTTTACCTTTACATATAGTTAAGGAATCTTTTTTATTTCTACTGTAGCTCTGTCATAATTGAAACTCTGCAGCAGAATCAGCTGTCATCTATCCCATGTGGCCAAGTGCAGAGGTGAGAATTCTCATTTGTGGGATGACCACTCACAGCTTTAAATGTTTTTACTGTAACTGCTTTTATAAGGTAGCAAGCTAGAGAGAGAGAGAGAAACAGAGAGAAGAAAAGAGTTCTCTCTGCATATTCCTATGTGTGTGATGGCATTAGTCTTCTTCTGCTGTATTTCTCTAGAATGTGTGTGCGTGTGTGCATGTATGTGTGAGAAATGTCTTGTCTTTGTCCTAATAGCCACTCTTCTCTCCCTCTAGTTTTTTCTCTATCCTCCCCTCCTATATTTTTCTTTTTCATTAATATCTTCTCTTTCAAAAAATTCTTGATAAATCTAATTTCCAACTTCCTCACTTTTAATATGGTAAAGTTACTTGGATCCCCAACATCAAGGGATCTCATACTTTAATGTCTGTAAGGATTGCCAGGGACAACTTTTAAAAATACAGATTTCCAGGCCTTACTTTGAGCAGTCCTCTTCCAGTAGATCCAGGGTGATGCTGAGCATCTCGAGCCTTCCCCCTTCATATTATGGTGCAGGGGATCAGGGGCAGTTTTCCTCTGGGTCTCCCTGCTGCTGCTATGAACAGTGGCTACAGCATCACTACTATTTTTCTTTCTTGTTTTAATTGCATTAATATTATCAACCAGTTAATAGTATTTTCTTAAAATTATGGTCAAAAGCATAGGTGTTTGATTTATAATGGCACCTGCAAACCACTCTTTTACTGAATTAATTTGTTTTGCTTGTATTTCCACTATTGTAAACGCTGTGAGTTAAGTGACTGCTTTGCTTCAACTACAGGAGAATGTGAAAACACTCCAGGAGAGAGAGGTTGCATATATCAATGCAGACTCATACACAGAAGGTAAATTTTATTTCAGATTGTCATTAAATAGTATACCAGTATTTAAGTCTATCAACTCCAACTCATAAACTAGGATTATCCTCTTTCTATGAGATGCCTCAATAATACCTCCATTTCTCCATTTTACCAGAGAGAACATTATTATGATTCAAATGAATCAATATGATTCATAACTAAGCTATTGATCCTAATTTCTTTAGTATATTTACCATTTGCCTATCTTGGATTACTACTTAAAACTTTAGTACTTTCGACATTCTTCCTGTGGAGCTATTTTTAAAAGTTGGGCTAAAATATTTCATACAGAAATAGTTCCTGTATGTATTGGAACAACTCTGGGATAAGCACCCACTACAGACTTCCTTTTGACCCTGATATGTGGCATGTGCATCTGTAGGCTTTCATCGTATTATGGTTATTTCTAGGTAAGTGTCAGAGGACACATGTTAGTTACTGACATGCTCTAGCCTAAAGTCTTGATATTGAATTGAATGAATGAATAAAAACATGAACATTATGGCCTTACCACTTCCTTTGCCAAAGACCCCTAGGTACTGCTGCCGTAATGAGCAATGACCCTTACTGTTACTGCAGGAGCTGCCGCCTTAGCAGCAGAGTCCACCTCTGCAGTCTCCTATCCTGAGTGTGTGCTGCAGCCTCTCTGGCTCCTGAAGGGTTATTTCCACCTTGTGTTTTAGTTTTAGCCAGACTGCCTGTCTGTCTATTTATCTCCCTACCTGTCTATCTATTCTAAAATTTTATTTATTTCTTTTTACTGAAGTACATCTGATTTGTAATATTAGTTTCAGGTGTACAGCAAAGTTACTCAGTTATATACATATACATATACATATACATATACATATACATATACATATACATATACATTGTTTTTAGATTCTTTTACATTATAGGTTATTATAAGATACTGAATATAATTCCCTGTGCTATACAGTAGGTCCTTGTTGGTTATCTGTTTCATATATAATAGTGTATATCTGTTAATCCTGAACTCCTAACATATCTCTTCCCTTCCCCCTTTCCCCTTGGGTAACCATAGTTTCTTTTCTATGTCATGAGTCTATTTCTGGTTTGTAAACAAGTTCATTTGTATCTTTTTTTGTTTGTTTACATTCCACATATAAGTGATAGAATTTGATATTTGCCTTTCTCTGTCTGACATACTTCACTGAATATGATAATCTGTAGGGTCCACCCTATTTTTAATTCTCCAGGAATGATGCCTTCAATTTGAAATCTGTTATATATTGTTTATAATTAGAAAATAAAGTTAGAATTAAATACAGGTTTGTAGTCCATTTGGAGGTATTAAAATTCTCTCTTATTTATTTTGCAGGCAATTATACTCTCAGAGTTGACTGTACACCCCTTCTTTTCCAGTTGGTATATAAACTGACAAAAGAGGTATGTAAATAGATCTGTCGTAATGATTTCTGATGAGTAGATAAATCAATAACTTTTGTTTTCTAAATTACTAATATTTAAACTGGTGACAGACATAGCTGATTTGTATAAACAAGAAATCAGAATGAGCTTTAATACACTACTTATGTAACATAACTATGAGAACAGTAGTGCTAGTCTCTGTTCTAATAATAGTTCCTAATAATTGTATACATTTGTTAAAATGTGCAGGGTCTATTGTTTCATGGGGCAGAGTCTCTTTGATATAACAGAAAGATTACTAAGCTGGGTTGGGGAAGCCTTGGCTGTGAAGATTGCCTTGGCTATTCATTCATTCATTCAGGAAGTATTTATTGTGTGGTTACTATGTATCAGGTCCTATGAAAGGAACTCTTGCAGCAACAGTGATAAAAGGACAAGGTTACTGAATCCAAATACTTTGTAATCTAGAGAGGCCACAGACCTGTAAATGAGGACTCATACTTCACTTGAATATTGGATACTATATACAGTGGAGGACAGTTGCAGAAGAGAGAAGTTAAAATCCTGGGGTAGCTGGTGAGTTTGGAAAGCATTAGAAGGTGTTTAGAGAAGGATTAGTGGTTAAGATGTAAAATGGAAGAATGTGAAAGTGGGGAGAATGTTTCTCCTCAGAGGACACAGGACCTAATAAAGATGTGGATGTGTGAAAGAACATTTCCTGACCTCTGGGTAATGCAATATAACCTCAATGTAAGGTGTTGGTGAAAAAGCTGGTAAGAAACGGGGCCTGACACATAGGCCTAAATGTTCATAAATCTGGTGATGGTGAAATTAAAGAATCTTTAACAAGGTTGTACATTATCATTTTTATTCGTTAGAAAAATTACTCTGTATCAGTGCAATGAATACGTTAAGCTGTAGTAAGTCTAAAAGCAAAATGGAAATAATTCCACATACTTATTTAGCACACAGGAATTTATAAATACTAGTTATTGATGTAAAAAGTACTCTGAAAATGCTACTGCACTCTGAATCTCTAAAAATTATGTGATCTACTCATTGAGTATATGTGTGCTTCATTTAAATAACCCCCATTATAGAATTTAACTGTAGAAATGTTTCTTTCAAGTAGGTATCACTTAGATGACAATGGGAAGTAAATGTCACATCTCTGTGGTCCTGTTTCCAAAACGCCCTTCATCTTGCCCTGTCCTTTTCACTGTTAGTGTCTTTAACATCTCATCCTCCCAAGTGAGCATCCTCCCATGCCCATCACAACTCCCACCATACTGGGAAGCTTAGGTCCTTGATCCTTTTATTGAAATGTCCCATAAAAACATCTAAAAGCACGCTGAAAAGACAGCCCTTGTTGGGGAATCCTTCTCAGGAGATACATTTACTCTCTGTCCTACAGAGGAGGCTCCTGCCTTTATAGGAGGTGTAGTAAGAATTTTAGGGCCAAGAAGGGGAAGCTTAGGTCTATCCCCTTTGTACATTTATTTAATAAGTATTAAATGTGTAAGTGGTTACCATAGTGACAGGATAAATCAAACATAGTTTCTGCTATTAGTGTGTTACCTGTGTAGCCAGGAGAGACTATGATCAAGAATTTTCAAATCCAAGATAGTGATTAAAATCACCAAAGCGAATACAAATAAAAGTGTGGGAAGCAAAAAATAAGTATCTTAGTTTATTATTTTACATGTTGGAATTAAACAGCCTGCTTAATGGGAAATTGCAAATTTTTTTCCCATTTTAAAGTCTCTTTTATGTTAATTTGAATTTAATTTTCATGCCACTTAAGATACAATATATTTGTCTTTCAGAGTTTTTGTTTTAGATAGATTTTAACAGTTTAACTGGGAAATTAAAATGTATATTTAGAAGTTACATTATCAGGGAACTAATTGATTGTCCAGAAGAGAAGAGTGAGATTTTATAATCTTGTTTGATTTGATTGTCAGTGGAAGAATCAGACATCATTAATCTGGAGAAATGCTATTGGTTGCTGAGGGCTCAATCCCAAACTGGATGATTTGATTTAGAGGCATTTGGCCCATTGGCTTCACCACCAATTCGTCCATCTCTGAGTGAAGGTGGGAATCCTTCTATTTCCTACAAATGTTCTTTGCTAAACACGTGAGCCTTGTTCCAACTTTGGAGCCTTGTGTAAGTCGGTTTACCTTTCTGCACTTGAATATTCTCATATATAAGATCAGTTTGACCAAGACAATCATGAAAGTGTGCTTCAGTGCAGTGCCTCAGCATCTGGTGCAGGGTCAGGGTGGTGGACACTGAATAGGCAAAGCTCTAGCTTCCACACCTGACCCCACCTCTTCCTCAGCTGAGAAGTGTCTATTGTATTTCTTTTATATAGAAGAAGGTTCCACTGCTGTATCCTTCCCCCACCCTTAAAAAATTAAGAAACCACTAGACCATCTCTAAGGTCCCCACTTAGCTCTAAACTTTTCACTACTATATATATATATTTATTTTAAATGAGGTTTACAAGGAACAGTTGTGGGTGATAATCACAAAAACTGTATTTGAAATCTGAAAGCTTGGGTTTTTCTTCTGATTCAGACCTTTTTAAAAAAATTTCTTAGTTTTAGCAAGTCATTTAACTACTTCTTAGCTCCAATTTTCTGCTCTTTGAGGGCACAGAATTAGATTCTTGAAATAGACAGTCTGTATTCTTCAGGTTTCTAGTGTGTTTTAGAAATATTTATTTGTTAGGGGAGCTAGAACAGACAGGGTTTCCACTTCAGCAGTGCAGTTATGTTTTTACCTTTTTATAATTAGAGATTGAGAAATCATTTCATTTGAAAATAAAATGATTCCATTTATTTTTTATGAAAAGTTTAAAAACCACAGGATTAGATTATAAATTGCCCTTTATTTCTGAAATTTAATATATTTAGTTATACAGATTAAGTGGTACAATGAAGACTGCAGTACAGAATTTCTGTCTCTTATAGTGTGTTAGTTTTCTTTGCTTCATGAAGGAGCCGTATGAAGCTCATTAATAACAACACAGTATATCTTTGATAGAGTTCAACTTTTCTTCTTCCTTTTTCCTTTTTCTTCTTAGTCTTTCCAAATTAGGATAATTGTGGTCTCTGACTTTTTTCCAGTTAAATTTTTAAAATACATTTTTATTTTTTACATTCTACAATCACTTTTGACTTTTGGAATTAATATAAGATAGAGAGGTATGCAGACAAAACCAAACACTAAATGATAGTATTTTCTTCTAGGAAGTTAAATTTTGGTTATAATTATGCCAGGGGGAAAAAAATAAACTTCCCAAGACAGTGGAAACTACTGATAACTTTTAAAAACTAAATCAGTTTATGCGAGTCATGCCTCCTTTCATAAGCATGTCATTATTAACAGGAAGTTTGTTGGCTGTGATTTATTCTGTCTGTGTTCCTATTTTGCAGGTTTATTTAATGCTTTTGGTGGAAATCATGACAGCCACATAGATTTTAAGGAGATATCCTGTGGGCTATCAGCTTGTTGCAGAGGACCTCTGGCTGAAAGACAGAAATGTAAGTGTGTTAAACATCACAAAATTTGGAAGCTATACAGAGAAAAACATAGCATCCATTCATGTAAAAAATCATCTGATTAAGGCTTGAATTTTCATCCCTTTGGCAAATAGCAGTCTCTTGCTGAGGTTTTACTGAGATAAGTGTAAAGGTTCAATCATCTATTCTTTTTTACTGTGGAGTAATTTAAGATCTTTGTTATTAATAATGGTTGATTTTCCAGATAAATGTACAATTCATGATAAGTGAACTACATCAATCATGATGTGTTTAAAAATGTTAAGCATATAGAAAATATTTTCTGGTAGTCTATATAGAAAATTTGTCTTGCTTAACTTGAATTCCAACTTATTTTCTATCACTGTGTATATTGATATTTTATTAGCAAAATTAAATTTATGATAAAACGATTTTATTAAATACTAAATTTATCTTTTAAACCTATCTAAAATATTATGGCATAATTTATAAGCATATTACATTCCTAAATCTTAACCATATTTGTTTAGGAAAATGCAGCAGTTTACATTTAATTGGAACATAATTCTTACATATTCACTAGGGTAGTTATCTCTGCATCTTTCTAAAATACAGCTTTACAAATACTGCATATTTTGGGTATGATACTTAATAGTTCAATATTCTTTAGTAATGTTGTACTGTGATGCACTTAGTTAATTTAATAGCATAAATATTACATGGGTGTGTGAAGTAGATAATTATTTAATCTTAAAAATTTAGATTTCTTTTATCTTCCCTGATAGTATAACATTACTCTAACCTGGCTTTGTGATAGATTATTTGTTCACATTAAAGTTCTGGTATTAAAGAGGCTGAAGTCTTTGTTTCTCAATTGAGGTTAATTGTTGTCTTAAATTTTTTTTAAATTTATTTTTTTGCCAGTGGACTAGTGGAAGTTAACCAACTAGACTAACTAGCAATTTTGCTGATATTGATGTTAATTAGCAAAGTGCTGATATTTTGGATTTTTAGCTTGTTGTATATAAACTTCATTGAAGATTTGAAATTGTTCTTAGGCAAAAATATTGGGTGCACATTAATTACATTGGAGAGGCAAAATCGTTATACAGTCATCTCTCATTATCTGCTGAGGATTGGTTCTGAGACCCCCCTCAGATACCAAATCCATGGATGCTCATGTCCTTATGTAAAATGGCATAGTATTTGCATATAATCTATGCACATCCTCTTGTATACTTTAAATCATCTCTAGGTTACTTGTAATACCTAATACAATGTAATTATTTGTAAGTACAATGTAAATGATATGTGAATAGTTGTCAGTGCATAGCAAATTCAAGTTTTGCTTTTGAGAACTTTCTAGGAAAATTTATATATATATATATTTTGATCTATTGTTTATACCTGTGAATGCAGAACCAATGGATACGGGGAGCTGACTGTAGCAGCTTTTTGTTGATTCTTAATGTAGATGGAATATTTTCAGCATTGTAAGAATCAACTCTGAAGTGATCAGTTATAAATATTAGAAATTAATTTAAAAGCTTGAATTACCTTCTCAAAATCTGTGAGATATTCTATAGTAACTTGGCCCTTCTTTTTCAGTTTTGCAAGAAATTTAACTTTAGGTTTAGGTGAAGGATAGAGTTCTCACAGCTGGCTAATGATATAAGGAGAGAGACTTGTGAAGTGTACAGGAATTCCTACAAGTTCAAAGGAATTTAATGACACAATCTCCTCCAAATAAGAACTTAATCCAGAATGTAGTTGTTTGAGGAACTAAGTAATTTCACTAGGGCAGCTTGTAATAAAATGTATTATACTTCAGAATATAAAAGTAATTTTCCTCCATAAGAGTTTCTTTTCTTTAGTTTGCTTCAAGGTATTTGATGTTGACGGTGATGGAGTTCTTTCTAGGGTTGAACTGAGAGACACGTGGTTGCACAGAGGTCTGGAAGGACAACTGCACCGATGATACCCTGGTAAAGTCTGATTGTATACATCTTCTTGCATGTAAACTTCCAACAGGAACATAGAGTGAAGAATTTTTTTAAAAGAGGTTGAGAAAAAGATTTCTTACTACTTCTAGGTTCTATATTATGCTACTCAAAATATTCATAGCCAAAGATGCAAAATTGGGAAGAGAATTTGCCTAAGAAAATTTAATAAACTGAATGTATTATGTAAAAAAAAAATGAAACCACTGGAAAATTGTCATAAATTTTTAAGGCAAACAAGCAATCTATTTCTGGAATTAAAAAAAAAAAAACTTGACCGAAAAAATATTTTATACTTCAGCTACTGGCTAATAAAAATGATACCTTCTCTTTCCTAACTACTGATTTGGGTTTCTGGTTTTAAAGGAATTACTTGTGGATCTATCCAGCATTGTAGACGACACATAGAATGCACATGACACCACAAAGGTGAGTCTAGCAGAGCCTAATTTATTCTTTTCTAAAAATACATTATATTCTGAATTGGTATACATACCTTACATATACATACTTGAATCTCTTCTACATCATCCCTGCTAAATGCTTATTTGGACCTGTGGTTACAATAACTCTAAGTTGTCCCTAAGGAAAGCCCATTCGACCTTTAAGCAACTCCATTAAGTGTTATGTACATAAAAACATTATATTTTATAAGCTAGGCATTTTGTAAAAATTAAGTACAGACAACCCTTGCCATCTGTAGTTTATAATCTTTACTTCTCCCAGTTTAATACATTATGGTAAGACAAAACTTATATTGAGCAAAAGAAGCCACAGAATAAAAGAACACATTGTACAATTTAATTTATATGAAGTTCTAGAACAGAGACAGAACTAATGTTAATAAGTGTTACAATAGTGATTTTGGAGATGGGTGACTTAACTGAGAAGGACCATAGGATATCTGGGATGATGGAAATTATTTTTTATCTCAATCTGGGTGGTGTATATAATTTTTAAAATTTTTTTTCAATAATATTGGTGAGGGTCTGTCCTAAGTTCTTTAATAGCAGCCAGAATAAGTGTATAATAGCAGAAACAAGCATGTACTTTACAAAGAATAAAGCTTTGAATTTTTTTAGTTTCACAACATTTATTAAAGATATTATAATAGGTTTGCCTTCATGTCTATGTATCCCTGTGAAACTGAAGATAATCCATATATGTGAGACACATATGAGTTAATTTGACCCTTTCTATTCAAATGTTGACATGTACCAAGTTGCAGATGGTAGGACGTAGACCATAGTGGCCTTACACAGGCTTAGAAAAATAAGTAACATTTTTTTCAATCACAAATCCAGAAGAAATCATCATAGTCTTATTAACTGACACTCAATAGAAATAAATAATAGAAATGAATTTTTCAGGGCTTGATCTTTGTTTGGCAATTCAGATAACCGTCTTCATTTACTTTTCTGCCCAAAACTAAGGTAGCCATTTCTATTTGGTATATATGAAAACAGAAACACAGGAAAGTTTCTACTAGGAAATACCTTATGTAGAGATACAATTTCCATCGCCTTTCTTCTGGGTGTTTGATAAGTATGAAGGTTATCATTGCTGTCTATTTTTATATAAGACCGAGTTTCTTCTTATGGCTGTACTTTTGAACATTAAAAAAATGATCATTTAGCTACTCCATCTCCATGTAACCATAATAATGAAATGGTAAAAATTTAGAATAGAATTTGGACCTTTCAACCAAACCTATTACCCATATTCACTGGTGACTAGATGGTGACAATATTACCCATTATTTTGTACCATTACATTGGTGTTAATATACTTCAATGGAAGTTGCATCATGAAAGCCAATAATTACCATCACAGTGCTTTAAAATCTTTCCTTATAATAAATGGTAATATATATTGAATGAATACATGAATATCATTAATAATAAATATTATTATATATCATTAAATAATAAATCATTAGATAATAAAAATATAATTAAGTAATAAAAGCTAAGAACATTATTATTCATCTAGGATTGTTAAGGTGATTGTTCAAAACATGAAGTAAGAAGCATTTGGTTATATTTTTGCCTGCCAAGAAATATTGTCTGCTGTATATAAATGTAATTTTTGGTACACTTTGACACCAAAAAAAAAAAATACTGCTTTACTCAACTTGTGAATGTAATGTTAAATTTTATTTTGAGGAAATGTTAATATAGATACTCATTTATTATATATATTTAGTTTTTTTAAATCTCTTAAGAAGTCTAATAATATTGCCAGATGTTTTAAAGATCTTAGAAAATTGTTAGGATCAAAGGGCATAATCCAAAGAGTTTGGAAAAATGCTTTCAAAGTTAGTAAATAGTCCTTTTTCTCTACCCAGAACCTTTTGTGGGTTCTGTTAGTAAACTTCACCTTGAGCCAGAAGATACTGTGAGTTATTTCCCAGGTCTTACTTGAGGAAGATTTTTGGTGATAAATTGCCCACGTTATGACTGACTACTTCAGAGTTTGGTTACTTTTGAACTTACTCTTGCTGGCCTACTTTCAGATGAATACATAGCATCTACATTAAATCATTAGTTTTCTTTCAGACAAATGACCATTGCAAGTTTAATAAAACAAATTTAATTCAAATAATATAAGAAAATGAAGATTTAAGATATTCTTAAATATTGTTTCTCTTTCAGAATGGCCATCTTAACTCTAGAAGAATATCAGATCTGGAGTGTGAAAAATGTTCTTGCCAATGAGTTTTTGAATCTACTTTTCCAGGTATGTTTAAGGTAAATGACAGAGACCGAGGGCAGTGGTACCAGTAGTTCTACATCTTTTCCATTATGTAGTAGTTAGACAACTAGACTACAAAACCATATATTGTCAAAAGAACTGCATTAACCTGTACACCACCTGCAGATGGTAAGTTAGAGCGTGCCTGCTTCTCAGAGTCACAATGTGCATGATAGGAAAGTAGAGTATAGCTGATAATGTCTATCTTAATTACTCTTGATAGAGCAGATTGTAGACACATAAAAAAGAATTTAAAATGAAAAAGCCATTATAATTTGCTATTTTTCTTTACTTTTTTTTTAAGACCCTCCCTAACAAGTAAGGCAGTGTGGACAGAGACATAGATCATAAGTTGGCAGCTGTAAATTTTTCACAAAGTATACCATCTTTCCAGTTAGGAGGTTATTTTAGATGCAGAGCTGTTTCTTAATTTTCTTTCTTTCTTTCTTTTTTTCTTTTTTGTAATTTAATTCTTTAGAAGGTCCAATAAAGATTGAAGGAGAAAGGAGGAAAGAAAAGCTGTCAGGGGTGAACATGAAATCATAAAACTTGCCAGATTTTAACTATTTTCCCAGTTAAAGTAGTTCTCTTTGCTCCAATTTAAAGAAACAACTTATAGTTTCCCATTTTTCATAATTCTTCAAAAATATATGTTGATTTAATAGTATTTTACAGGGGGAGGGGTGTGAGTAGGGACAGACTGGAAGTTCAAGATTTGTAAATAGTGACAGGTATATATAGAATAGATAAACAAGCTTATACTGCATAGCACAGGGAAATATATTCAAGAATTTGTAGTAGCTCATGGTAAAAATATATGAAAACAAATATACGTATATTCATAAAGGACTGAAAAATTGTGCTGTACACCAGAAATTGACACAACATTGTAAATGGACTATAACTCAGTTAAAAAATAAAAGATAAAACTGTTAGAACACTATAAAAAAAGTAGTATTTTAGATTTTTCTTATTTTATTCTCCTTTTCTTATAAAAGCACCCCTATGAAGATCAATGAGGCTTGATATCTTCATATCTATCATGATCCTCCATTGTGAATACAGAGTAACCTGCCTGTGGCACAGCTATGTTAGAATAAATGAAAATTGAACTCTTCCTGACAGCTAATAACTAATGTATATTTAAAGCATATGAAATCTGATAAGCCTGTGATGCCCATTTAAATCAATCAGTTGCTCCACTGTCAGTTATCTGCCAGGATCTAAGTTGATGTCTTTATAAAATATAAATACATGTAAAAATAATATAAACCTACTATAAACAGAAATGACTTGCTTAGTAATATGAAAATTGAGCAGCTATTTTTATCTCATTTAAAATGATGCCCTCAATTACTTTGTTATCATTAATTATATAGATATTTTGACCACTTAAGTTTGTGTCTGAGTCATCTGGCAGCTCTTACATAGCAAAGCATTTTGAACTTTTATATTGCCTTTCCTATTTTCTCATGCTTATCAGGGACTTGCATAGGCACTATTTTTTCTATGACTCTATAAACAGATTTATGCCTGAAATTTTCTTTTGTGTCTCAGGGTTTCTAGCATTATATTACTGACAGATTTCTTGTTGGTTACCAATCTAATTTTTTTCTTGGTATATTTAGTCCTTTCAGTCCTTTCAAATATATATATATATATGTAGTCAGTTTACAATGTTGTGTCAATTTCTGGTGTGCAGCACAATGCTTCAGTCATACATGAACATACATATATTCATTTTCATACTCTTTTTCACCATAAGTTACTACAAAACAGTATTGGATATAGTTCCCTGTGCTATACAGTATGAACTTGTTTATGACTTGGGAGTTTGAGATTTGCAGGTACTAAATATTAACATTACATTTTATGATGCTCACTTTATCCCATATTCAGACATGCTTTTAAAACTTTATGTTCACTTAATATATAAGTAAGCAGACTTACTCTAAATTGTTTTATTTTCTGTCTGTTTCTAAAATAGAATTAGCTAATAAATTCAGTGATAAAAGCTTGAATTATACTTTCATTTTATTTGCCAAGATCCCACTCCTGGCTGACCATTTTGGGTATTTAAGTAT
Organism: Vicugna pacos; assembly: GCF_048564905.1. Taxonomy (NCBI): domain Eukaryota; kingdom Metazoa; phylum Chordata; class Mammalia; order Artiodactyla; family Camelidae; genus Vicugna; species Vicugna pacos. The sequence continues at coordinate 88,352,505 of NW_027328741.1, read as the reverse complement.
AAAGTAAGTAAATGTCAGTAGAATTAGGAAACCATTCCTGTGGTAATATTATTTTCAGTCCTTTCAAATAAACTCAGTGCCCAATATTTTGCAGAGGAAGCATTCTAAACATGATCAGGATCTTCTATCTTGTACGTTTGTCAGAAAGCGTGAAATGTTAAACAGTTTGATAAACAGAATAGTGCACCACACTGACCCCTACCTATATCCATGTTCTAATCCTGAAATCTGTGAATATGTTATTTTACATGGCAAAGGGGATTTTGCAGATGTATCAGGTTAAGGACTCTGAGACAGGGAGATTAGCCTGGATTATCTACATGGGCCTAGTCTAACAACAGGAGTCCTTAAAAATTGAAAATCTTTCCCAGATGTGGTCAGAAAGATATGACTTTGGAAGAAGGATTAGAAAGCTGTAAAGCTGTTAGCTTTGAAGATAGAGGAAGGGCCATGGGTAAAGAAATGTGGGTGAACACAAGAAGCCGGAAAAGACAAGGAAATATTTTCTTCCTTTGACTTACAGAAGGGCATACAGCCCTACTGACATCTTGATTTTTAGCCAAGTGATACCTGTTCCTCACTTGACCTACAGAACCATAAAATAATAAGTTTGTGTTGCTTTAAGCTGCAAAATTTGTGATAATTTGTTACAGCAGTGATAAAAATAAGTATAGGGGAGGTAATCCAAATTTATGGATTGGAGGGCTCAACATTTTAAAGATGTCAGTTCCCCTTCAACTGATTCAAAGATTTATATGTGCACATCAAAATCCCCAAAACTTAATTGCTGTTACTGTTTATTTGTAGAAATTGACAAGCTGATTCTAAATACATAGAGAAGCTTGAAGAGCCAACAATAGCCAAGATGATATTAAAGAACAATGTTAAAGAACTTACTATAAAACAATATTAAGTCTATGTGATAACTACCTAAAGTTAGACATATAGACCAATGGAACAGTATTGAATTAAACCCTGTACCATACATGAACAGTAATTTTAGATAGATTATAAATCTAATAAATTTGAAACAAAAAGCAAAGCATCTGGGGGAGGGCAAAGCTCAGGTGGAATGTGTGCTTAGCATGCATAAGGTCTTGGGTTCAACTCCCAGTACCTCCATTAAAATAAATAACCTAATCCCCCACCAAAATAAAGCATCTAGGAAATAGTGTAGGAGATATTTTAATGACTTTGAAGTGGCAAAGAGTTCTTAAACAGGACACAGCACTAAACATAAAAGAAGAGTTTTAAGTTAGACTTCAGTAAAATTAAGAATTATTTTTATCAAGAGATACCATTAAGAAAGTGAAAAGCCACACGGTGGGAAAATATATTTGCTATACCTATATCCAACAAAAGACTTGTATCTAGGGCATATAGAGAACAAAAGCCAGTGGAGAAAAAGGCAAAACCTCAATATTAAAATGTGCAAAAAAATTGAACAAGTGCTTCACACACAAAAAGAAAAATCCAAATAAGCTATGAAAAGTGGCTGACCTCTTTAGTAATAATAAAAATACGTACTAAAACCACACTTGGAACACCATTAGACATCCACTAGAATAGTTAGTTGTTAAGTGATATGAAGCATTGGTGAGGGTAACATGCAATGGGGACTCTTACACATGGCCAGTGGGAATATAAATTCTTTCAAATACTTTGAAAGTAGGCTTTTTGAATGAAAGTTATATATGTATATGTGTGTATGTATGTATGTACACACACACACACATACATACATACACACACACACACACACTCCCTGTGTACCCTTCAGAAGCTTCTACATCTGAGCACAAAAGGACATCCAGAAAATTCTCATAATCACTATTTGTTATAGCCCCAAATAGAAAATGACCCAAACACCTGTCAACAATAAATACATAACCATAAGTGGTGGCACATGCATACAAATTGTATACTTTAAAGCAATAAAAATAAATATACCAGTTTACAGAAAACACTAGTGGATGAATCTTACTTAATGTTGAGTGGAATGTACGGGACTAAAACTTTCAAAAGCAAAAAAAAAATCCATGGTGGCTGAATTTAGGATGGTGAATCCATCAAAGGGGTGCCATAGTATCTGGGAAGAAACCCAAAGTGGAACAGCAATGTTCTGTTTCTTGACTGGATGAAGTTTACATAGATGTGTTTACTTTGTGAAAAATCACTGAGCTGTATACTTAAGATATGCTCACATTTAAGCATGTATATTATATTTGCACTTTTTAAAAAAATGTTTGCTGCAAAAAAAGATATCCAAAACCTAAGTATTTATCAGTAGGAGAATGGATAAAACAAATGATATTATATTCAAACAATGGAATACAATTCAACAATAAAAAAGAATCAACTACTGATACAAGGATGAACCTCAAAAGCCTAATTTATACATTTCATTGTCAGGTAAATTTTAACTCAGAAGGTAAACAAAACTATAAGCAGGCATGTGCCCTGGGGGGAGGGGTGCTGAAGCCTTTGTCTCCTCAGACCTGTGCCATTACTGGCACATCTCGCAAGAAGAGAGGCAGGGCTCAGCCACAGCTACCATCTCCTCCTGTGCATAGTGCCCGGGTGGGGGCAGGGCTGAGACCTGAATCTGCACATGGGGGCTCCACAACCTTTTAGGCAGGACTGAGACTTGTTTATAGCCTGAGGCAGAGAGGATTTTTCTACCCTGACACCTCAGAGAACTTGTGCTGCCAAGGGAAACAAGGAGCTCAGATTTGGCACAGAGCGTAGGCGGGGCTGTTCCGTGGTCTTCCCTGAGCCCACCTACAGACCGCCTACCTGAGGCAGAGCAGGCTGCTGCACAGAGCAGCAGAGTGACCAGCACCAGGAGAGGGCAGGTGGGCAGCCACCCACCTTCCTGGCAGGAACACAGCACCTGACCACGGTGCTGGGGTGGGGTGTGATCTGCCCACCTGCTTTCCCCCAAGCACAGCATCTGACTGTGGCATCAGGAGGGGGAGTGACCTGCCCACCCACTGGATAAGAGCTCAGTTCCTGACCTAGTGTTAGGAGGGGGCACAATCTGCTGGCCAACAGCCACTGAGAGCAGCACAGATGAGGGTGCCAACAGAAGGCCTATGAAACAGCAAGCTGAGTTCGTGAAGCAGGGCAAAGACACAAAGACCTCTCGATAAAATCATTAAGGGCACACCATCTCCAGGATAAGGAGGTAACTGCTACTCCTTAAGCCACGGTGCCAGAGAGATATGAGCAATGTGAAGAAGAAGAGAAACCACTCCCAATGAAAAATTCAAGAGAAATCCCCTGAAAGCATGATCAAGGAAATAGACATTGATGGTCTGTTAGATCAAGATTTCAAAAAAGAGTGATCAAAGTACTGAAGGAACTAAAAGAAATAGTGTTTTGGTATATAAAATGTATCAAAAATGAAATAGAAACTATAAAGAAGAACTAGGTAGAATTAGTAAACTCATTGGCTGAGATGAGAGCTGACCTAAAGGCTGTGCAAAGCAGACAAGAAAATACAGAAGAATAAATAAGTGACCTAGAAGACAGGACAACAGAAAGCACCCAATCAGAACAGCTGAGAGAAAAACAAATGAAAAACAAAACAATATATGGGACCTATGGGGTAATATAAACTGTGTCAATGTATGCATAATAGGAGTTCCAGAAGGGGAAAAAGAACAAAGCGGGTTGAAAAGGTATGGGAAGGACTCATGACTGAAAACTTCCCAAACCTAAAGAAGGAATCATATCCAAGCACAGGAGGCTCAGAGGGTCCCAAGCAGGAAGAACCGAAACAGACCCACACCAAGGCATATCCTAATCAAGATAGCCAGATTCAAGGATAAAGAAATGATCCTAAAGGTAGCAAGAGAAAAACAAAGAGTGAGTTACAAGGGAACCCCCATAAGGTTTTCAGCTGATTTTTCTACACTATTTACAACAGCTAAGACATGGAAACAGCGTAAAATGTCCATCAACAGATGACTGGATAAAGATGTGGGATATTTATATGATGGGATACTATTCAGCCACAAAAACTGACTACATAACGCCATTTGCAGCGATATGGATGCTCCTGAAGAATGTTATTCTAGGTGGAGCAGAACAGAAAGAGAAAGAGGAATACCATGTGAGATCACTCATGTGTGGAATCTTAAATATATGCAAGATCTTGTGGTAACTCACAGCAAAAAAAAAAAAGTGACAATGAATATATGTACGTTCATGTATAACTGAAAAATTGTGCTCTACACTGGAATTTGTCATAACATTGTAAAATGACTATTACTCAATAAAAAATGTTTAAAAATAAGTAAAATAAAATATAACCTTTAAAATACTGTATAATGAGAGGTGTGATGTTCTAGTATCTGTTCTAAGAAGTACGTTAGACACACATAAGAATAGCCAATGGTCAGAAAGATCACATGTTATCAGCTACCACCCCATGCAAATTAATGGCATTTAGCAGATATTCATATATGTGTGTAAATATATAAAATAGGTATTAGTCTATATGTAAATCAAATCAAATATTATAATCTAACGTAAAATCATATCAGCAAAAGCACTTTGCTGACATAAGTGTCTTGGTGTAAACAGATTACAATTTTTTATTGAGTTGTCATAATGGGATAATATTGTGAACCAAGTGGAAATTGTAAAAAAAAAAAGTTATCCAAAAAAAAAAAAAATCCTGACTACATGAAAAAATGCACAGTTACTATAAGGCCTCTCCCATTATTTACCATCAGTGTCAGAAAGTCTTGGAATAAGTTAGGAGAATTAAAAACTCTAACAAGACACAAGAATGCACTCTCTGTTAAAGAAAATAAACGAAAAGAAAAAAACAAATGAATAGACAATTAAGGTCCTACAGATAAAAATACCAATTTTTATGGGAAATAGCCTTAAAATCAAAAATAAGGAGATTATATTCTAATTTCACCTTTTGAATAAAGATATACAAAATTTAGCTGAATACCTTCGTATTTTGCACTTATGAAGAAAAAAATATATTTGCAATGAAAAAGCAGCCATTACCCTGCCTTTTGAGTATTCTAAAGTTTTAGGTTTGAATATATTTCATCTTAAATGATCTTAAGCACTATGCAGTGGTTGGTGTTTTAAAAATACCACTGTGTGTGGAACTTCTAAAAGTGCTTCAAAAAATTTATATTTTTGTAATAATTTAGTAATGGCCTGGATATTATTTTTAACAAGACAACTCATCATGGAATACTGCAAGATTTTTTCAATGAGTTTATATTCACAAATGTTTAAGATTGTCACTTTATTATGAGAAAATGTCAACCGTGGCAGTATTTTGACTTGAAAATGAGATAAGCTGAGAAGCATATTTTAAGTATAAACTAAATGATAGCACTCCTTTAAAGACAAGAAAGTAAAAGCATGATAAACTCTGACTTTGACACACTTAAAATATAAAAATTAACATAATGTAATTTTACACACTTATGTGTAACTCTCAGTACTTTCTCAGCCCCTTTCCCATTACACCCGCGTCCCCGCTCCTGACCCTTGGTGTACACACCTCCGTTCACACGGAGGAAGGGGGGACCCGGGCGGTGAGGACCAGGGGCGCGGACACCCCCGCGGCCCGGATGGACACGGACACTCACCCGCTCCCGGCGGGCAAGGAGAATAGTCGAAGAGGGCCCGCCAGCGCACCCGTCCCCTCCTGCCCTGCCGGCCGGGGCCCCAGCTCGGTCAGGTCCACACACATCCCGGCAGGAAGCGGGCTCAGGCCGTGGGAAACCGGAGTAACTTCAGACAGAGAGCGGGGAGCATCCTCCCACAGACACGCAGGCAGCGCTGTCCCGGAGCCTCCTTGGCGCCGCCCGCTCAGTCCTGAGGAAAACAAGCTCCGCCCCCAAGGAAGACGCTGGCTGCTGATGCGGACTGCGCATGCGCACCGCTACCTAAGACACGCTGGCTTCGTGCACCCCCTGCAGGTCCTCGAGGACGGTGCAGGATACTCGGAACTCATTGTAGAACACATGACTCCTCCCAGCCATGATGCTAAATCACTGGAAATCTCAGTGCCCTGGCCTCTTTTTTAATGGCACTGGTGATGCTCTCATCCAGCTATGCCTGCTCTCTTGCCTGGCACATGCCTCAGTCCTTGGAATCCCGTCTGAATCAGATTCTGTTCTGGAGGAAGGACAGGTGAAGAAGAATCTCAAAATTCCAGACTTAGAAGATGACCAGGAACCCAAACTCAACTCTGCCAACTCCCTGGGGTCCCCTGAGGAGTGTGGTTTTCTCAGAACCATCTGCCCTGTGTCAGGAGCAGACCAAGCCTCAGGTAGCTTAGAGAGGCTATCATGCAGCACATGCTTTGAATGGTTCTCAGTTCTGACCTGCATGATCTTGAGACCCTTTTGTAACTCCTAACACTCTGTTCTCTCATACCTATAGTGATGGTTATTGACGACTGAGTTAATCCTCTTACTATGCTGAGGTGCTATTGTTCCTTGGATAACAGAATATTTTGAAGGGATAAACAGTTTATCACTTCCCCCTAATGAAGTATGTTTTTAAAACTAGAAATGTTTCAGGGGGCACTGAGGTCCTCCTCTTGCACCAGTTCCTGGGGTGTTGGCAGTTTCTGCTCTGAGCTCCAGATCCTGATCCTGCCGGTGGTCTATGGTGATGCCAGTGTGTACATGCTCTTCCTTTTGCACCCGTGTGGAAAGGAGACAGCCCTTCCCCTACATGAGGCTGCAACATGCTGACACTCAAAGCAGGCACAATGAAGAACCAGCTAGAGTCCCCGGTACCAGCTGTCCCAGGTAGAAACGTCAACTTCACCACAGTGTTCCTGTGCTCCTATCAGGCCTTCACTACTCCCAACAGGCCATGCCTGAGCAGTGTGACAGGTGACTGTCCCAGCATGGCATGGTGGTGATGATCCCACCTTATCTGTTTGTTTTTGGAATGTCCCCACACCTCTCTGAGCTTCACTTTGCTCTTCTCACAGGCAGAGTTGTACAGGCATAAACCTCACAGGGTTATGGTAGGTAGTCACAGTAGCTGCTCACCCAGTGGCACTCTCTGCCGAGAGGGCTGCTGGGAGTGCTGTGTGTCTTCACACTTGTCCTTCACTCTTCCCAATGAAAACACTCTTGGCCTTATTCTTCCCTGGCCTACGGCCTTTCTGTGCTTGCAAAAGAACATGGAAACAATCTGCAAAGAACTTTTGAGGTTCTGTCCATCTTGTCCAGGAAATGCTGACTCTGCTAGATATGCTGCTGGGTGGGCTCTCATGGGAGGGGCTTGGGCAGGACTTCCCTTTGCAATAAGCTGCCCCACCCAGGCCTTTCCATGATCCAGACTCCTGGGACCAGGGTGCAAATCCCCAGCTCCCCACTTGTCAACCATGTGACCTGGGCAACTTTCTCAAACCCAAGCTTTGTCCACCCAAGGTCAGCAGAGATGGGGGATAACAGGATGTCCCACACAGAGTGTCTGTGCAGATTAAGTGAGGTAGAACAGACAGAACAGTGGTGGGGCCTGGCCCATTGGTTGGCAGAAGGGAGCTCACCATGTGCAGCAAGTTCCGCGGGTCACCCAGCAATCTGCCCAGAGGCTTAGCCACTCCATCGCTATCATGCTTCTGAAGTCCACTTAACCACATGGGAGAGAAACAAACACATATTCTGAGAGTAGCTGCCACAGGGAAAATTGCATCTTAGCGGGGAGTAATACCAGAGGGTGATCAGGATGGCGGAAGATGCCCCCTGGGTTTGAGCAGACTGGAGCTGCTCTTCAGAGACTGGGGTTAGTGAGGATGGGCTTGTAGAAATACCCCTCTCCTTTACCCATCAATGCTGAGTCCTGCGGGTACTGAGTCCCACAATCGGTGTGCTGCTAGTGCCCTCAGCACAGAGAAAAACCCAGGGGTTCCCACAAGGCTTCGGCCACGTCCTCTGCTTCCTGAACTCCCACTCTGGTGGCCCCACCTGGGATGCAGAGATGAGGTGAGGCAGGGACCTGTGCTGTCAACATCACTGCTCTACCCTGGGAATCTGGCACACAGTAGGTGCTTGGTAAGTCATTGTTGAATGAACAGCAATACTGGGCCAAGTTTTGTGGGTGTGCCCCCAGATCAGGGACCCCTCAGGGCCCACCTCACAAGTGACATGAAAATAATGATCCCACCAGGAGCAATAACAGTTCCTCAGAATAAATGGGCTTTTCCAAGCACTCTCCACCTGTTGCAAAGGCCTCCCAGCAGGGAAGTGGGCTGTCAGGTGCAGCACTGCACTCTCCACTGTAACAAGGAGAAAGCCAAGGGCCACAGAGAGGAGTGCATTTCCAGTGTCACTGCTCACTTTCCCACCTTTTGGGAGACCAGGAGGCTTTTCTACTACATTCTGGCTCTGAAGCCCCAATACTGTGTGGACATGCCTCCCTCCCTGGAGCAAGGAACCACTAAGTGACCTGTCACTTGTCACCAAGCAGACAGGCTCATTCCAGCTCATTGTGCCACCAGCAGGTTGTGCTAGAAGCAGGATCCTCTGGGAGACATCACACTCTCCCAAGCTGGAAACAGGTGAACAGCACACAGGTTTCCTGGAGAGGATGGTCACATGGCCTTGATCTGGCCAATCAGCATTTTCCATCCTCCCTGGCCACTGTGATTGGCTCAGGGCTGGGCACCAGCCCAATCAGGCTCCACGGAGGTCAGGCCTAGTTGCTGGAATCCTGGGAGCAGAGAAGTTCTATTTCAGTTGGGAGTTGAGGGGTGGTGATGTCAGACTGTGGCAGTTGGTGACTATCTTGCTTTCATAAAGGCAGAGCCATGTGAAGATGTCACCAGTGGCAGAGCCCAGAGGTGGGGAAGGATGACTTCTGTTGATGTCACTGAGCACCAGGTACAGACCTGCCTGAAGCTATCTCCCTGTGGACGTCTCAGTTAGGTAAGTCATTCTCTCCTGCCCTGTTTGCTTCATTAAGCCACTTTGGTTTTCTGTCACTGGTTTTAAGAAAAAGTTTGACTATTCCTTCAAGCTGGCTAAATGGAGACCCTGGAACTGCAACAGTGAGGTGACAGGCAACAATGTGGCTAATAGAGTCCAGAGGCCTCTGTTCAAACAGGGGATTGTAAATGACAAGGGAGAGTACACATGGCCTCAGTGAACAGATTTGCTACTGGTAGCTCCCAGTTCCTGGATATTAGAGTGCATGCACTCAGCCAAGTCTCAGCTCTGCTGCCACACCTGCTAACCCACACCTCTCCTCTCCCACCTGCCGGGCCTAGGGGGGCTGGACACCCCCGGGCACCTGAAACAGCCCAGGGCTTTGTGTTGTAATTTACACAGGCTGCCCCCAGTTCTGAGGGTGAGGGTGACTGGGTTCCAGTTTACAGAGAAAACAGACTAGACGGTCTCACTGGTGAGATGTGGGGGTGGGACCCCAATCTACCTTCTGACCTATGACTTCAGAGTGGACAGCCTCCCCACCCTCAGCCAGGATGCTTGCTAAGCCTAGGGGCTCAGGAGTCCTGCTTCCTCCAGCACCCCTCCTGGAGGTGAGAGTGGGGTCTCTTCTCTATACAACATTCACCCCTGCAGGGGCACACTTGTGACCTCACAGTCTGTCATCCCTTCCTTATGACCTGGACCTCCTTGATGTGTGAGCACTGCAGATCATGGGTGCACACGTGGGCAGGTGCACCATGACTGAGAGGACAACACTCCAATTTAAGCCCCCTCCTTGCTCAGATGATTACATCCTGGAATTGAGGGGTTCCCAGGGGTCAGTTGGCCAATTCTGGCCTTAGGGGCAAATTCTTATCACCCAGGGGGCTAATTTTTAAATTAAATTACACATTTACAATTCAATAGTCAAGCCCCTTTCTAGGCAGCCTTGTAGCCACTCAGCTTTTACCCCTCGCTGTGACCATGTTCTTAGCTTCAAATTGAGTGTCATTATGGACATGAACATGTCCCTTTCATGTGTCACCTTCACAGTAAGCGGCCACCCCAAACTCCCCTCCCTTCCCCTTGTCGATATCTCCACTCAGGGAGTAGGGCCCTTTTGATGCAGTTGTGCAAATGTGTGAGCAAAGGGTTTAGAATGTCCAGGCTAGGAGGGGTCTGCCCCACATGGCAGGGCAGGTGGGCTGGCAGGGGGTGATGGTTCACTTGCAAAACCTCAGCTGGTTTCAGGCAGTGACAACAGACTGGCAGCCAAGGGCTCAGCTGGTGCAGAGTAAGCGGATTAACTGTGTTCACCCAGACGCCTTGGGGGTGGCAGCCCTGGAGTACGACTACAAGTGAGGAAGGTGGAGGGTCCCCAGTGCCTGGACCTCCACCTTCTAAAAATCAGGACTGAGATGTGGCTCTGAAGTCAGAACACTGGAGTTCAAAGCTTCCCCCACCACTTTGTCAATAATTCAAAGCAAATGAGCCTCAGTTTTCTCATGTGTAAAATGAGAACTTTGAAGCCTCTCCCTCTGAGGGTGTGGAGGGAAGTAAATGCGGTGACAGCAGAGCACAGGAGCTGTCTGGGCTGAGCCTGCACACAGGCAGGCCGTTGTTGCTGCCATGACCACTGTCTTCCAGGGCAGGGTCTGCACTCTCTCCCTGTGAAGGTCCAGACAGTAAACATTCTAGGCTTTGAGGGACCTACAGTCCCTGTCACAACTACCACCCTCTGCTGTTGGAGGGCAAAGACAGCTCCTGCAGTAGGTAGTCCAGTCTCGCACCCCCGCTTCCTGACATAAGTATTCCTGAGATACAATTTTCACATAACTTTGTTGGCTTTAGGTGTGCAGCATAATGACTTTTTACATGTGCATATTGTGAAATGATCAGTGCATTAAGTTTACCTGACGTCTGTCATCACCCATAGTCACACACTATTTTCCTTGTGATGAGAAATTTTAAGAGGTACTCTCTTAACTATCAAATGCACAATGCAGTGCTGTTAACTACAGTCACCTTGCAGTACATTATGTCCCCAGGACTTGTTTATCTTCTAACTGGAAGTTTGTACATTTTGATTATCTTTCCGAATTTCAATCATCCCCTGACTCACCTCTGGCAACCACCAACCTGATATCTGTTTCTATGTGTTTCGGTTTATTTTGTAGATTCCACATATAAATGAGATCATAGGTATTTGTCTTTCTGTCTTATTTATTTCACTTAGCATAATACCCTGAAGGTCCTCCCAAGTTGTCACAAATGGCAGGATTTCACTTTTATAATGTCTGAATAAGATTCCATTTTATATACATATATATGCATCACGTTTTCTGTACCCATTCATCTGCTGATGGACACTTAGGTTGTTTACATGTCTTGGTTATTGTAAATAATGATACAGTGAACATGAGGGTGCAGTTGTCTCATTGACATAGTGATTTCATTTCCTTTGGATATATTCCCTACAGTGGACTTGCTGGATCATATGGAAGTTCTAATTTTAAATTTTGGGGGAGCCTTCATACTCTTTTCCCGAGTGATGGCACCAATTTACATTCCCACCAACATTGCACAAGTTTCCCTTTTCTTCACACCACCACCATCACATGTTGTCTCTTATATTTTGATGACACCCACCCTGACAGGTGAGAGGGGGTATCTCATTGTGGTTTTGATTTGCATTTCCCTGATGGTGAGTGATGTTGAGCACCTTTTCATGTACCTGTTAGACATCTGTGTGCCTTCTTTGGAAAAATGTCTATTCAGTTCCTCTGCCCACTTTTTAAATCACATTGCTTTTTTTTTTTTTGCTGTTGAATTGTAAGAGTTCTTTATATGTTTTGAGTGTTAACCCCTTATCAGATATATAGTCTGAAAGTACTGTCTCCCCTTCTGTCTGTTACCCTACCCTCTGCTTTCTGGATGACAGGGGTCCAGGCACTTGGGAATCTCTGCTTCTCACGTGTTTCCAATGTTGGTTGGGTGAGGGCCGTGTTCTGATAAAAGTGTGCACAACCGTGGGTCACTACCCCTTATTTTAGAAGGTGGGCTCTGAAGAGTGCAGTGTGGGCAGGGATGTTTCCCTGAAGTCATCATTTGGATGGTCATGTGCTCTGGAACTCACATCAACTAGCCCGGATGTGATGGGGCAATTTGCAAAGGGAGGACCTTGCAGCTAAGACACAGACCAGGTGCTCTTGTGTCTTGTTGGAAGGACCTGGAAACAAAGTTGTGTGGAACAGGGAATCCTCCAGGTCACAAGGCTCAGTTCAGACTTCTGGGATGCAGAGACCTGCTCTGAGCCACTGTCACTGAGGAGCGAAGGGCCTCAGGCAGGAGGGAGGAGTTGCTGGATTTCACTTGCCCTGTGTGTCAAGTTTCAGCTCTGGTGATGTGTGGAACATGGGCTTAGCTTTGGGAATGTAAGAGGAGAGGTTCCTGGGGAAGGGCTGGCTTTTTCCTTTGATTGAGGTCCTACTGTGTGCCAATCACAGCAGTCCTCTGAGTCAGGGCTGGAAAGCCAGGCACAGAGAGGTCAGGGAGTTTCCAGGTCACACAACATTAGGCGCATCATTAGGGTCTGATGCAGACCTGACGCCCAGCCCACATTCTCTCTCCTTTCCCAGGACCATCATGATCCCACATGTCAGAATCACCCAGAGAGGCCCAGGTATGGGCACTGGGACCTTTCCTGCCTAACATGCAAGGAGCCTTAAGAGGGACGACAAGGCACTTCCTGAGTCCATGATGCCCAGAGGCTGCTCTTAGCAAGAGGCTCAGCACACACTCTTGGATGAATCCTAGCTCTGTCCTGAGTCACTCTGTCCTCCCTGCCTCAGTTCTTCTGCCCACATGGGGCTGGAAACAACAGCCACTTCACAAGGGTCTAAGGAACCTCCAGGATCCTGGAAGCAACACCCTCACACAGGGAGCAGAGTCTCCTTAACTTTTCCTCACCTCTTTGCTGGATGTAGAGTCCCAGCGGGGCCCTGGCTTGTCCCAATTCTCACCCCAGATCAGGGTCCAGCAGGGGGTGGTGTCCAGGCTGGACTCTGTCCTCTGCCCCTTTTGGGGACCCTCATTCATCACACCTTGGCTGCCTAGACACTGTCTTCCAGGGGCCACTCTGTGCCTCCCACACCTACCTAGCATCCACCCACCCTGGGTTACTCCAGCGCCCTCTGGCCCTTGGACACACACCTACTCCGTGTTGAGTGGAAATGAGGTGACCGACATGCTGGGCCTCCTGGACAGTCTGGAGGAGCCCGATATCCCCAACCTGCCCACCACCCCAAGAGCCCAAGATGGGGAGAGGGTGTGCCTCCATTCATACTCTGATTTGCTCAGATTCTCAGCACCTACTTTGCTGGGTGGATATGGGGGCAGAGGTATGATGTAAAAGCAGGAGACCTGGACAGCAGACCATGAGAAGGGGGCTAGCCCAGGCTGGTCTCATAACCCCCTTAGCTTTGGTTTTATCATCTTTAAAGTGGGACAGACTCTTGTGAGGTGAGCAGGATCCTGACCCATAGCCAGGAACTGCCCTACACACCTAAGAGAAGCTCACTGACTCCTCACGAAAATCTGTGGGGCAGGGACAGGCATTATCACCCATTTCTGCAGAAGTAACTGAGGCACAGAGAGAACAGCTGAGGTGACCACCCCAGATTACAGAGCCCAGGTCATCTGGTTCCAGTGTCCAGGCTCATGGTCAGTGCCCACTCTGGGTTTTCCTCCTCCCTTCATCCTCCACTGGGACCCATGGCCGCAGCCTCATCTCAGTGTGATTGTTCATGGGGAGCAGGATGGGTGCACTGAGGGCCCGTTTCTCTGAGGACTGCTTTCCCAGAAGGCTCAAGGGGTTGACTGTATTCACTACTGGACACCCAGGCCTGGGCCCAGGCCAGCCACACTGCAAAGCCTGAATCAATGATTGTTGAGTGAATAACTGAACCTCTGCATGTACCTGCATGTTGCCCCCATTTCCTCATCTCCACAGCTGGCTACCCGGCCAAAACCCCGTGTAATCAGGCCTGGGCCAGGGACAGTCAAGGGGACCAGAGATGCTCAGCTGGGGACAGGAAGCCTCAGGGGCCCTGTGGCTGTCCCAAGCATCTCCTGGGGCAATTCACAGGGAAGCCCAGCCAGCTTCCCGGAACAGCAATCAGGTCCCAATCCCAGGGGTATAAGGTAGGTCTTGAGGGGTGTTTCCTGAGACTGACATTGTGTATGAAGGGGACCTGGGGGTCAGGCTGCTTTCAACGTCCATTCCAGGCCTACATCCCTGCTGGCAGTATGGAGCTAGTCATAAAGGACACAGGCCGTGGGGCCAAGGCTATAGCAGTGCTCTGCTCCCTCTCTGTGGCTCAGTGTCCTCATCTGTAACAGAGAACTAGTAACAGGGCCATGGGAGGGCTCACTGAGACCCTCCTCTGTGGCTTTGGTTGGACACTGCCCTCCCTCTGCTCAGTGCCATTCTCTGTAATAGAGAATAGTAACATTTCTCTTAGCCCGTTTTGGCCCCATTTTTCTGAGTCTCTTTCTACATTGGGCCCAGGGCTTTCACAGAGATCACAGACTTGGGATGTAATCAGAGTGTGGTCACAGCCCTAGTGGTCCCAATTGAGGCCAGAGGAGCTTCAGGGGGGGTGGGAATCCAGAACTGCTTCATGGAGGAGGTGAGATCTGAGCTGTGTCCCCAAGGATGAGCTGTCATCTAGCTGAGGCCTGACACTGAGCAGGACCCATGTACATGGTTAATGAGGGTGTGAATGAATGAAATGGCACCCCTCTAACAGAGAGTGAGCGGGGGAGTCCCCTAGGCCAAAGCAGGAAACACAGGGCACCCTGGGGGAGCAGAGGGCGGGGCTGCAGTTTGATGCCCGCCTCACCCTTTATGGGTGTCTTGCCACCACTTTAGCATGTGTTCTGGTGGATTGGGAGCCCTTTTCTCTCCTCTGCTTCAGTATCCTGCTCTTCATTCCCAGCAACACCCGCCTGTGTCACCTCAGTGTCCCCAAGTGGACCTGGACCTGTCTTGTGGGAGATTTTGAAGAGGGATTTGGTGTGCAGCCCAAGACTGAAGTGGGAGGGAGAGGATAATAGGGACCTCCAGAGGGGATCATGGGCTGGGAGTCATCGGAGGGGTGGGGAAGGCAGAGCCCAGAGCTGTAGGATCCTGCTAGTGGTGGCTCCTTCACGAGGGGCTTCACAGGGAGGAAGCAATCATGGGGAAAAGGCAGAGCTCAGTTTGGGGCTTGCTGACATGGAACAGCTCATCACAGAGACGTCCAGAGGAGCTGGATGTAGGGAATGAAGATGCCACTGATGTCAGGGTCAAAGCCTGAGACCCAGATGAGGTAGGGCGGTGGCGCAGGGGAAGGGGCTTGAGGATATCAAGATGTTCATTCATTGGGGTCCTCAGGGTGGGGACCTTCATGTTCATTTCACAGCCACCTGGTGCCTGACAGAGTTAGGCTTAGGGAGGTCACTGAGTAGACACGTGCCGATAACCTAGATTCTCCTCTTTCCACATAAAGTCCCTGGTGTGAAGCCAGCAGGCCCTCTTCAGAGTCATACACCCTCACCCCTGGGCTCTCTGTGTGCCTAGAGCCCAGTGGCCCCTTACCTCCCACTCCCCACTGCAGGACCCTTTGCACACCTGCATTTCCACAAGCTATAAAGCATCTTCTCTTGCTGTGTGTTTACCCTATGAAACCTCATTGCCCCAGGAAGAGAGGCCTCACATCCTTCCCTTATTAAAGTGGTAAAGCCTTTTGTTCAGAGAAGCCCCTGTCAGATCTCATAACCAACCAGGTACCTGTGCATGAATTGATCATGCAGCCCCCTCCTCCTTGTGTGCACAGCACCCCCCCAATAACAGACCCCACACACTCAACCTTGGCGCTCGTGTAGGCACCTCTTGCCTGTGTGGCCTGATGTTGTCTATAGCAGTGTCCCTATTGAACTTTCCTAAACCCTTCTCAGACGCTGGTATTTCTTTACCAACCCAAGTAATTAGCCTGCCATTGTGCCCACAACACCTGAAACAGAGTTGGCTAAATTATGCAAATTGATGATGCAGGTTAATTTGCTATAAAGCTGAAATCAAGGTTTACAAATAAAAGCAACATACATACTCAAGGCAGGACTAAGAACTCACACGGATAACTAAGACCCTCCACATACATCCCACTTTGCCCTTAGGGCCTTTGCGATGGCTGCTCTTCCAGCCAGGATCTCTCTCCGCCTGCTTCTTAAACACCTCCAGGAATCTGCTCAAATGTCCTCCCTGACCTTATTTTTCTCCATGGAACATATCACCTCCGGACATTGTGTATATTTTACTTAATTTTCTCTGTGTCCCCCACCAGGCTGTCTGCTGCATGAGGATGGAGAACTGACTGCTTCACTACCTGCTGTGCCCAGTATCTGGAACCCACCCAACACACAGTAGGACCTCAGAGATTGTGTGACGGGTGTGTGATCACTGTAGGCCACAGACAAAAGTCTTCCCAGCAGTCATGGTAAGAGTCATTCATTCTCTACTTACTGAGCCCTACTGTGTGCTGGATACTGACCTGGGTGGGAGGCATGCAGTGGATTAGACACAGTGAGCACACACAGCATGTTAGGAGGGACATGTGCTCTGGAGACCACACAGGGCTGGGGGAAGTCAGGAGTGCAGGAGTGGAGGAGAAGAGGGCCAGGTGGAGACAGTGGTGCCAGAGGAGACAGAGAGGTGGGGCCCAGGTCGTGCAGGGCTTTATGGCTCCTGTGAGAGCTTTTCCTCAGGGCAGCGGAACCATGGCTGGGTACGGAGCAGGGGTCCGGTTCCTGAGTGCTATGCAGGAAATGGAGCAGGTGTCTGCTGGGGAGATGTGCGTGGAGGAGGCTGTCCCTGTAGACTGTGCAGGCAGAGAAGGCTCCTCTGAGGAGGTGACATCTGAGCTGAGCCCTTGTATGGACCGTGTTTCCACCTTCTGTAGACTGGATGCTTTCATCTGCCCTGCAGCCCTATGCAGGACACACCCTGTTCTCAGTCACCTGGACTTGGCCTCCTGCCTGCCTTTTGGGCCCTCCCACCCCAGAAGGAGTCCTTCTAGATCTAAATCACTACCTCCTCCACTGGACTTGGACTCACACTGAGCCACTGTCCACCTGCCCAACTCACCCAGAGTCAAGTCCAGACACTTGGGGGAGCCCCTCCACTCCAGAGCCCATGAACTTACTCAAATGGCCAGTCCTCAGCCTGCTCACATGCCTCACACTCCCCTCCTGCAGAAACCCTGTGACAGATCATGTCCACAGCACCCTGCTCCTCCGATCCTGACCCCAGGCTTTCCCATGGGGTGTGACCCCACATAGGTTGCAGTCCCCTCATCCAGTCTGGTGAGTAGAAACTACCTTTTCTTTTTTCTTTTGTTAATATATTTATTTTTTAATTTTTATTTTATTGAGTTATAGTCAGTTTGCATTGTTGTGTAAATTTCCAGCATAGAACATAATTTTGTCAATTGTGTTTACTCTTTCAAGAAACCATCTCTTGGCTTGATTTTTTCAAATGTTCCTTATATCTCTATTTTATTTTTTTCCTCCCTGATCTTTATTATTTCCTTCCTTCTGCTTACTTTTGTTATTTTTGCTCTTCTTTTTCTAATTCTTTTAGGTGGTAAGTTTGATTGTTTATTGCAGTTGTTCCTCGTTTTTGAGGTAGACCTGATTCTCTCGCTATAAACTTCCCTCTAAGCACTGCCTTTTCTGGATCCCATAGGTTCTGTGTGGTTGTGTTTTCATCATCATTTGTCTCAATGTGTTTTTTATTGCTTCTTTGATTTCATCATCCACCCATTTTATTTAAAGTAGTATGTTGTTTAACCTCCATACTGTCATTTATTTCTCCTTTATTTTTCTGTAGTTAATTTCTAGTTTCATGTTATTGTGGTCAGAAAAAGTTGCTTCAAATATTTTCTATCTTCTTCAAATTGTTAATGCTTCTTTTGTGCCAAAGTATATGATCTATTCTAGAAAATGTGGTATGTGCACTTGAGAAGAATGTATGTTCTATTTTAGGGAAATATAAAGTTCTGAAAATATTACCCAAAACAAATTGTTCTATTGTATCATTTAATTTCTATGTTGTCTTATTAATTTTATGTATGGAAGATCTGTCCAGTGATGTTAATGGATTGTTAAAGTCTTTACCGTGATTGTATTCGGATCAAATTTTCCCTTTTTATCTGTTAGTATTCTCTTTTTCTCTGTTATATATTTAGGTGCTCCTATGTTGTGTTCATATATGTTAATGAGTGTAATATCTTCATCTATGACTCCTTTAATCATTATAAAATGTCCTTCTTAATCTTTCTTTATAATCTTTGTTTTAAAGTCTATTTTATTTGAAATCACTGTTGATATTCCTGCTTTCTTGTGATTTCCATTTGTGTGGAATATCTTTTTCAATCCTCTCACTTTCAATCTATGTGTGTCCTTCTCCCTAACGTGGGTCACTTGTATACAGCGTATTGTAGATACTTGCTTTATTATCCACTCTGCACTCTATGTCCTTTGATTAAAGCATTTAGTCCGTTGACATTTATAGTAATTATTAATAGAAATGTGTTTATCACAATTTGAACTTTGTTTTGCAGTTCATTTTGTATTTCCTCTTTGTTCCTTACTTTTTCTTTTTGTGGTTTGATAATTTTCCTTTGTATTATCTTGGTGTCTTTTTAGTTTTGTGACTCTATTGTAACTTTTTGGCTTGTGGCTACCCTACTTTGTACATATATTAACCCATTACTATATCTGTTTGTTTTAAACAGATAATAATATAAGCTCAAACCCATCCTACCAAGAACAAAAAAGAGAGAGAGACAGAGAGAAAGAGAGAGAAACCTGCATATTTTCTTGCTCGCCTCTCCCACCCTTAATGATTTAGATGCCCTCTTTTATGATTTCATGTTTATTCTGTTGTAATTCATTGTAGCAATCACCTTTCCAATTATGGTTTTCTCCTTTTTGTAGCATCCTGCTTCTTTTCTATTTAGAGTAGGTCTTTCAATATTTCCTTTAGCATAGGTTTAGTGTTGCTAACTTCTTTTAGTTTTTGTTTCTCTGTGAAGTTCTTTATCTCTCCTTCTATTCTAAAGGATACCCTTGCTGGATAAAGTATCCTAGGCTGCATCATTTTTTCATTCAGGACTTTGAATACACCTTGCTTCTCCCTTCTGGCCTGTACTGTTTTTGTAGAGAAATCAGCTGAAAATCTTATGGGGGTTCCCTTGTATCTCATTCTTTGTTTTTCTCTTTCTCCCTTTAGAATCATTTCCCATTCTCAACCCTGGTCATCCTGATTGTAATATGTCTTGGTGTGGGTCTGTTTGGGTCCTCCTTGTTTGGGACGCTCTGTGTTTCCTGTACTTGGATATCTGATTCCTTCTTTAGGTTTGGGAAGTTTTCAGTCATGATTTCTTCAAATATCTCTTCAATCTCCTTTGTTCTTTCTTCTCCTTCTGGGACCCCCATTATGAGTAGGTTGGCATGCTTTATGTTATTCCATAGGTCCCGTATATTGCTTTCATTGGTTTTTATTTGTTGTCTTTCAGCTGTTTTGTTGTCCTGTCTTCTAAGTCACATATTCATTCCTCTCAATTATCCAGCCTACATTTTACAGCCTTTACCTCATCTCTCCTCTCAGCAAATGAGTTTTCCAATTTTCACTGGCTCCTCTTTAGAGTTTCAATTTTGTTATTTGACATATTCTCTGTCTCTATACACAATCTCTTTTAGTTTCTTCAGTACTTTGATCACTCCTTTTTTGAAATCATCTAGTAGACTATCAATGTCTATTTCATTGATTGTTCTTTCAGGGGGTTTATCTTGTTCTTTTAATTGAGACAGGTTGCTCTGCTTTTTTATCTTGCTTATATCTCTCTGGCACTATGGCTTATGGAGTATCAATTATCTACTGTGGTCTTTTAAGAGTTTATTTATTTATATAAAGTGGATGCAGAAATAAAACTAAGCACAAAGAAATTAGTTTTAAAAGCAGTATAATCAATAACAGAAGAACATATTGAAACAAGATAACAATTGAGTTGGGATGAATTTTTAAAATATTAAAGGAAGAAAAAATATTTGAGAACAGAGTATAATCACAACAGAAGAACAAAACAAGGATAAAACTGAAATTGGACAAATTGTAAGATAATAATAAAAGTATTTTAAAAGAAAATTTTAAAAGGGATTAAAAATAGAAATATAAAAATTATTTAAGAAGTAACATTTAAAAAGTAAAAGAAAATGGAACAGAAAAGGAAAAGAGTATGTTCCCGTGGAGATTGTGTGCCCTTAGTAATTTTATCAAGAGGTCCTTCTTAAATATGTGTGGTTACCAAGTCTTACTTCTGTGCCTTTTGTCTGTTATCCCTTTGGTTAATGATGTGGCCATTAACCTGTTAACCAGAGCCTACCCTGGCTATTGAATGGGGACTCCTCTTTGTTTTGTTGTTGTCAAAGCTCCTGCCCTTGCCTTGCTTCATGAACTCAGCTCGTTGTTTCCAGAGACCCTCTGGTCACACCCTTGGTCTGTGCTGCTCCCAGTGCCTGTAGGTAGACATGTCACTTCTCCTCCCAGTGCTGCATCTTGGTGCTGCACTCCTGCATGGTAGGTGGGCAGGTTGTGCCCCTTCTCAATGCCGTGTCCAGGTGCAGCAGTCCTCCACAGTAGTTGGGTTGGTTGCTCCCCTATTCAGTGCTACTCCCCACTCCACATCTGTTTCACACTCTGTGGGTGGGCTTGAGGCAAATGGCCACACCAGCCCTAGTCCCTGCTCTTTGCCAGAACGTTGCTCCTTGTTCATTTGTCTTAGAGGTGTGAGTTCGTAGAGACACCAGGACAGAAACGTCCTATATGTCTGGGGATGTAAACAAGTCTCAGTCCCACCTATGAGGTTGCAGAACTGCCAGGTACATATTCAGGTTTCAACCCCATGTCTGCCTGGGTGGGTATGATGGCTGTGGCTGAGCCTCATCTCTCTTATTCTGAGAAAACACCAGTTATGTTGCCATGAGTCAGTAGAAACAAAGGACAAAACACCCCTTCCCCCAGGCAAGCTAGCAATATTGCTTTGCTTTATTTTTTTCTTATTTTATTTGAGGCCCAGGCTGTTCTGATCTGTATACAATCCAAGCAGTTGTCCACAGCACACTGCAGTCCCCCAGGGTTACCTATGTACAGTCAACCAGAGTCTGCCTGGATCCAGCAGCCTGTCCCTTCCCATCCCTGATTCACTTCTAGGTTTGGGGGTTGTTGACACACTTTGTGCCCATTTAACTTAATTCTGTCAGTCAAGGGTGGTTCTGTACACATCTGAGCCTCAGAGGTTCCCTGTCCATCCTGCTGACCTCTCTGTTGGAAACAGGGAGACCCAGTCAACCAGCACTATCCCTCCTTTGCTGCTCCCTCTTCAAAGACCAACCCCAAGCCATTTTGCATTTTCTTCCTTCTTTTTTCCTTTTCTCCTACCAGATTGGTGGCACATTTTGTCTTTTGAATATGGCAATGTTTTATCAAAGTTCAGCAGATGTCCTGAGTGGATGGGTGTGTCTGTGAATGTCAGTCTTGGTGAATTTATTGAAGAGTATAAGATACAAGCATCCTTATACTCCACTATCTTGGCCTTTCTCCAAGAATATACACTCAATAATTTTGTCATAAGGTTATTTTTAACTATGGGTGGTTGCCAAGTCTTCCTTCCACGCCTTTTACCTGTTATCCCCTATGTTGGTGGTGTGGCTGGTGTTCTGGTGGCCTGAATCTGCCCTGGATATTGAGCAGGAGCTCCTTTTTTCCTGTGGTTGTCACACTCCTGCCCATATCCAGCTGTGAAAACTCCACTTGCTGGTTCCAGAGGCCGTCTAGTCGTGCCCCTGGTCTGTGTCCCAGCATCAGTAAATGGGTGGTCTGCACCCCCCACCAGATGCCTGGTCCCAGGACCACACTTGTGCAAGGTAGTTGGCAGGTAGCTCCCCTGCCACATTAGGTCCATGCTTTGTAGGTGTACTCAGAGGAAACAGCTGCACTAGCCCTCACCCCTGCTCTGTTCCAGAACACTGCTTCTTGTGCATTTGTCTTAGAAGAGCCAACTCAGAGAGGCATCGGTGTGTAATGGTCCCTTCTTCTTGGGACTGTAAACAAATCTCAGTCCCACCTATGAGGTTGTGGAGCCCCTAGGTAGGGATATGAGTTTTGAACCCTCCTCTACCTGGGAACCATGCACCAGAAAATATGGTGGCTATGGCTGAACCTTGACTCTCTTCTCCCAAGAAGTCTCCAATAATGGCACTGTGGGTCTGCAGACACAAAGGCTATGGCTCCCCTTCCCCCCAGGGCACACCAGCAGTGTTTTCTGCCTTTTTTTTTTTTTGTATTTTATGGGGGACCCAGGCTGTTCTGTATACTCTCCCAGCCATGGCACACAGAACATTGCAGTCCCCCAAGGTTTCCTCTGTAGAGTCAGCCCGAGTCCTCTGCTCAACTCAGACAGCCTGTCCCATCCCACCCCTGCTGGTTCGCGTCTAGGGCTGGGGATCGTTGGGACCCTTTGTGCCCAATTAACTTAGTTCTGTCAGTCAAAGTCTATTCTATACAGATCTGAGCCTCTGAGGTTCCATCTCCATCCTGCTGAACTGGCCATTGGAGTTGGGGAGACCCAGTGTATTAATGTTATTCCTACTTTGCAGCTGCCTCCCCATTGGAATGGTCCAGAACTATTTTCCTTTTTCTTCTTTTCTCCTGTTCTCCCACCAGATTTGTGGAAAATTTTATCTTTTGAAGAAGCCAATATTCTCTCAAAGTTCAGCAGGTATTCTGGGTGGTGGGTGTGTCTGTGGATGTCACTCTTGGTGAATTTGTGGGAGAGGGTGAGCTCTGAGCATCTTTTTTACTCCACCATCTTTCCTCCTCCTTCACTCTTTTTCTTTTGATTGGAACATTTAGTCCATTGACATTTATAGTAGTTATTTTATACATGAGGGTTTATTGCCATTTTGAAATTTGTTTTCCAGTTGATTTTGGTAATTATTTGTTTCTTTCTTTTAATTATTTTTATTTTTGTGGTTTGATAAATTCCTTTTCTATTAGCTTGGTTTCTTTTTGGGTTTTATGACTCTAATATATACTTCTGATTTGTGGTTATCTTGTCATTCAAATATGGTAACCCCTTACTTCATCTGTTTGATTTTAGTTGATAGTCATGTGGGCTCAAGTGCATCCTAAAAAGAAAGAAGACAAAGAGAAAAAAGAAAAAAGAGAGAAAAAATATATATTCTCTTGCTCTCCTCTTCCACCTTTCATGATTTTGCTATTCTCTCTTTCTTGTTTGCTTTCTTGTTTTCTTTATTGACTTACTGACTTATTTATATCCTCATGTTTTCCCTTGCAACTCACTGTATTTATCGCATTTCCAATTATGGTTTCTTAATTTCTATAGCTTCCTGTTTATTTTTTATTTAGATTAGAACTTTCAAATTTTTTTTAGCATAGATTTAGTACTGCTGAATTCATTTAGTTTTTGCTTGTCTGTGAAATTCTTTCTCTCTTTCTGTTCTAAAGGATAGTCTTTCTAGATAGAATATCCTAGTTTGCAGCCTTTTCTTATTCAGGACTTTGAATGTATCTTGCCACTCCCTTCTGGCCAGAAGTTTTTAGGTAGTGAAATCTGCTGAATGCTTATGGGACTCCCTTGTAACAAACACTTTGTTTTTCTCTCACTGCCTTTAGAATATTTTATTTAACTTTAGCCATTTTAACTATAATATGTCTTGGTGTAGATCTGTTTGGTTTCTCCTTGTTTGGGACCCTCTGTGCCTCCTGTACTTGGATAGTTCTTTCCTTCTTAAGGTTTGGAAAGTTTTCAGTCATGATTTCTTTAACTAACTTTTCAATCCCCCTTTCTCTTTCTTCTCCTTCTGGGACTCACCATTATGCATAGGCTGGCACACATTATATTATCTTGCTTTAATTGGTTTTTATTGACTTTTCTGTCTGCTGTTCTTTTTGGGTTATTTCTTTTATCTTGTCTCCTAAGTCATTTATTCATTCCTCTGCATTATCTAGTCTTTTTTGATTGCCTGTATTTGAATTTTCTATTTTTAACTAGCTCTTCTTTATAGTTTAAATTTTCTTTTTAAAGTTTTCTGTCTCTATTGATAGTCTCTTTTAGTTCTTTCAGTGATTTCATCATTCCCTTTTTCAAGTCTAGTAGACTATCAAAGTCTATTTTACTGCTTGTTCTTTCAGGGGATTTGTCTTTTTCTTTTAATTGAAAGTGGTTCCTCGGCTTCTTTATTTTACTTATATTTCTCTGGCTCTATGTATTTCTTCTAGACCCGTTTCTGAGCTGTTACATGTAGTAGGCAGGGTTGGAGCACTTCAGTTGTGAAGAAAAATAGGCAGAAGATGTTCACTGGGGAGTTCTCTCTGTGGTGTTGCCTGTCACTTGTTATGCAGACTTACAAAGTACTATTTGTTGATTTTGGCTTTATCCCTGCCTTAGCTATGGGAATGTCAGCCACCTACTCTGGTGCCACTCAGGTTCTGAGCCCCAGGAAACATCAGTGCAGATCCAGCAGTGTCAGTCCCTTGGACCTGCCTTAGCAAGTGTGCAGTCACACATATGAATTTGTGGTCCACTACAGGTTCAGCTCAAACCCCAATCCCGCACTCACATATGGAACCATACACCACCCTGTTGTAAATACCCTCACTGGCCACCCTTCTTGAGTAAGAACTCCACTCACTACCTGTAAGTCTCAGAGGTGTGGATCCACAAAGTGACCAGATACAGCAAATCCACCCTCTCTGCCTGGGGCTGTAAACAAATCTCAGTCCCGCCTGTGAAGTTGCAATGGCACAGGGTATGGAGTCAACATTCAGCTCTGCCTTTGTTCAGCAGTGTTGGCTCTCACCAAGCCCCATTTCTCTTCTCACGAGAACACACCAGCAATGGAGCCAAGTGGAGTAAGTGACTTTGGCACAGCTGTGTTTCATTCCTCCCCCATTATATCAAAATTGGTGCTTTTTTATGAGAGTTTCAGTCTGTTCTGTTCCACACACACACACACAGCCAGAGCTCACACTGCCCTCTAGTTTCCTGAGGCTGCCTCTCTGCAGTGTGACCCAGCCCTCTGCCTGGGCTCTTCACTGACTCCAGTAGCCTGTTCTGGCTCATCCCTGCTAGCTCATGTCTAGGGCTGGTCATCACAGGGACCCTCTGTGTCAGTTTTCCCCAGTTCTGCCTGCCATGCAGTTGCCACTGTCTCCTCCAAACCTTGGAAGCTCTGCTTCTTTTCTAGCTGATCTCCCAGCTAGAGAGGTTGTGTCCCAGTGTGAGGGTGCCTTTATTCCTATGCTACTCTTTCCCTGCAGGATCAGTCCTGCACTGAATTTTTCTTTTCTCTTTTTATTCCTTACCATATTTTGTGAGAATCTTCCTGTATTTCAAAATAAGAGACACTCTACCAGAGTTCAGGAGGTTTCTGTGCAATTCAATGTTTTTGTAGATGTAATTCTTTGAGTATTTGTGGGAGAGGTCAAGCTGTGAGTCTGTCTACTCTGCCATTTTGGCTCCTTCAAATTTTAAAATAGGGCTAGTTCTTTCTTAATTACTCTCAACAAGCTGTTGTAGTTTTCAGCGTACATGTCTTGTAATTTTTCCTTGCCTCTATTGGATGCTGATTCAGAATATACACAACCTTCTAGAGAAACCTGTCCCACCCTGCCATTTACTGCCAACTAGCTGGCCTGTGTCTGAATCACCAAAAGGTTTTGTTCTTTATCTGATTCTTAATTCTTTAGAATTTATCATTTTACTCTCATAAATGCTGATAGTACTTGTAACATATATTTTAAAATAAAAATAATAAACTTTATTCTATAGATGAAATATGAATGAATCTCAAGTAACATATGCTTTTAATACCTTAGAATTAGTAAAGCAATATAGATACATTATAAACGCTTGAAATGTTGCCTAAAGGAAAAGTGCAGAGATTTGCAAATCCCACTCCCAGAAGTGACCGTCATTAATGGTTTGGTGAACATCTCTCAGTCTCTATCTCTCTCATTCTCTCTGCCTCTGTGTCTCACACACCACAAGATTCATTTACATCTATGATGATTTGACACATATGTGGTTATAGAGATGACATCTGGGATGTAGATGATGGATTAACAGGCATCCAAACTGAGGGCTTCCTTGACATCAGGTAAAGACCTAGCACTCATTTTTCCAGCTGCACAACATTCATTCCTCCATGTGAACCAGAACTGATGAATCCCACCCCCTCTCCATGAACATTAGTGTTGCTTCCATTTCCCTAGTAGTTTAACCAGGATTGTGATGAACATCCTTGAAAAGACATCTTTGAAAAATTGTGCAAGAATTTTAGTATGATCAACACTAAGCATCAGCACTGCTCGGAAAGTGGTGCACTTGTGGAATTGTGATGCATTCTGCATACTGTTCTCCCAGAGAGAAGAGTCTGCTCACTCTTCCCTCCAGGGGATCTACTGTGGCCTCTGCCTCCTCATGTTGTCACTAGAGCTGGTTGTCTCCAGGCTAAAGGCCTGCCAGTGTGATGTTGACCAATGCTGTCTCTGAAGTGTGGACATCTTCATGCATCCTCACTTGAGAGGTCGAGCACCTCTAATATACACTGGCCACCTGCATTGCCTCTTGTTGGAATTGCATGTGTTTGTTCTGTTTCTGTTTAGAACACAGTGTTTCAAGATATTTTTGGACCACAGGGATGTGAAACCTTTCTCTGACTTTAGGTTATGAAAAATGATTTTTCCATGTTATGGTTTGTCTTTCATGGATTTTGATTATTATTTTTTTTTATTTTGTTAGGTTATGTTTTGCCACAGGAAGAGCTAAGCATCTCCCTCCTGGCTCTGGTTTCACACATAGAATAGCAGTGCCTATCTCGAGATTATGCACATAGTTACTAAAAATATTCGTTTTGTATATCTCATATTTAATCCACCTGGATTTCCCTTTGAAATAACCAAAATGCTACTTCAAGTAAAAAAAAAAAACACCAATCCCTTGTTAAAATATGACAGCAGACACAAACAGCCACCTTTTGTATGATTTCATTGATAGGGAACATCCAGTGTAGGGAAAGACACACAGAGAGAAAGAGGATTAGGGCTTGTCAGGGGTTGGGGGAGGGATAAAAGAGAATGTGTGCTTTGGATACGGGGTTTTATTTTGAGGAAAGAAACAGTCTGAAACTAGACAGTGACGATGGTTACACAGCATTGTGAATGCACTTAATGCTCCTGAATTGCACAATTTAAAATGGAAAAACATCTAAATTTTATTATGGTAAACTTAAAACATAAAAATAGATGGTACTCTAAATGACATGAAAGAAAACAAGGAAATGACAGAAAAAACAAACAAAAATGATGCCAGGAGAAGGGAAGTAAAGTTCGGGTCTGGGAGTGGGTTGATTCTTAGAATTAGATGACAGTGTTGGTGGTTGCAGAGACATCTCAGCCCGTAAGGGTGGTGATGCCTGAATTGGCTCTGGGTCTCATAGAAGTATGTGTGTATGTTCGGGGGGAGCTACAAGATCAGGCTCAGGGACTCCCTGCAGGACTGGTAATGTAACTTGGCTCTAGGTCTCCTATAGGGCTAGTCTTACAGTCTGCAGAGCTGGTGGGATGTGACACGGTTCTGTGTGTTTTGCAGGTGCAGGCTCGGGTTCCCCAGCAGGGTTGTTGGAATGGGACCCAGTCCTGGGTCTCCTGCAGGAGCCAGATCAGGATCTCATGCAAGACCAGGCTCAGGGTATCCTTGTAAGGCTTGTGGAATGAGACCCCATCATTTTTCTCCTGCAGCAGCAGATTCAGGGTGTCCCTGCAAGGTTTTTCAATTTCACCCTGCTCTATATCTCCTGCAGGAGCAGGCTTGGACTGTCCCTGCTGGGTTGTTGGAATATGACCCATCTCTGATTCTCTTTCAGAAGCAGGCTCAGGGTCCCCCTACAGGGCTAGTCGATTTTGTTCCAGTCTTAGGTCCTTTGCAGGTGCAGGACTGGGGTCTCCCTTCAGGGCTGGTGAAATGTGACTCAGCTGTTTGTCTCTTGCAGAAACAGGCAGAGTTTCTCCCTGCAAGCCTTGTGGAATGAGACCCAGTGCTGGGTCTCCTACAGGAGCATGCTCAGGGTCTACATGCAGGGCTAGAGGAATTGGACCTGGCTAATGGTGTCCCTGCAGTGCTGCTGGAATTGTTCCAATTCTTGGGTGTCTTGAAGGTGTAGGCTCTAAGTCTCCCTGCATTGCTAGTGAAATGTGACTCAGTTGTGGTTCTCCTGAAGGGACAGTCTTGGGGGTTTCCCTGCAGGGCTGGTAGATGGGACATAGTGCTGGGTCTCCTGGAGGAGCAGGCTCATCTTGCAACATGACCAATCTCAGGTTCTCCTGCAGGAGTAGGCTCGGGGCCTTCCTGCAGGGCTAGTGGAATTGGACATGGCTCATGGTCTCCCTGCAGTGCCATTGGAATTGGTCCAATTCTTGGGTCTTTTGAAGGTGTAGGTTGCAGGCTGATAAATTACCTGTAGGGCTGGTGGAATGTGACATGGCTCTTAGTCTAATGCTAGAGCTGATTCAGGGTCTTTCCACAGGGTTGGTAGAATTGGCCCAGGCCTGGGTCTCCTGCATGTGCAGGCTCTGGTATCCCTGCAGGGCTTGTGGAATGTGACTGGGTTTCTGTTTCCTGCAGGGGCAGGCTCAGAGTCTCCTAGCAGTGTTGCTGGAATGGCACATGGTTCTGAGTTTCCTGCAATAGCAGGCTTATGTTCTTCCTGCATGGCTAGTTGAATATGACTCAGACCTTGGTCACTTGCAGGAGCAGGCTAGTTTTCTCACTGCTGGGATGGTGGAATCAGACCCTGTCCTGAGTCTTCTGCAGAAGTAGCTCCAGGTCTTCCTGCAGGGCTGTTGGAACATGACCCATCACTGGTTCTGCTTCAGGAGTAGGCACAGAGTCTCCTTGCAAGGATAGTGTAATTGGACCCAGCTCAGGGGTCACTACAGGGCTGATGAAATGTGTCCTGGCTCTGTGGTTCCTGCAAGTGTATATTCTGTGTCTCCCTTCAGGGTTGGTTTAGTGGGACCCATTCCTGAGTCTCCTGTAGTAGTAGGCTCAGAGTCTCCCTGTAGGGCTGGTGGAATGGGCCCCTTCTCTAGGTCACCTGCCAGAACAGATTTGGACTCTGCCTTCAGGCTGGTGGAATTGGGCCTGTTCTTGCATCTCCTGCAGGAGCAGGCCTTGGGTCTTCCTGGAAGAATACTGTAATATGACCCATCTCTGGTTCTCTTGCAGGAGAAGCTCATGGTCTCCCTAGAAGGTTAGCAGAATTTGTCCCATTCCTTGGTCCAAGGCTCAGGGTATCCCTGCAAGGTTGGTGGAATGGGACCTAGTCCTGTGTCTCCTGCAGTAGCAGGTTCTGTTCTCTTTGCAGGGCTGGTGGAATATGACTCCACCCTGTGGTTCTTTTGCAGATGCAGGCTCAGGGACCCCACCAGAACTGATGGCTCTTAGTCTCCTATGGGAGCAGGTGAGGGATTCCCTGGAGAGCTGTTGGAATTGGTCCCAGTCCTAGGTCTCTTACAACTGCAGGCTCAGTGTCTCCCTGCAGGGTTTGTGGAATATGACTTGGCTGTGGGTATGCTGCAGGAGCAAGCTCAGTGTTTCCATGCAGGGTTGGTGGAATGGGATCTAGTTCTGGCTCTCCTGCAGGAGGAGGCTGGGGTTCTCCCTGGAGAGGCTGATGGAATTGGACTGGGATGTCTGTCTCCTGCAGGAGCAAGCCTATGGATTACCTGCAGAGCTGGTAGAATGTCACACAACTCTTGTTCTTCTGCAGGAGCTGGCTCATGTTCTCTGTGAATGGCTTGGTCTCCCCCAGGAGTAGGTTTGTAGTCTCACTACAGGGCTGGTGTTATGTGAACCGCACTGTGTTTTCTGCAGATGCAGTCTTAGTGTTGGACTGCAGGTTTGGTGGAATGGGACGAAGTTCTGGGTTTCCTGGAGTAGCAGGCTCACGGTCTCCCTTCTGGGGTATTGGAATGTGACCCAGTCATGTGTTTCCTGCCGAAGTGGCCTCAGGATATCCCTGCAGGGCTGTTGGAATTGGACCTCACTGTGTATCACCTGCAGGATCAGGTTTGTGCTCTCCCAGCAAGGCTGGCGTATTTGGACCTATTCCTGGGTCTCCTGCAGAAGCAGGCTTTCAGTCTTCCTGCAGGGCTTCTGGAATATGATGTATCTCTAATTTTCCTGCAGGATCAGGCTTGCGGGTCACCCAGCAAGGCTAGTGGAATTGGACCCAATTCAAGGTCTTAGTGCATGATTGATGTAATGGGACCCAGTCCTGGGTCTCCTGCAGGAATTGGCTCAAAGTCTTCCTGCAGGACTGGTGAAATTGGACCAATTCCTGAGTCTCCTGCAGGAGGAGGCCCTGCATCTTCCTGGAGGGATGGTGGAATATGACAGAGATCTGTTTCTCCTGCAGGAACAGGCTCAAGGTCTCCCTACAAGGCTAGTGTAATTGGACACATTCCTGGATCCATTGCAAGTGAAGGCATGATGGTCTTCCTACAAAGCTGGTGGAATGTGATTCGGCTCTGAGTCTCCTGCATTAGTAGGCTTAGGGTCTCCTTGAAAGATTGGTGAAATGGGACACAGTGCTGTGTCTCCTGCAGTAGCAGGTTCAGGTTCTCCCTACAGTATTGGTAAAATTGGACCTGACTCTAATTCTCCTGCAGTAGCAGACTGAGGGTATACCTGCATGGCTGGTTGAGTGTGAAGGAACAGCAAGTCTTAATACATTGGCCCACTCCTGGGAAAAGGATAAACAGGGCTTGGTGCATGGTCTCGTATTTTCTGAAAAAGCCCCTTGAGATGTGTTGATTCTGATGACCTCTTCCAAGAACTTGAACACTTTTAGAATCTCTGCCAACTCATCTTGTTTAGACTGAAGGACTCTGCCTTTCATCAGTTCTTGGAATAGAGATCAACACAAAAGGAAACAGGGAAGAAAACATTACCAATCTATCTGTTGAGAAATCAGCTGAAGACATTAAAAAGTTCTCTTGCAATACACTTGTTTCTATTTTGGTGCATTTAGAATCATTTCCTTATTATCAATTTTTGCCATTTAAATTAGAATATATATTGTCGTAGGCCTACTGGGGTTCATTATGCTTGGACGCTCTGTGCTTGCTGTGTTGAGATAGCCGGTTCTATATTTGGTTTAAGAAAATTTCAGTCTGATTTCTTCAAATAACTTTTCAAACCATTTGTCTTTATTCTTTTCCATGTGGGATCCCTATGAGTCATACACTGGTATGTTTTCTCTTATCCCAGGTTTCAGTTGCATTGCTTGCATTGGTTTTCACTTGCTTTTCTATGTCGTGTTCTGACTGAGTGATTGCGGTTATCCTGTTTTCTAAGTCATTTATTTGTTCCTGTGCATTATCTAGTCCGATTTGGACTGTCTTTAGCTTAGCTATTCTCACCATTGAGTTTTCTGATTATATTTGGCTCATCTAAAGTGTTTCTCTTTCCATTTATACTAGCCTGCATTTGTATTCATAGACTCAAGATTTCCTTCAGTGTTTTTATGTCCTCCCTTTTCAAGTCATGTTCTATTAAATTTTGGGGGTCTAATACATTGGATGTTCTTTCAGGAGACTCCTGTCTTTTGAAAATTTGGAATAGTTCTTTTAACTTTATTATATCTCTCTATCGCTATGGGTTAAGGATTATCAGTTATCTATTATAGGCTTGAACGGCTTTTGTAAGTGAAATCATTTCTGTGCACATTTAGTTTTAATGCTGTGAGGATTGTTTTTGGTATGTAATGATGCCATGCATTCCTTCTGTGTCCGTTGCCTGTTATATCTATGATTGCTACTGTGGTTTTTGTTGTGGTGAATATAACCTATTCTAGTAAAGTTAGCAGAGTGTCATTTTGGTTAAATGTTTATCATAGCTCTGACAGTGCTGGGACTAGTAATTTTTGCTGGAATAGAGGTTTCCAAATGGTTTCTGGGCTGCAGGCTGGATATGTGGAGAGGGAACTTTTCCAATATACACTCATGAAAGTACATTCGTCCTTACTGTTGCCACGGAAAAGTCAAAATTTTATAATGGGTGCCCTCAGATTCTCTGCAAGCAAAAACAAAAGTGGAAACAAATCTAATGATGTCACGCATTAGAAACTGCTGAAACAATCCTGCAGTGCCACAATTGGGTCCTAAGTGTAGTACTGGGTCAGCACCACAACTATAGTTGCATTAGCATGTGGTAGGCAAGGTTGATGGAAAAGCTTCAAATTCTCCTATTTTTCAGCAGATCTCTGCTCCAAGAACTCTTGTCAATAAGGCATGGGAACTCAAAGGCAAGCATGGAGCATTTCAAAAACCTCTGCATTGGACAATAAGAAATTTCAATCCTGCCTATGAAAGTTGCAGATCTTTTGGCTATAGAATTTTATTTCAACACTAAATTGCCCTGGATTCCAGAAACCAGATAAAGATGGCTCTGATTGAGACCATTTCTCCTTTATGGAGAAAATAAGCAATTATACTGTGAATGTGAAATGGCTGTGATTAAGGCCCTGGGTTACTAAGCTAATCTACAACACATATGCCAGCAGATTTAATATTAAGAGAGGACCCAGGCAGATCTGCTCTCTAGATAGTACCAACCACAGCCCAAAACAATCTCGAAATCCCTGGGAATAAATTTGAGACATCAGCCACACCCCTAACACACAGATTCCACAGGCACACCTAGCTCAAAATTGGCAGATGGAGTCTTGGTCTGGGAATCAACTGAAGAGAAATTTTGTGATTATTGCTTTCAGTTATGTCAATCAAACGTCCACTATGCACTCTTTTAACCCTCAGCACATCGTCTTCCATCTTAAATGACCTGTCCACTTTAGAGTGTGCATCCCAGTAAAACACAGTTTCGCCTTTACTGCTCCTTCACCAAAGGTCAGGTCCTGCACTGATTTCCATTCTCTACTTTGCCTTCTACTCTTTCCAGGTTATGTGAGAATACTTTCTGACTTTTGAAGTAAGAGATGTTTGGCCATTATTCAGCAGGGATCCTGAGCCAAGGGCCGGGAGAGTGGATGTTTATCTTGCTGTATACATGGGAGAGTGAGCAAAGATTGCACTGGTACTCTGCCAGTTTGGCATGGATAAATTAACACAATCTAGACAT
Organism: Vicugna pacos; assembly: GCF_048564905.1. NCBI lineage: Eukaryota > Metazoa > Chordata > Mammalia > Artiodactyla > Camelidae > Vicugna > Vicugna pacos. The sequence continues at coordinate 88,319,246 of NW_027328741.1, read as the reverse complement.
AACTCACAGACACTTAATCCTTGTTTAGATATTTTTCTCTATATCAATGTTGGAAGGATCTGTTCGAAGTATCCAAGCCTGACAATGTGTACATACCTCCATTGCAGACTTTAAATAGTTAACAGAAATGAATTACATACTATGGGAAGGGTAAAAAATTAAGATAGTTTTAGAAATATGCTAAATCTAATTAAAAGACAGAGTTGCCATATTTAGGTATCAGCTTGAAATACCCAAATACCATTCAGGATATGGTCTATGTCCTGGCATTCCTCCCTGTCCTGCAATATTGCTGCCGATATATCAGCTGAAACCCCTCTGGAGGTTCTCTTGTGACTATGTTGCTTTTCTCCAGGCGCATTTTAAATCCCTGGGATGCTCATGAACTTCGTTGATTTGAATCATACAGCTGCTGGTAGGTCTATTGGGATTCCAACTCCTTTGGACGCTGTGTACTTCCTGAATCCGCATAGATGATTCTCTCTTGGCTTTCAGCAAGTTTCAGTCCGATTTTTCTACAGATAACTTTTCAGACATCTTTGTTTCATTATCTCTTGCTTTTCCATCTGGGACTCTTACGAATCCTAGTCTTTCATGCCTTGTCTTACCCGAGGATTCAACAGCAATGTTTTCATTGGTTTGCACTTGCTTTCCTATGTCTGCTTCTGACCGAGGGACTTCTGTTCCCATGTCTTCACAGTCATTCACGCGTCCCTCTGCATTATCTAGTCTGCTTAGGACTGAATTTTAGCCCAGATATTATCTCATCCATTGAGTTTTCTGATATTATTTGGCTCATTATTAGGCTTTCTCTTCCCCTTTTCTGGTATTCTGCCTTTTGTGATTCTGAGACACTGTTGTTCTTCAGTGTTTCCCTCACCTCCGTTTTCAATGCTTTCTCTGGATTGCGTTTTGCAGTCTAGTTGTTTGAAAGATTATCTTTTGGGCCTTCAATCTCTTTGGAACTGAAAATGGTACTTCATGTTTCTTTTACTGTACTTCTTCAATTCTACTGGTCAGGTAATATCAGGTACCTAATATAGACTTCTAGGGCTTTGTTAAGTGAAAACTTTGGAATCATGGCTCTATGCAATTCCATGGGATTTCTGTGAGGACAAATTCTCCTAGACATTGATGCCATGTCCTGTTCCTGTGTGTTGTCTGGTATATCTCCATTTGCTGGTGTTGCCTTTGATGTGATGAACACCCCATACTATTTCGATTAGCAAAACCTCATTTTGATTACGCTTATCTCACATTTCTGAAAGTGCACAGTACACTTCCTCTGGTGGAAATGAAGCTTCTAAAGGTTCTCAGCTCTGCATTCTGCTCTATGTCACTTTGGAGTGTTTCCAAAACAGCCAACTGAGAGTGCGCTTGTACTTTGAAGTGCCATGAGAATGTCCCAATGAAACCAGTTCTTCCCAGAGCTTCTCTGCCTACAGAAACACCAGTGGAAGCATATCAATGGATGTCACACATCAGGGCCAGTGGAATGATCCCGCAGACCGACCTTGGTGTCCTCGGTGCCGTACCGTGCCGGTGCCATCCAAAATGGAGCATCTACTTTGGGGAGATAATGCTGAAGGATATGCTTCATCTTCTCACGCTGTGGACTTGGACCACTCTTCCTTGTCCTCTCATCCTTGTGGCTCGGGTGCACGAAGGCAACCACAGAGTTGTTGCGCATCCTGTGCCTCAAACCAAACCATAATCCCAGCCCAGGTTATGAATGTAGCTGATCCTAAGGCTTTTCATTCTGATTTCAAACCCAAGGCCCCCTGGATCCCTCAGACCAAATGCACGATATCTCTGATTCAGCCCCACACGTGCTCTATTGGCAAAATGCCCAATTGGTCCCTGGTCCTGCAGATGCACTGGGTGTGGCCATGGGACATATCGATAACCTCAACTGCATGTGCCGGTGTGGTGGCTTTCTCATTGGGGTCACAAGTCGGTTTGCTTTCTTGATAGGAACCACCACATCCCACAACGCACTTCAGATCCCTGAGACTCAGCGTGTGCCCTCATCCGTAGCCCTATCTCTCCCTGACCGCTGCCTCTGCTACGTCAAATTTGGCAGCTCGGATCTTGGTCTCAGAATCAACTGTGGGGATATTTTGCGCTGGTTTCTTTGAGTTCTGTCAGCCAAGCATCTGCTGTGCACTCTTCTAACACTCAGCGCATCACCTTCAATCCCATGTCTACTCTTCGCTTGAGAGTGTGCGTCCAAGTAAAACAGAGTTTCACCTTTGCTGCTCCATCACCAGGGGTCAGACCCTGCACTGGTTTCCATTCCCTGCTTTGCCTTCTCCTGCTTCCAGGTGTTCAGAGGCCTCATCCTGTCTTTGGAAGAAACAGACCACCCTTCGGCAAGTGTCCTGTGCCAAGGGCTGGGTGAGTGGATGTTTCAATTGCTGTGTACATGGGAGCGAGTGAGCACAGGTTGCACTGCTTCTCTGCCAACTGGGCATCGGTGAATCAACACTTTCCAGATACACTTCCCAGATATGTGATTTTTGTTTAGCTCTTTGTTTCTATACAGCCGTGGGGGGAGAGATTGTCGGAAGACTCCAGTTTTCACATTGTGTTGGTATCTAATTTGCAGTCTTTAAAAAGTTTAATAGAATTGATTTCCATGTTTTGGGAGTTATACGAAAGTGAAGTTAGTTTTTGAAGCATCCTAAATCGACCTAGAAGCCAGACTTGTCAATTTCGGTAACATTTTGTCAGCTCTAAGGAAAATATAGACAGATAGAATGCAAAGTAGCAGTCCAAAGTGTAAAAGTGGTCATATCAACTCTTTACTGCTGAAGCCTCCGAAACCAACAGGAACCATGAAATAGCTATTGGAAACATGAAATAACCCCCAACCTTAAATTCACTTGTGCATGTGGTGCCCTTTACTCCCCATGACAACTACTGGCCAATGTTGGCATTTCAAGGGGTAACATCCCTCTCTTGGAAAATACAAGAAAAAACAAACCAAATATATAATTTAGGTTTGAATCCAAAAGCACCTAGAGGCATTATAGCTTAGAGAACGCTGCTGCAGCTATGCTAGGCTATTGAGAACAAGGTGTTCTTCTATCAGTGATGAGAATGCTTAATCATCCGATCATGTTGGGTAAAGCAATTTAACACAACCGTGTCTGCACCCCCATGATATAGTGCCCCAGGTGGCTTGACTCAGTTGAAAGACTGTCCACATAAGCTGTGTTTTTAATGTCATTGGCGACTTTTACAGTTCAGTTCACTATCTGACTTATAATATTTACTTATTCTGTCTTGAAAAACTGAGGGCTAGTACATATTCAAGTTCATTTCATTTACCACTCTCCCTTCACCTCAGAGAAGACACAAACCCAGCATTTGCTGAATCTAGCGGAAGGCCATCGTTTCTTTGTGTGAGCTAAGTATTCAATTCCTATCTATTTCAGTTGAGACTCTTTGACCTTTAAGGAGTTCACTGTTTTTCACAGAGTGTAAAGCTGGAGGAACTCTGATTCGAGGAGGGGCTTGCCCTTCTCGTACTGGCTTCATTGCAGCTCAGGTACTGATCCTTCCAAATGGATGCCTGAGTGGAGGGGAGGGAAGAGCAAGTGCTTGTTATCTAGGCCCAAACCTGGGAAAAGGCTTACCTGGGCTTGCTGCACTTTGGTCTGAATGGCTTGGAAATGCCCCTTGGGACATGTGGATTCTCACGACCTCTTCCAAGAACATGAGCGTTTTGATCACCTCTGCCATCTCTTCTCTTTTAGATGTCAGGGATCTTGGACCCGTTCTTGGAGCAGAGAATTGAGGAACTTCCTCAAGTCCACGTTGGCACTCCGTATGTTTCTGCCAGTATCAGCGAGGTTCAATAGGTCTCATGAATGTCTTTCGAGCCTGGTATCCTCTACAGCTGTCTCCAGGCCAGTAATCTCCATTGTAGCAGAACATCTCTCATCAATGTCTTCGCATCTCTCCTCTATCTGTGCAGCCAGCTTTTCGGCCAGCTTCTCTTCGTATCTCCCATACAGTCGACTTCAACAGGACTGGGCATGTCTGAAAGTAGCTCGGAGCCTCACCAGTAAGCTGATGGCAGGCAGATCTTCCACTGTCTGCCCTTTCAGGTTCTGGAAACTGACCCGTGAACTCAGGTCTTTGGGCAGCAGCAGTATCTCGAACTGACACAGCTTCCCGGACCAAAGACCTAAGCCAAGCTCCACAGAGGGCGGCAGCCCTTCCATCACACGGATCCAACCACAGAACTCTGCCCGGTTACCTAGGATCCACCGGCCACAACAAGCCTCGCGGTACAAACCAACATTCCACCTGGAATCCAACGGGTAACTGCCATCCCCAAAGGCTGCTGCATCTTGTCAGTGTTGGGGGAGGGGCTGCATCCGACGAGAGGTTCCTAAGCTAAATGTGATTCTACCCACTAGCGTCCCATGGGCCTATGTACTTCCCTCTTTCCTTTTCTTCAGATCTGTATGCACAGTACCAACGGAGGCAAGTGTGTCCATTTTCAGTTGATGGTTTCACACGTCTTTAAACTTTCTAACAGTTCACAGTACACAGAGACCCTCTAAAGGAAACTTATGTTCCAGTAATATCCGTACACCCGGAATACATTTCCGTCGGTTGATTTCTGCTGAAACACCCGCACTCTCAGGACATGGATCCATTGGTTTCATGGGGGCTGAAATTCCTAGAAATGAAACCAACCCCAATGTGCACTTTACTGTCTGTCTCTTTTGCTCTTAGTACACTTTTGCAGAGCTACTTGTCTTTGTTAAAGGCTTATGCCATTTCTTCTCGAAGTAGGGTTTTATATGGCATTCATTCATCCTGTTGGAAGGCTTGCAAGTCTATATCACGGACTAGGAATCCATTTGACTCCAAATCGGCATTTGGGTTAGGTCTCGATATGCTCTTATGAATCAACATTAACGAATATAAATGCACGCCTCTGATTTCCGAATACAAGTGTGCTGAGTACATGCAAGCCGCGTTACTGGGTCGATGCATACTGAATGATCCTTGACATCCCCTTGAGTATTTTCTTTTGAATAATCATGGTTCCCTTGGTATATGTCAGCCAACAGTACCCTTTGGGTGCTTGTTTGTTTCTTTGATTCTTTGTTGGTCTGCTTCTCGTTTGTTTTACAAACACGTCAGGCCATGCATCTCTCCGTTCGCTTCAAACAGAGAGTCATATAAGCTGATTCACTTAAGATAGTGCTTCCAATCACCTATGATTTCCTGCTTCCCTATCCCATTTTAGGGTTTTGATGTCCTCCTTGCCTTCTTCTGGTTTCTTCCTTGCCACTCATGCTCCTCTTGCATTTCCAATAATGGTTTTCTTCTTTCCATTTCATCTTGCTGCTTTTCTATTCAGGGGAGAATTCTCAACCTTTCTTATAGGATAAGTTTCGAACTGCTGATTTCTTTTAAGATTTGCCGGTCTGTGGAATTCTCTAGCTCTGCCGTTATTAGAAATGGCCGTCATGTGGCCTAGGCTACCCTAGATGGCAGCATTTGCCCTTCAGGGTATGGTCTATGTCCTGGCACTCCTCCCTGTCCTGCAATATTGCTGCCGATATATCAGCTGAAACCCCTCTGGAGGTTGTCTTGTGACTATGTTGCTTTCCTCCAGGCGCATTTTAAATCCCTGGGATGCTCAGGAACTTCGTTGATTTGAATCATACAGCTGCTGGTAGGTCTATTGGGATTCCACCTCCTTTGGACGCTGTGTACTTCCTGAATCCGCATAGATGATTCTCTCTTGGCTTTCAGCAAGTTTCAGTCTGATTTTTCTACAGGTAACTTTTCAGACATCTTTGTTTCATTATCTCTTGCTTTTCCATCTGGGACTCTTACGAATCCTAGTCTTTCATGCCTTGTCTTACCCGAGGATTCAACAGCAATGTTTTCATTGGTTTGCACTTGCTTTCCTATGTCTGCTTCTGACCGAGGGATTTCTGTTCCCCTGTCTTCACAGTCATTCACGCGTCCCTCTGCATTATCTTGTCTGCTTAGGACTGAATTTTACCCCTGATATTATCACATTCATTGAGTTTTCTGATATTATTTGCTTATCTTTAGGCTTCCTCTTCACCTTTTCTGGTATTGTGCCTTTTGTGATTCTGAGACACTGTTGTTCTACACTGTTTCCCTCACCTCCGTTTTCAATGCTTGCTCTGGATTGCGTTTTGCAGTCTCGTTGTTTGAAAACTTATCTTTTGGGCCTTCAATCTCTTTGGAACTGAAAATGGTACTTCCTGTTTCTTTTACTGTACTTCTTCAACTCTACTGGTCATGAAATATTAGGTATCTAATATAGACTTCTAGGGCTTTGTTAAGTGAAATCTTTGGAATCTTGGCTCTATGCAATTCCATGGGATTTTTGTGAGGACAATTTCTCCTAGACATTGATGCCATGTCCTTTTCCTGTGTGTTGTCTGGTATATCTCCAATTGATGGTGTTGCCTTTGTTGGGATGAACACCCCATACTATTTAGATTAGCATAGCCTCACTTTGATTACGCTTATCTCACAGTTCTGAAAGTGCACAGGACACTTCCTCCGGTGGAAATGAAGCTTCTGAAGGTTCTCATCTCTGCATTCGGCTCTATGTCAATTTGGAGTGTTTCCAAAACAGCCAACTGAGAGTGCGCTTGTACTTTGAAGTGCTATGAGAATGTCCCAATGAAACCAGTTCTTCCCAGAGCTTTTCTGCCTACAGAAACACCAGTGGAAGCATATCAATAGATGTCACACATCAGGGCCAGTGGAATGATCCCGCAGACCAACCTTGGTGTCCTCGGGGCCGTACCATGCCGGTGCCATCCAAAATGTAGCATCTGCTTTTGGGAGATATTGCTGAAGGAAATGCTTCACCTTCTCACGCTGTGGGCTTGGACCACTCTTCCTTGTCCTCTCATCCTTGTGGCTCGGGTTCACAAAAGCAACCACAGAGCTGTTGCGCATCCTGTGCCTCAAACCAAACCATAATCCCAGCCCAGGTTATGAATGTAGCTGATCCTAAGGCTTTTCATTCTGATTTCAAACCCAAGGCCCCCTGGATCCCTCAGACCAGATGCACGATATCTCTGATTCAGCCCCACACGTGCTCTATTGGTAAAATGCCCAATTGGTCCCTGGTCCTGCAGATGCACTGGGTGTGGCCATGGGACAAATCGGTAATCTCAACTGCACATGCTGTGTGGTGGCCCTCTCATTGGGGTCACAGGTCGGTTTGCTCTCTTGATAGGACCCACCACATCCCACAACGCACTCCAGATCCCTGAGACTCAGCGTGTGCCATCATCCGTAGCCCTATCTCTCCCTGACCGATGCCTCTGCTACATCAAATTTGGCAGCTCGGATCTTGGTCTCAGAATCAACTGTGGGGATATTTTGTGCTGGTTTCTTTGAGTTCTGTCAGCCAAGCATCTGCTGTGCACTCATCTAACTCTCAGCGCATCACCTTCAATCCCATATCTCCTGTCCGCTTGAGAGTGTGCGTCCAAGTTAAACAGAGTTTCACCTTTGCTGCTCCATCACCATGGGTCAGACCCTGCACTGGTTTATATTCCCTGCTTTGCCTTCTCCTGCTTCCAGGTGTTCTGAGGCCTCATCCTGTCTTTGGAAGTAACAGACCTCTCTTCGGCAAGTGTCCTGTGCCAAGGGCTGTGTGAGAGGATGTTTCCATTGCTCTGTACATGGGAGCGAGTGAGTGCAGGTTGCACTGATTCTCTGCCAACTGGGCATCGATGAATCAACACTTTCCAGATACACTTCCTAGATATGTGATTTTTGTTTAGCTCTTTGTTTCTATACAGCCGTGGGGGGAGGGATTGTCCGAAGACTCCAGTTTTGACATTGTTTTGAGTTCTCATTTGCAGGCTTTAAAAAGCTTAATAGAATTTATTTCCATGTTTTGGGAGTTATGCGAAAGTGAAGTTAGTTTTTGAAGCATCCTAAATCGACCTAGAAGCCAGACTTGTCAATTTCAGTAAAATATTGTCAGCTCTAAGGGAAACATAGACAGATAGAATGAAAGGAGCAGTCCAAACACTGAAAGGGGTCATGTCAACTCTTTACTGTTGAAGCCACGAAAACAACAGGAACCATGAAATAGCTATTGGAAACATGAAATAACCCCCAACCTTAAATTCACTTGTGCATGTGGTGTCCTTTACTCCCCATGACACCTACAGGCCAATGTTGGCATTTCAAGGTGTAACATCCCTCTGTAGGTTAATACAAGAGAAAACAAACCAAATATATACATTTATGTTTGAAACCAAAAGCACCTAGAGGCATTATAGCTTTGAGAACACTGCTGCAGCTATGCTAGTCTATAGAGAACCAGGTGTTCTTCTATCAGTGATGAGAACGCTTAATCATCTGATCATGTTGGGTAAAGCAATTTAACGCCACCGAGTCTGCACCCCCATGATATAGTGCCCCAGGGGGCTTAACTCAAGTGAAAGACTGTCCACATAAGCTTTGTCTTTAATGTCATTGGCGACTTTTACAGTTCAGTTCACTATCTGACTTATAATATTTACTTATACTGTCTTGAAAAACTGAGGCCTAGTACATATTCAAGTTCAGTCAAAGATTCCCCTCACTTAACACACTCCCTTCACCCCAGAGAAGACCCAAACCCAGCACTGAATCTAGCGGAAGGCCATCGTTTCTTTGTTTGAGCTAAGTGTTCAAATCCTATCTATTTCAGTCGAGACTCTTTGACCTTTAAGGAGTTCACTGTTGTTCACAGAGTGTGAAGCTGGTGGATCTCTGATTCGAGGAGGGGCTTGCCCTTCTCGTACTGGCTTCTTTGCAGCTCAGGTACTGATCCTTCCAAATGGATGCCTGAGTGGAGGGGAGGGAAGAGCAAGTGCTTGTTATCTAGGCCCAAACCTGGGAAAAGGCTTACCTGGGCTTGCTGCACTTTGGTCTGAATGGCTTGGAAATGCCCCTTGGGACATGTGGATTCTCACGACCTCTTCCAAGAACATGAGCGTTTTGATCACCTCTGCCATCTCTTCTCTTTTAGATGTCAGGGATCTTGGACCCGTTCTTGGAGCAGAGAATTGAGGAACTTCCTCAAGTCCACGTTGGCACTCCGTATGTTTCTGCCAGTATCAGCGAGGTTCAATAGGTCTCATGAATGTCTTTCGAGCCTGGTATCCTCTACAGCTGTCTCCAGGCCAGTAATCTCCATTGTAGCAGAACATCTCTCATCAATGTCTTCGCATCTCTCCTCTATCTGTGCAGCCAGCTTTTCGGCCAGCTTCTCTTCGTATCTCCCATACAGTCGACTTCAACAGGACTGGGCATGTCTGAAAGTAGCTCGGAGCCTCACCAGTAAGCTGATGGCAGGCAGATCTTCCACTGTCTGCCCTTTCAGGTTCTGGAAACTGACCCGTGAACTCAGGTCTTTGGGCAGCAGCAGTATCTCGAACTGACACAGCTTCCCGGACCAAAGACCTAAGCCAAGCTCCACAGAGGGCGGCAGCCCTTCCATCACACGGATCCAACCACAGAACTCTGCCCGGTTACCTAGGATCCACCGGCCACAACAAGCCTCGCGGTACAAACCAACATTCCACCTGGAATCCAACGGGTAACTGCCATCCCCAAAGGCTGCTGCATCTTGTCAGTGTTGGGGGAGGGGCTGCATCCGACGAGAGGTTCCTAAGCTAAATGTGATTCTACCCACTAGCGTCCCATGGGCCTATGTACTTCCCTCTTTCCTTTTCTTCAGATCTGTATGCACAGTACCAACGGAGGCAAGTGTGTCCATTTTCAGTTGATGGTTTCACACGTCTTTAAACTTTCTAACAGTTCACAGTACACAGAGACCCTCTAAAGGAAACTTATGTTCCAGTAATATCCGTACACCCGGAATACATTTCCGTCGGTTGATTTCTGCTGAAACACCCGCACTCTCAGGACATGGATCCATTGGTTTCATGGGGGCTGAAATTCCTAGAAATGAAACCAACCCCAATGTGCACTTTACTGTCTGTCTCTTTTGCTCTTAGTACACTTTTGCAGAGCTACTTGTCTTTGTTAAAGGCTTATGCCATTTCTTCTCGAAGTAGGGTTTTATATGGCATTCATTCATCCTGTTGGAAGGCTTGCAAGTCTATATCACGGACTAGGAATCCATTTGACTCCAAATCGGCATTTGGGTTAGGTCTCGATATGCTCTTATGAATCAACATTAACGAATATAAATGCACGCCTCTGATTTCCGAATACAAGTGTGCTGAGTACATGCAAGCCGCGTTACTGGGTCGATGCATACTGAATGATCCTTGACATCCCCTTGAGTATTTTCTTTTGAATAATCATGGTTCCCTTGGTATATGTCAGCCAACAGTACCCTTTGGGTGCTTGTTTGTTTCTTTGATTCTTTGTTGGTCTGCTTCTCGTTTGTTTTACAAACACGTCAGGCCATGCATCTCTCCGTTCGCTTCAAACAGAGAGTCATATAAGCTGATTCACTTAAGATAGTGCTTCCAATCACCTATGATTTCCTGCTTCCCTATCCCATTTTAGGGTTTTGATGTCCTCCTTGCCTTCTTCTGGTTTCTTCCTTGCCACTCATGCTCCTCTTGCATTTCCAATAATGGTTTTCTTCTTTCCATTTCATCTTGCTGCTTTTCTATTCAGGGGAGAATTCTCAACCTTTCTTATAGGATAAGTTTCGAACTGCTGATTTCTTTTAAGATTTGCCGGTCTGTGGAATTCTCTAGCTCTGCCGTTATTAGAAATGGCCGTCATGTGGCCTAGGCTACCCTAGATGGCAGCATTTGCCCTTCAGGGTATGGTCTATGTCCTGGCACTCCTCCCTGTCCTGCAATATTGCTGCCGATATATCAGCTGAAACCCCTCTGGAGGTTGTCTTGTGACTATGTTGCTTTCCTCCAGGCGCATTTTAAATCCCTGGGATGCTCAGGAACTTCGTTGATTTGAATCATACAGCTGCTGGTAGGTCTATTGGGATTCCACCTCCTTTGGACGCTGTGTACTTCCTGAATCCGCATAGATGATTCTCTCTTGGCTTTCAGCAAGTTTCAGTCTGATTTTTCTACAGGTAACTTTTCAGACATCTTTGTTTCATTATCTCTTGCTTTTCCATCTGGGACTCTTACGAATCCTAGTCTTTCATGCCTTGTCTTACCCGAGGATTCAACAGCAATGTTTTCATTGGTTTGCACTTGCTTTCCTATGTCTGCTTCTGACCGAGGGATTTCTGTTCCCCTGTCTTCACAGTCATTCACGCGTCCCTCTGCATTATCTTGTCTGCTTAGGACTGAATTTTACCCCTGATATTATCACATTCATTGAGTTTTCTGATATTATTTGCTTATCTTTAGGCTTCCTCTTCACCTTTTCTGGTATTGTGCCTTTTGTGATTCTGAGACACTGTTGTTCTACACTGTTTCCCTCACCTCCGTTTTCAATGCTTGCTCTGGATTGCGTTTTGCAGTCTCGTTGTTTGAAAACTTATCTTTTGGGCCTTCAATCTCTTTGGAACTGAAAATGGTACTTCCTGTTTCTTTTACTGTACTTCTTCAACTCTACTGGTCATGAAATATTAGGTATCTAATATAGACTTCTAGGGCTTTGTTAAGTGAAATCTTTGGAATCTTGGCTCTATGCAATTCCATGGGATTTTTGTGAGGACAATTTCTCCTAGACATTGATGCCATGTCCTTTTCCTGTGTGTTGTCTGGTATATCTCCAATTGATGGTGTTGCCTTTGTTGGGATGAACACCCCATACTATTTAGATTAGCATAGCCTCACTTTGATTACGCTTATCTCACAGTTCTGAAAGTGCACAGGACACTTCCTCCGGTGGAAATGAAGCTTCTGAAGGTTCTCATCTCTGCATTCGGCTCTATGTCAATTTGGAGTGTTTCCAAAACAGCCAACTGAGAGTGCGCTTGTACTTTGAAGTGCTATGAGAATGTCCCAATGAAACCAGTTCTTCCCAGAGCTTTTCTGCCTACAGAAACACCAGTGGAAGCATATCAATAGATGTCACACATCAGGGCCAGTGGAATGATCCCGCAGACCAACCTTGGTGTCCTCGGGGCCGTACCATGCCGGTGCCATCCAAAATGTAGCATCTGCTTTTGGGAGATATTGCTGAAGGAAATGCTTCACCTTCTCACGCTGTGGGCTTGGACCACTCTTCCTTGTCCTCTCATCCTTGTGGCTCGGGTTCACAAAAGCAACCACAGAGCTGTTGCGCATCCTGTGCCTCAAACCAAACCATAATCCCAGCCCAGGTTATGAATGTAGCTGATCCTAAGGCTTTTCATTCTGATTTCAAACCCAAGGCCCCCTGGATCCCTCAGACCAGATGCACGATATCTCTGATTCAGCCCCACACGTGCTCTATTGGTAAAATGCCCAATTGGTCCCTGGTCCTGCAGATGCACTGGGTGTGGCCATGGGACAAATCGGTAATCTCAACTGCACATGCTGTGTGGTGGCCCTCTCATTGGGGTCACAGGTCGGTTTGCTCTCTTGATAGGACCCACCACATCCCACAACGCACTCCAGATCCCTGAGACTCAGCGTGTGCCATCATCCGTAGCCCTATCTCTCCCTGACCGATGCCTCTGCTACATCAAATTTGGCAGCTCGGATCTTGGTCTCAGAATCAACTGTGGGGATATTTTGTGCTGGTTTCTTTGAGTTCTGTCAGCCAAGCATCTGCTGTGCACTCATCTAACTCTCAGCGCATCACCTTCAATCCCATATCTCCTGTCCGCTTGAGAGTGTGCGTCCAAGTTAAACAGAGTTTCACCTTTGCTGCTCCATCACCATGGGTCAGACCCTGCACTGGTTTATATTCCCTGCTTTGCCTTCTCCTGCTTCCAGGTGTTCTGAGGCCTCATCCTGTCTTTGGAAGTAACAGACCTCTCTTCGGCAAGTGTCCTGTGCCAAGGGCTGTGTGAGAGGATGTTTCCATTGCTCTGTACATGGGAGCGAGTGAGTGCAGGTTGCACTGATTCTCTGCCAACTGGGCATCGATGAATCAACACTTTCCAGATACACTTCCTAGATATGTGGTTTTTGTTTAGCTCTTTGTTTCTATACAGCCGTGGGGGGAGGGATTGTCCGAAGACTCCAGTTTTGACATTGTTTTGAGTTCTCATTTGCAGGCTTTAAAAAGCTTAATAGAATTTATTTCCATGTTTTGGGAGTTATGCGAAAGTGAAGTTAGTTTTTGAAGAATCCTAAATCGACCTAGAAGCCAGACTTGTCAATTTCAGTAAAATATTGTCAGCTCTAAGGGAAACATAGACAGATAGAATGAAAGGAGCAGTCCAAACACTGAAAGGGGTCATGTCAACTCTTTACTGTTGAAGCCACGAAAACAACAGGAACCATGAAATAGCTATTGGAAACATGAAATAACCCCCAACCTTAAATTCACTTGTGCATGTGGTGTCCTTTACTCCCCATGACACCTACAGGCCAATGTTGGCATTTCAAGGTGTAACATCCCTCTGTAGGTTAATACAAGAGAAAACAAACCAAATATATACATTTATGTTTGAAACCAAAAGCACCTAGAGGCATTATAGCTTTGAGAACACTGCTGCAGCTATGCTAGTCTATAGAGAACCAGGTGTTCTTCTATCAGTGATGAGAACGCTTAATCATCTGATCATGTTGGGTAAAGCAATTTAACGCCACCGAGTCTGCACCCCCATGATATAGTGCCCCAGGGGGCTTAACTCAAGTGAAAGACTGTCCACATAAGCTTTGTCTTTAATGTCATTGGCGACTTTTACAGTTCAGTTCACTATCTGACTTATAATATTTACTTATACTGTCTTGAAAAACTGAGGCCTAGTACATATTCAAGTTCAGTCAAAGATTCCCCTCACTTAACACACTCCCTTCACCCCAGAGAAGACCCAAACCCAGCACTGAATCTAGCGGAAGGCCATCGTTTCTTTGTTTGAGCTAAGTGTTCAAATCCTATCTATTTCAGTCGAGACTCTTTGACCTTTAAGGAGTTCACTGTTGTTCACAGAGTGTGAAGCTGGTGGATCTCTGATTCGAGGAGGGGCTTGCCCTTCTCGTACTGGCTTCTTTGCAGCTCAGGTACTGATCCTTCCAAATGGATGCCTGAGTGGAGGGGAGGGAAGAGTAAGTGCTTGTTATCTAGGCCCAAACCTGGGAAAAGGCTTACCTGGGCTTGCTGCACTTTGGTCTGAATGGCTTGGAAATGCCCCTTGGGACATGTGGATTCTCACGACCTCTTCCAAGAACATGAGCGTTTTGATCACCTCTGCCATCTCTTCTCTTTTAGATGTCAGGGATCTTGGACCCGTTCTTGGAGCAGAGAATTGAGGAACTTCCTCAAGTCCACGTTGGCACTCCGTATGTTTCTGCCAGTATCAGCGAGGTTCAATAGGTCTCATGAATGTCTTTCGAGCCTGGTATCCTCTACAGCTGTCTCCAGGCCAGTAATCTCCATTGTAGCAGAACATCTCTCATCAATGTCTTCGCATCTCTCCTCTATCTGTGCAGCCAGCTTTTCGGCCAGCTTCTCTTCGTATCTCCCATACAGTCGACTTCAACAGGACTGGGCATGTCTGAAAGTAGCTCGGAGCCTCACCAGTAAGCTGATGGCAGGCAGATCTTCCACTGTCTGCCCTTTCAGGTTCTGGAAACTGACCCGTGAACTCAGGTCTTTGGGCAGCAGCAGTATCTCGAACTGACACAGCTTCCCGGACCAAAGACCTAAGCCAAGCTCCACAGAGGGCGGCAGCCCTTCCATCACACGGATCCAACCACAGAACTCTGCCCGGTTACCTAGGATCCACCGGCCACAACAAGCCTCGCGGTACAAACCAACATTCCACCTGGAATCCAACGGGTAACTGCCATCCCCAAAGGCTGCTGCATCTTGTCAGTGTTGGGGGAGGGGCTGCATCCGACGAGAGGTTCCTAAGCTAAATGTGATTCTACCCACTAGCGTCCCATGGGCCTATGTACTTCCCTCTTTCCTTTTCTTCAGATCTGTATGCACAGTACCAACGGAGGCAAGTGTGTCCATTTTCAGTTGATGGTTTCACACGTCTTTAAACTTTCTAACAGTTCACAGTACACAGAGACCCTCTAAAGGAAACTTATGTTCCAGTAATATCCGTACACCCGGAATACATTTCCGTCGGTTGATTTCTGCTGAAACACCCGCACTCTCAGGACATGGATCCATTGGTTTCATGGGGGCTGAAATTCCTAGAAATGAAACCAACCCCAATGTGCACTTTACTGTCTGTCTCTTTTGCTCTTAGTACACTTTTGCAGAGCTACTTGTCTTTGTTAAAGGCTTATGCCATTTCTTCTCGAAGTAGGGTTTTATATGGCATTCATTCATCCTGTTGGAAGGCTTGCAAGTCTATATCACGGACTAGGAATCCATTTGACTCCAAATCGGCATTTGGGTTAGGTCTCGATATGCTCTTATGAATCAACATTAACGAATATAAATGCACGCCTCTGATTTCCGAATACAAGTGTGCTGAGTACATGCAAGCCGCGTTACTGGGTCGATGCATACTGAATGATCCTTGACATCCCCTTGAGTATTTTCTTTTGAATAATCATGGTTCCCTTGGTATATGTCAGCCAACAGTACCCTTTGGGTGCTTGTTTGTTTCTTTGATTCTTTGTTGGTCTGCTTCTCGTTTGTTTTACAAACACGTCAGGCCATGCATCTCTCCGTTCGCTTCAAACAGAGAGTCATATAAGCTGATTCACTTAAGATAGTGCTTCCAATCACCTATGATTTCCTGCTTCCCTATCCCATTTTAGGGTTTTGATGTCCTCCTTGCCTTCTTCTGGTTTCTTCCTTGCCACTCATGCTCCTCTTGCATTTCCAATAATGGTTTTCTTCTTTCCATTTCATCTTGCTGCTTTTCTATTCAGGGGAGAATTCTCAACCTTTCTTATAGGATAAGTTTCGAACTGCTGATTTCTTTTAAGATTTGCCGGTCTGTGGAATTCTCTAGCTCTGCCGTTATTAGAAATGGCCGTCATGTGGCCTAGGCTACCCTAGATGGCAGCATTTGCCCTTCAGGGTATGGTCTATGTCCTGGCACTCCTCCCTGTCCTGCAATATTGCTGCCGATATATCAGCTGAAACCCCTCTGGAGGTTGTCTTGTGACTATGTTGCTTTCCTCCAGGCGCATTTTAAATCCCTGGGATGCTCAGGAACTTCGTTGATTTGAATCATACAGCTGCTGGTAGGTCTATTGGGATTCCACCTCCTTTGGACGCTGTGTACTTCCTGAATCCGCATAGATGATTCTCTCTTGGCTTTCAGCAAGTTTCAGTCTGATTTTTCTACAGGTAACTTTTCAGACATCTTTGTTTCATTATCTCTTGCTTTTCCATCTGGGACTCTTACGAATCCTAGTCTTTCATGCCTTGTCTTACCCGAGGATTCAACAGCAATGTTTTCATTGGTTTGCACTTGCTTTCCTATGTCTGCTTCTGACCGAGGGATTTCTGTTCCCCTGTCTTCACAGTCATTCACGCGTCCCTCTGCATTATCTTGTCTGCTTAGGACTGAATTTTACCCCTGATATTATCACATTCATTGAGTTTTCTGATATTATTTGCTTATCTTTAGGCTTCCTCTTCACCTTTTCTGGTATTGTGCCTTTTGTGATTCTGAGACACTGTTGTTCTACACTGTTTCCCTCACCTCCGTTTTCAATGCTTGCTCTGGATTGCGTTTTGCAGTCTCGTTGTTTGAAAACTTATCTTTTGGGCCTTCAATCTCTTTGGAACTGAAAATGGTACTTCCTGTTTCTTTTACTGTACTTCTTCAACTCTACTGGTCATGAAATATTAGGTATCTAATATAGACTTCTAGGGCTTTGTTAAGTGAAATCTTTGGAATCTTGGCTCTATGCAATTCCATGGGATTTTTGTGAGGACAATTTCTCCTAGACATTGATGCCATGTCCTTTTCCTGTGTGTTGTCTGGTATATCTCCAATTGATGGTGTTGCCTTTGTTGGGATGAACACCCCATACTATTTAGATTAGCATAGCCTCACTTTGATTACGCTTATCTCACAGTTCTGAAAGTGCACAGGACACTTCCTCCGGTGGAAATGAAGCTTCTGAAGGTTCTCATCTCTGCATTCGGCTCTATGTCAATTTGGAGTGTTTCCAAAACAGCCAACTGAGAGTGCGCTTGTACTTTGAAGTGCTATGAGGATGTCCCAATGAAACCAGTTCTTCCCAGAGCTTTTCTGCCTACAGAAACACCAGTGGAAGCATATCAATAGATGTCACACATCAGGGCCAGTGGAATGATCCCGCAGACCAACCTTGGTGTCCTCGGGGCCGTACCGTGCCGGTGCCATCCAAAATGTAGCATCTGCTTTTGGGAGATAATGCTGAAGGAAATGCTTCACCTTCTCACGCTGTGGACTTGGACCACTCTTCCTTGTCCTCTCATCCTTGTGGCTCGGGTTCACAAAAGCAACCACAGAGCTGTTGCGCATCCTGTGCCTCAAACCAAACCATAATCCCAGCCCAGGTTATGAATGTAGCTGATCCTAAGGCTTTTCATTCTGATTTCAAACCCAAGGCCCCCTGGATCCCTCAGACCAGATGCACGATATCTCTGATTCAGCCCCACACGTGCTCTATTGGTAAAATGCCCAATTGGTCCCTGGTCCTGCAGATGCACTGGGTGTGGCCATGGGACAAATCGGTAATCTCAACTGCACATGCTGTGTGGTGGCCCTCTCATTGGGGTCACAGGTCGGTTTGCTCTCTTGATAGGACCCACCACATCCCACAACGCACTCCAGATCCCTGAGACTCAGCGTGTGCCATCATCCGTAGCCCTATCTCTCCCTGACCGATGCCTCTGCTACGTCAAATTTGGCAGCTCGGATCTTGGTCTCAGAATCAACTGTGGGGATATTTTGTGCTGGTTTCTTTGAGTTCTGTCAGCCAAGCATCTGCTGTGCACTCATCTAACTCTCAGCGCATCACCTTCAATCCCATATCTCCTGTCCGCTTGAGAGTGTGCGTCCAAGTTAAACAGAGTTTCACCTTTGCTGCTCCATCACCATGGGTCAGACCCTGCACTGGTTTATATTCCCTGCTTTGCCTTCTCCTGCTTCCAGGTGTTCTGAGGCCTCATCCTGTCTTTGGAAGTAACAGACCTCTCTTCGGCAAGTGTCCTGTGCCAAGGGCTGTGTGAGAGGGTGTTTCCATTGCTCTGTACATGGGAGCGAGTGAGTGCAGGTTGCACTGATTCTCTGCCAACTGGGCATCGATGAATCAACACTTTCCAGATACACTTCCTAGATATGTGATTTTTGTTTAGCTCTTTGTTTCTATACAGCCGTGGGGGGAGGGATTGTCCGAAGACTCCAGTTTTGACATTGTTTTGAGTTCTCATTTGCAGGCTTTAAAAAGCTTAATAGAATTTATTTCCATGTTTTGGGAGTTATGCGAAAGTGAAGTTAGTTTTTGAAGCATCCTAAATCGACCTAGAAGCCAGACTTGTCAATTTCAGTAAAATATTGTCAGCTCTAAGGGAAACATAGACAGATAGAATGAAAGGAGCAGTCCAAACACTGAAAGGGGTCATGTCAACTCTTTACTGTTGAAGCCACGAAAACAACAGGAACCATGAAATAGCTATTGGAAACATGAAATAACCCCCAACCTTAAATTCACTTGTGCATGTGGTGTCCTTTACTCCCCATGACACCTACAGGCCAATGTTGGCATTTCAAGGTGTAACATCCCTCTGTAGGTTAATACAAGAGAAAACAAACCAAATATATACATTTATGTTTGAAACCAAAAGCACCTAGAGGCATTATAGCTTTGAGAACACTGCTGCAGCTATGCTAGTCTATAGAGAACCAGGTGTTCTTCTATCAGTGATGAGAACGCTTAATCATCTGATCATGTTGGGTAAAGCAATTTAACGCCACCGAGTCTGCACCCCCATGATATAGTGCCCCAGGGGGCTTAACTCAAGTGAAAGACTGTCCACATAAGCTTTGTCTTTAATGTCATTGGCGACTTTTACAGTTCAGTTCACTATCTGACTTATAATATTTACTTATACTGTCTTGAAAAACTGAGGCCTAGTACATATTCAAGTTCAGTCAAAGATTCCCCTCACTTAACACACTCCCTTCACCCCAGAGAAGACCCAAACCCAGCACTGAATCTAGCGGAAGGCCATCGTTTCTTTGTTTGAGCTAAGTGTTCAAATCCTATCTATTTCAGTCGAGACTCTTTGACCTTTAAGGAGTTCACTGTTGTTCACAGAGTGTGAAGCTGGTGGATCTCTGATTCGAGGAGGGGCTTGCCCTTCTCGTACTGGCTTCTTTGCAGCTCAGGTACTGATCCTTCCAAATGGATGCCTGAGTGGAGGGGAGGGAAGAGTAAGTGCTTGTTATCTAGGCCCAAACCTGGGAAAAGGCTTACCTGGGCTTGCTGCACTTTGGTCTGAATGGCTTGGAAATGCCCCTTGGGACATGTGGATTCTCACGACCTCTTCCAAGAACATGAGCGTTTTGATCACCTCTGCCATCTCTTCTCTTTTAGATGTCAGGGATCTTGGACCCGTTCTTGGAGCAGAGAATTGAGGAACTTCCTCAAGTCCACGTTGGCACTCCGTATGTTTCTGCCAGTATCAGCGAGGTTCAATAGGTCTCATGAATGTCTTTCGAGCCTGGTATCCTCTACAGCTGTCTCCAGGCCAGTAATCTCCATTGTAGCAGAACATCTCTCATCAATGTCTTCGCATCTCTCCTCTATCTGTGCAGCCAGCTTTTCGGCCAGCTTCTCTTCGTATCTCCCATACAGTCGACTTCAACAGGACTGGGCATGTCTGAAAGTAGCTCGGAGCCTCACCAGTAAGCTGATGGCAGGCAGATCTTCCACTGTCTGCCCTTTCAGGTTCTGGAAACTGACCCGTGAACTCAGGTCTTTGGGCAGCAGCAGTATCTCGAACTGACACAGCTTCCCGGACCAAAGACCTAAGCCAAGCTCCACAGAGGGCGGCAGCCCTTCCATCACACGGATCCAACCACAGAACTCTGCCCGGTTACCTAGGATCCACCGGCCACAACAAGCCTCGCGGTACAAACCAACATTCCACCTGGAATCCAACGGGTAACTGCCATCCCCAAAGGCTGCTGCATCTTGTCAGTGTTGGGGGAGGGGCTGCATCCGACGAGAGGTTCCTAAGCTAAATGTGATTCTACCCACTAGCGTCCCATGGGCCTATGTACTTCCCTCTTTCCTTTTCTTCAGATCTGTATGCACAGTACCAACGGAGGCAAGTGTGTCCATTTTCAGTTGATGGTTTCACACGTCTTTAAACTTTCTAACAGTTCACAGTACACAGAGACCCTCTAAAGGAAACTTATGTTCCAGTAATATCCGTACACCCGGAATACATTTCCGTCGGTTGATTTCTGCTGAAACACCCGCACTCTCAGGACATGGATCCATTGGTTTCATGGGGGCTGAAATTCCTAGAAATGAAACCAACCCCAATGTGCACTTTACTGTCTGTCTCTTTTGCTCTTAGTACACTTTTGCAGAGCTACTTGTCTTTGTTAAAGGCTTATGCCATTTCTTCTCGAAGTAGGGTTTTATATGGCATTCATTCATCCTGTTGGAAGGCTTGCAAGTCTATATCACGGACTAGGAATCCATTTGACTCCAAATCGGCATTTGGGTTAGGTCTCGATATGCTCTTATGAATCAACATTAACGAATATAAATGCACGCCTCTGATTTCCGAATACAAGTGTGCTGAGTACATGCAAGCCGCGTTACTGGGTCGATGCATACTGAATGATCCTTGACATCCCCTTGAGTATTTTCTTTTGAATAATCATGGTTCCCTTGGTATATGTCAGCCAACAGTACCCTTTGGGTGCTTGTTTGTTTCTTTGATTCTTTGTTGGTCTGCTTCTCGTTTGTTTTACAAACACGTCAGGCCATGCATCTCTCCGTTCGCTTCAAACAGAGAGTCATATAAGCTGATTCACTTAAGATAGTGCTTCCAATCACCTATGATTTCCTGCTTCCCTATCCCATTTTAGGGTTTTGATGTCCTCCTTGCCTTCTTCTGGTTTCTTCCTTGCCACTCATGCTCCTCTTGCATTTCCAATAATGGTTTTCTTCTTTCCATTTCATCTTGCTGCTTTTCTATTCAGGGGAGAATTCTCAACCTTTCTTATAGGATAAGTTTCGAACTGCTGATTTCTTTTAAGATTTGCCGGTCTGTGGAATTCTCTAGCTCTGCCGTTATTAGAAATGGCCGTCATGTGGCCTAGGCTACCCTAGATGGCAGCATTTGCCCTTCAGGGTATGGTCTATGTCCTGGCACTCCTCCCTGTCCTGCAATATTGCTGCCGATATATCAGCTGAAACCCCTCTGGAGGTTGTCTTGTGACTATGTTGCTTTCCTCCAGGCGCATTTTAAATCCCTGGGATGCTCAGGAACTTCGTTGATTTGAATCATACAGCTGCTGGTAGGTCTATTGGGATTCCACCTCCTTTGGACGCTGTGTACTTCCTGAATCCGCATAGATGATTCTCTCTTGGCTTTCAGCAAGTTTCAGTCTGATTTTTCTACAGGTAACTTTTCAGACATCTTTGTTTCATTATCTCTTGCTTTTCCATCTGGGACTCTTACGAATCCTAGTCTTTCATGCCTTGTCTTACCCGAGGATTCAACAGCAATGTTTTCATTGGTTTGCACTTGCTTTCCTATGTCTGCTTCTGACCGAGGGATTTCTGTTCCCCTGTCTTCACAGTCATTCACGCGTCCCTCTGCATTATCTTGTCTGCTTAGGACTGAATTTTACCCCTGATATTATCACATTCATTGAGTTTTCTGATATTATTTGCTTATCTTTAGGCTTCCTCTTCACCTTTTCTGGTATTGTGCCTTTTGTGATTCTGAGACACTGTTGTTCTACACTGTTTCCCTCACCTCCGTTTTCAATGCTTGCTCTGGATTGCGTTTTGCAGTCTCGTTGTTTGAAAACTTATCTTTTGGGCCTTCAATCTCTTTGGAACTGAAAATGGTACTTCCTGTTTCTTTTACTGTACTTCTTCAACTCTACTGGTCATGAAATATTAGGTATCTAATATAGACTTCTAGGGCTTTGTTAAGTGAAATCTTTGGAATCTTGGCTCTATGCAATTCCATGGGATTTTTGTGAGGACAATTTCTCCTAGACATTGATGCCATGTCCTTTTCCTGTGTGTTGTCTGGTATATCTCCAATTGATGGTGTTGCCTTTGTTGGGATGAACACCCCATACTATTTAGATTAGCATAGCCTCACTTTGATTACGCTTATCTCACAGTTCTGAAAGTGCACAGGACACTTCCTCCGGTGGAAATGAAGCTTCTGAAGGTTCTCATCTCTGCATTCGGCTCTATGTCAATTTGGAGTGTTTCCAAAACAGCCAACTGAGAGTGCGCTTGTACTTTGAAGTGCTATGAGAATGTCCCAATGAAACCAGTTCTTCCCAGAGCTTTTCTGCCTACAGAAACACCAGTGGAAGCATATCAATAGATGTCACACATCAGGGCCAGTGGAATGATCCCGCAGACCAACCTTGGTGTCCTCGGGGCCGTACCGTGCCGGTGCCATCCAAAATGTAGCATCTGCTTTTGGGAGATAATGCTGAAGGAAATGCTTCACCTTCTCACGCTGTGGACTTGGACCACTCTTCCTTGTCCTCTCATCCTTGTGGCTCGGGTTCACAAAAGCAACCACAGAGCTGTTGCGCATCCTGTGCCTCAAACCAAACCATAATCCCAGCCCAGGTTATGAATGTAGCTGATCCTAAGGCTTTTCATTCTGATTTCAAACCCAAGGCCCCCTGGATCCCTCAGACCAGATGCACGATATCTCTGATTCAGCCCCACACGTGCTCTATTGGTAAAATGCCCAATTGGTCCCTGGTCCTGCAGATGCACTGGGTGTGGCCATGGGACAAATCGGTAATCTCAACTGCACATGCTGTGTGGTGGCCCTCTCATTGGGGTCACAGGTCGGTTTGCTCTCTTGATAGGACCCACCACATCCCACAACGCACTCCAGATCCCTGAGACTCAGCGTGTGCCATCATCCGTAGCCCTATCTCTCCCTGACCGATGCCTCTGCTACGTCAAATTTGGCAGCTCGGATCTTGGTCTCAGAATCAACTGTGGGGATATTTTGTGCTGGTTTCTTTGAGTTCTGTCAGCCAAGCATCTGCTGTGCACTCATCTAACTCTCAGCGCATCACCTTCAATCCCATATCTCCTGTCCGCTTGAGAGTGTGCGTCCAAGTTAAACAGAGTTTCACCTTTGCTGCTCCATCACCATGGGTCAGACCCTGCACTGGTTTATATTCCCTGCTTTGCCTTCTCCTGCTTCCAGGTGTTCTGAGGCCTCATCCTGTCTTTGGAAGTAACAGACCTCTCTTCGGCAAGTGTCCTGTGCCAAGGGCTGTGTGAGAGGGTGTTTCCATTGCTCTGTACATGGGAGCGAGTGAGTGCAGGTTGCACTGATTCTCTGCCAACTGGGCATCGATGAATCAACACTTTCCAGATACACTTCCTAGATATGTGATTTTTGTTTAGCTCTTTGTTTCTATACAGCCGTGGGGGGAGGGATTGTCCGAAGACTCCAGTTTTGACATTGTTTTGAGTTCTCATTTGCAGGCTTTAAAAAGCTTAATAGAATTTATTTCCATGTTTTGGGAGTTATGCGAAAGTGAAGTTAGTTTTTGAAGCATCCTAAATCGACCTAGAAGCCAGACTTGTCAATTTCAGTAAAATATTGTCAGCTCTAAGGGAAACATAGACAGATAGAATGAAAGGAGCAGTCCAAACACTGAAAGGGGTCATGTCAACTCTTTACTGTTGAAGCCACGAAAACAACAGGAACCATGAAATAGCTATTGGAAACATGAAATAACCCCCAACCTTAAATTCACTTGTGCATGTGGTGTCCTTTACTCCCCATGACACCTACAGGCCAATGTTGGCATTTCAAGGTGTAACATCCCTCTGTAGGTTAATACAAGAGAAAACAAACCAAATATATACATTTATGTTTGAAACCAAAAGCACCTAGAGGCATTATAGCTTTGAGAACACTGCTGCAGCTATGCTAGTCTATAGAGAACCAGGTGTTCTTCTATCAGTGATGAGAACGCTTAATCATCTGATCATGTTGGGTAAAGCAATTTAACGCCACCGAGTCTGCACCCCCATGATATAGTGCCCCAGGGGGCTTAACTCAAGTGAAAGACTGTCCACATAAGCTTTGTCTTTAATGTCATTGGCGACTTTTACAGTTCAGTTCACTATCTGACTTATAATATTTACTTATACTGTCTTGAAAAACTGAGGCCTAGTACATATTCAAGTTCAGTCAAAGATTCCCCTCACTTAACACACTCCCTTCACCCCAGAGAAGACCCAAACCCAGCACTGAATCTAGCGGAAGGCCATCGTTTCTTTGTTTGAGCTAAGTGTTCAAATCCTATCTATTTCAGTCGAGACTCTTTGACCTTTAAGGAGTTCACTGTTGTTCACAGAGTGTGAAGCTGGTGGATCTCTGATTCGAGGAGGGGCTTGCCCTTCTCGTACTGGCTTCTTTGCAGCTCAGGTACTGATCCTTCCAAATGGATGCCTGAGTGGAGGGGAGGGAAGAGTAAGTGCTTGTTATCTAGGCCCAAACCTGGGAAAAGGCTTACCTGGGCTTGCTGCACTTTGGTCTGAATGGCTTGGAAATGCCCCTTGGGACATGTGGATTCTCACGACCTCTTCCAAGAACATGAGCGTTTTGATCACCTCTGCCATCTCTTCTCTTTTAGATGTCAGGGATCTTGGACCCGTTCTTGGAGCAGAGAATTGAGGAACTTCCTCAAGTCCACGTTGGCACTCCGTATGTTTCTGCCAGTATCAGCGAGGTTCAATAGGTCTCATGAATGTCTTTCGAGCCTGGTATCCTCTACAGCTGTCTCCAGGCCAGTAATCTCCATTGTAGCAGAACATCTCTCATCAATGTCTTCGCATCTCTCCTCTATCTGTGCAGCCAGCTTTTCGGCCAGCTTCTCTTCGTATCTCCCATACAGTCGACTTCAACAGGACTGGGCATGTCTGAAAGTAGCTCGGAGCCTCACCAGTAAGCTGATGGCAGGCAGATCTTCCACTGTCTGCCCTTTCAGGTTCTGGAAACTGACCCGTGAACTCAGGTCTTTGGGCAGCAGCAGTATCTCGAACTGACACAGCTTCCCGGACCAAAGACCTAAGCCAAGCTCCACAGAGGGCGGCAGCCCTTCCATCACACGGATCCAACCACAGAACTCTGCCCGGTTACCTAGGATCCACCGGCCACAACAAGCCTCGCGGTACAAACCAACATTCCACCTGGAATCCAACGGGTAACTGCCATCCCCAAAGGCTGCTGCATCTTGTCAGTGTTGGGGGAGGGGCTGCATCCGACGAGAGGTTCCTAAGCTAAATGTGATTCTACCCACTAGCGTCCCATGGGCCTATGTACTTCCCTCTTTCCTTTTCTTCAGATCTGTATGCACAGTACCAACGGAGGCAAGTGTGTCCATTTTCAGTTGATGGTTTCACACGTCTTTAAACTTTCTAACAGTTCACAGTACACAGAGACCCTCTAAAGGAAACTTATGTTCCAGTAATATCCGTACACCCGGAATACATTTCCGTCGGTTGATTTCTGCTGAAACACCCGCACTCTCAGGACATGGATCCATTGGTTTCATGGGGGCTGAAATTCCTAGAAATGAAACCAACCCCAATGTGCACTTTACTGTCTGTCTCTTTTGCTCTTAGTACACTTTTGCAGAGCTACTTGTCTTTGTTAAAGGCTTATGCCGTTTCTTCTCGAAGTAGGGTTTTATATGGCATTCATTCATCCTGTTGGAAGGCTTGCAAGTCTATATCACGGACTAGGAATCCATTTGACTCCAAATCGGCATTTGGGTTAGGTCTCGATATGCTCTTATGAATCAACATTAACGAATATAAATGCACGCCTCTGATTTCCGAATACAAGTGTGCTGAGTACATGCAAGCCGCGTTACTGGGTCGATGCATACTGAATGATCCTTGACATCCCCTTGAGTATTTTCTTTTGAATAATCATGGTTCCCTTGGTATATGTCAGCCAACAGTACCCTTTGGGTGCTTGTTTGTTTCTTTGATTCTTTGTTGGTCTGCTTCTCGTTTGTTTTACAAACACGTCAGGCCATGCATCTCTCCGTTCGCTTCAAACAGAGAGTCATATAAGCTGATTCACTTAAGATAGTGCTTCCAATCACCTATGATTTCCTGCTTCCCTATCCCATTTTAGGGTTTTGATGTCCTCCTTGCCTTCTTCTGGTTTCTTCCTTGCCACTCATGCTCCTCTTGCATTTCCAATAATGGTTTTCTTCTTTCCATTTCATCTTGCTGCTTTTCTATTCAGGGGAGAATTCTCAACCTTTCTTATAGGATAAGTTTCGAACTGCTGATTTCTTTTAAGATTTGCCGGTCTGTGGAATTCTCTAGCTCTGCCGTTATTAGAAATGGCCGTCATGTGGCCTAGGCTACCCTAGATGGCAGCATTTGCCCTTCAGGGTATGGTCTATGTCCTGGCACTCCTCCCTGTCCTGCAATATTGCTGCCGATATATCAGCTGAAACCCCTCTGGAGGTTGTCTTGTGACTATGTTGCTTTCCTCCAGGCGCATTTTAAATCCCTGGGATGCTCAGGAACTTCGTTGATTTGAATCATACAGCTGCTGGTAGGTCTATTGGGATTCCACCTCCTTTGGACGCTGTGTACTTCCTGAATCCGCATAGATGATTCTCTCTTGGCTTTCAGCAAGTTTCAGTCTGATTTTTCTACAGATAACTTTTCAGACATCTTTGTTTCATTATCTCTTGCTTTTCCATCTGGGACTCTTACGAATCCTAGTCTTTCATGCCTTGTCTTACCCGAGGATTCAACAGCAATGTTTTCATTGGTTTGCACTTGCTTTCCTATGTCTGCTTCTGACCGAGGGATTTCTGTTCCCCTGTCTTCACAGTCATTCACGCGTCCCTCTGCATTATCTTGTCTGCTTAGGACTGAATTTTACCCCTGATATTATCACATTCATTGAGTTTTCTGATATTATTTGCTTATCTTTAGGCTTCCTCTTCACCTTTTCTGGTATTGTGCCTTTTGTGATTCTGAGACACTGTTGTTCTACACTGTTTCCCTCACCTCCGTTTTCAATGCTTGCTCTGGATTGCGTTTTGCAGTCTCGTTGTTTGAAAACTTATCTTTTGGGCCTTCAATCTCTTTGGAACTGAAAATGGTACTTCCTGTTTCTTTTACTGTACTTCTTCAACTCTACTGGTCATGAAATATTAGGTATCTAATATAGACTTCTAGGGCTTTGTTAAGTGAAATCTTTGGAATCTTGGCTCTATGCAATTCCATGGGATTTTTGTGAGGACAATTTCTCCTAGACATTGATGCCATGTCCTTTTCCTGTGTGTTGTCTGGTATATCTCCAATTGATGGTGTTGCCTTTGTTGGGATGAACACCCCATACTATTTAGATTAGCATAGCCTCACTTTGATTACGCTTATCTCACAGTTCTGAAAGTGCACAGGACACTTCCTCCGGTGGAAATGAAGCTTCTGAAGGTTCTCATCTCTGCATTCGGCTCTATGTCAATTTGGAGTGTTTCCAAAACAGCCAACTGAGAGTGCGCTTGTACTTTGAAGTGCTATGAGAATGTCCCAATGAAACCAGTTCTTCCCAGAGCTTTTCTGCCTACAGAAACACCAGTGGAAGCATATCAATAGATGTCACACATCAGGGCCAGTGGAATGATCCCGCAGACCAACCTTGGTGTCCTCGGGGCCGTACCGTGCCGGTGCCATCCAAAATGTAGCATCTGCTTTTGGGAGATAATGCTGAAGGAAATGCTTCACCTTCTCCCGCTGTGGACTTGGACCACTCTTCCTTGTCCTCTCATCCTTGTGGCTCGGGTTCACAAAAGCAACCACAGAGCTGTTGCGCATCCTGTGCCTCAAACCAAACCATAATCCCAGCCCAGGTTATGAATGTAGCTGATCCTAAGGCTTTTCATTCTGATTTCAAACCCAAGGCCCCCTGGATCCCTCAGACCAGATGCACGATATCTCTGATTCAGCCCCACACGTGCTCTATTGGTAAAATGCCCAATTGGTCCCTGGTCCTGCAGATGCACTGGGTGTGGCCATGGGACAAATCGGTAATCTCAACTGCACATGCTGTGTGGTGGCCCTCTCATTGGGGTCACAGGTCGGTTTGCTCTCTTGATAGGACCCACCACATCCCACAATGCACTCCAGATCCCTGAGACTCAGCGTGTGCCATCATCCGTAGCCCTATCTCTCCCTGACCGATGCCTCTGCTACGTCAAATTTGGCAGCTCGGATCTTGGTCTCAGAATCAACTGTGGGGATATTTTGTGCTGGTTTCTTTGAGTTCTGTCAGCCAAGCATCTGCTGTGCACTCATCTAACTCTCAGCGCATCACCTTCAATCCCATATCTCCTGTCCGCTTGAGAGTGTGCGTCCAAGTTAAACAGAGTTTCACCTTTGCTGCTCCATCACCATGGGTCAGACCCTGCACTGGTTTATATTCCCTGCTTTGCCTTCTCCTGCTTCCAGGTGTTCTGAGGCCTCATCCTGTCTTTGGAAGTAACAGACCTCTCTTCGGCAAGTGTCCTGTGCCAAGGGCTGTGTGAGAGGATGTTTCCATTGCTCTGTACATGGGAGCGAGTGAGTGCAGGTTGCACTGATTCTCTGCCAACTGGGCATCGATGAATCAACACTTTCCAGATACACTTCCTAGATATGTGGTTTTTGTTTAGCTCTTTGTTTCTATACAGCCGTGGGGGGAGGGATTGTCCGAAGACTCCAGTTTTGACATTGTTTTGAGTTCTCATTTGCAGGCTTTAAAAAGCTTAATAGAATTTATTTCCATGTTTTGGGAGTTATGCGAAAGTGAAGTTAGTTTTTGAAGAATCCTAAATCGACCTAGAAGCCAGACTTGTCAATTTCAGTAAAATATTGTCAGCTCTAAGGGAAACATAGACAGATAGAATGAAAGGAGCAGTCCAAACACTGAAAGGGGTCATGTCAACTCTTTACTGTTGAAGCCACGAAAACAACAGGAACCATGAAATAGCTATTGGAAACATGAAATAACCCCCAACCTTAAATTCACTTGTGCATGTGGTGTCCTTTACTCCCCATGACACCTACAGGCCAATGTTGGCATTTCAAGGTGTAACATCCCTCTGTAGGTTAATACAAGAGAAAACAAACCAAATATATACATTTATGTTTGAAACCAAAAGCACCTAGAGGCATTATAGCTTTGAGAACACTGCTGCAGCTATGCTAGTCTATAGAGAACCAGGTGTTCTTCTATCAGTGATGAGAACGCTTAATCATCTGATCATGTTGGGTAAAGCAATTTAACGCCACCGAGTCTGCACCCCCATGATATAGTGCCCCAGGGGGCTTAACTCAAGTGAAAGACTGTCCACATAAGCTTTGTCTTTAATGTCATTGGCGACTTTTACAGTTCAGTTCACTATCTGACTTATAATATTTACTTATACTGTCTTGAAAAACTGAGGCCTAGTACATATTCAAGTTCAGTCAAAGATTCCCCTCACTTAACACACTCCCTTCACCCCAGAGAAGACCCAAACCCAGCACTGAATCTAGCGGAAGGCCATCGTTTCTTTGTTTGAGCTAAGTGTTCAAATCCTATCTATTTCAGTCGAGACTCTTTGACCTTTAAGGAGTTCACTGTTGTTCACAGAGTGTGAAGCTGGTGGATCTCTGATTCGAGGAGGGGCTTGCCCTTCTCGTACTGGCTTCTTTGCAGCTCAGGTACTGATCCTTCCAAATGGATGCCTGAGTGGAGGGGAGGGAAGAGTAAGTGCTTGTTATCTAGGCCCAAACCTGGGAAAAGGCTTACCTGGGCTTGCTGCACTTTGGTCTGAATGGCTTGGAAATGCCCCTTGGGACATGTGGATTCTCACGACCTCTTCCAAGAACATGAACGTTTTGATCACCTCTGCCATCTCTTCTCTTTTAGATGTCAGGGATCTTGGACCCGTTCTTGGAGCAGAGAATTGAGGAACTTCCTCAAGTCCACGTTGGCACTCCGTATGTTTCTGCCAGTATCAGCGAGGTTCAATAGGTCTCATGAATGTCTTTCGAGCCTGGTATCCTCTACAGCTGTCTCCAGGCCAGTAATCTCCATTGTAGCAGAACATCTCTCATCAATGTCTTCGCATCTCTCCTCTATCTGTGCAGCCAGCTTTTCGGCCAGCTTCTCTTCGTATCTCCCATACAGTCGACTTCAACAGGACTGGGCATGTCTGAAAGTAGCTCGGAGCCTCACCAGTAAGCTGATGGCAGGCAGATCTTCCACTGTCTGCCCTTTCAGGTTCTGGAAACTGACCCGTGAACTCAGGTCTTTGGGCAGCAGCAGTATCTCGAACTGACACAGCTTCCCGGACCAAAGACCTAAGCCAAGCTCCACAGAGGGCGGCAGCCCTTCCATCACACGGATCCAACCACAGAACTCTGCCCGGTTACCTAGGATCCACCGGCCACAACAAGCCTCGCGGTACAAACCAACATTCCACCTGGAATCCAACGGGTAACTGCCATCCCCAAAGGCTGCTGCATCTTGTCAGTGTTGGGGGAGGGGCTGCATCCGACGAGAGGTTCCTAAGCTAAATGTGATTCTACCCACTAGCGTCCCATGGGCCTATGTACTTCCCTCTTTCCTTTTCTTCAGATCTGTATGCACAGTACCAACGGAGGCAAGTGTGTCCATTTTCAGTTGATGGTTTCACACGTCTTTAAACTTTCTAACAGTTCACAGTACACAGAGACCCTCTAAAGGAAACTTATGTTCCAGTAATATCCGTACACCCGGAATACATTTCCGTCGGTTGATTTCTGCTGAAACACCCGCACTCTCAGGACATGGATCCATTGGTTTCATGGGGGCTGAAATTCCTAGAAATGAAACCAACCCCAATGTGCACTTTACTGTCTGTCTCTTTTGCTCTTAGTACACTTTTGCAGAGCTACTTGTCTTTGTTAAAGGCTTATGCCATTTCTTCTCGAAGTAGGGTTTTATATGGCATTCATTCATCCTGTTGGAAGGCTTGCAAGTCTATATCACGGACTAGGAATCCATTTGACTCCAAATCGGCATTTGGGTTAGGTCTCGATATGCTCTTATGAATCAACATTAACGAATATAAATGCACGCCTCTGATTTCCGAATACAAGTGTGCTGAGTACATGCAAGCCGCGTTACTGGGTCGATGCATACTGAATGATCCTTGACATCCCCTTGAGTATTTTCTTTTGAATAATCATGGTTCCCTTGGTATATGTCAGCCAACAGTACCCTTTGGGTGCTTGTTTGTTTCTTTGATTCTTTGTTGGTCTGCTTCTCGTTTGTTTTACAAACACGTCAGGCCATGCATCTCTCCGTTCGCTTCAAACAGAGAGTCATATAAGCTGATTCACTTAAGATAGTGCTTCCAATCACCTATGATTTCCTGCTTCCCTATCCCATTTTAGGGTTTTGATGTCCTCCTTGCCTTCTTCTGGTTTCTTCCTTGCCACTCATGCTCCTCTTGCATTTCCAATAATGGTTTTCTTCTTTCCATTTCATCTTGCTGCTTTTCTATTCAGGGGAGAATTCTCAACCTTTCTTATAGGATAAGTTTCGAACTGCTGATTTCTTTTAAGATTTGCCGGTCTGTGGAATTCTCTAGCTCTGCCGTTATTAGAAATGGCCGTCATGTGGCCTAGGCTACCCTAGATGGCAGCATTTGCCCTTCAGGGTATGGTCTATGTCCTGGCACTCCTCCCTGTCCTGCAATATTGCTGCCGATATATCAGCTGAAACCCCTCTGGAGGTTGTCTTGTGACTATGTTGCTTTCCTCCAGGCGCATTTTAAATCCCTGGGATGCTCAGGAACTTCGTTGATTTGAATCATACAGCTGCTGGTAGGTCTATTGGGATTCCACCTCCTTTGGACGCTGTGTACTTCCTGAATCCGCATAGATGATTCTCTCTTGGCTTTCAGCAAGTTTCAGTCTGATTTTTCTACAGATAACTTTTCAGACATCTTTGTTTCATTATCTCTTGCTTTTCCATCTGGGACTCTTACGAATCCTAGTCTTTCATGCCTTGTCTTACCCGAGGATTCAACAGCAATGTTTTCATTGGTTTGCACTTGCTTTCCTATGTCTGCTTCTGACCGAGGGATTTCTGTTCCCCTGTCTTCACAGTCATTCACGCGTCCCTCTGCATTATCTTGTCTGCTTAGGACTGAATTTTACCCCTGATATTATCACATTCATTGAGTTTTCTGATATTATTTGCTTATCTTTAGGCTTCCTCTTCACCTTTTCTGGTATTGTGCCTTTTGTGATTCTGAGACACTGTTGTTCTACACTGTTTCCCTCACCTCCGTTTTCAATGCTTGCTCTGGATTGCGTTTTGCAGTCTCGTTGTTTGAAAACTTATCTTTTGGGCCTTCAATCTCTTTGGAACTGAAAATGGTACTTCCTGTTTCTTTTACTGTACTTCTTCAACTCTACTGGTCATGAAATATTAGGTATCTAATATAGACTTCTAGGGCTTTGTTAAGTGAAATCTTTGGAATCTTGGCTCTATGCAATTCCATGGGATTTTTGTGAGGACAATTTCTCCTAGACATTGATGCCATGTCCTTTTCCTGTGTGTTGTCTGGTATATCTCCAATTGATGGTGTTGCCTTTGTTGGGATGAACACCCCATACTATTTAGATTAGCATAGCCTCACTTTGATTACGCTTATCTCACAGTTCTGAAAGTGCACAGGACACTTCCTCCGGTGGAAATGAAGCTTCTGAAGGTTCTCATCTCTGCATTCGGCTCTATG
This sequence comes from Vicugna pacos, assembly GCF_048564905.1. Classification (NCBI taxonomy): domain Eukaryota; kingdom Metazoa; phylum Chordata; class Mammalia; order Artiodactyla; family Camelidae; genus Vicugna; species Vicugna pacos. Next base: position 88,286,152 of record NW_027328741.1, on the reverse strand, counting down.
TCAATTTGGAGTGTTTCCAAAACAGCCAACTGAGAGTGCGCTTGTACTTTGAAGTGCTATGAGAATGTCCCAATGAAACCAGTTCTTCCCAGAGCTTTTCTGCCTACAGAAACACCAGTGGAAGCATATCAATAGATGTCACACATCAGGGCCAGTGGAATGATCCCGCAGACCAACCTTGGTGTCCTCGGGGCCGTACCGTGCCGGTGCCATCCAAAATGTAGCATCTGCTTTTGGGAGATAATGCTGAAGGAAATGCTTCACCTTCTCCCGCTGTGGACTTGGACCACTCTTCCTTGTCCTCTCATCCTTGTGGCTCGGGTTCACAAAAGCAACCACAGAGCTGTTGCGCATCCTGTGCCTCAAACCAAACCATAATCCCAGCCCAGGTTATGAATGTAGCTGATCCTAAGGCTTTTCATTCTGATTTCAAACCCAAGGCCCCCTGGATCCCTCAGACCAGATGCACGATATCTCTGATTCAGCCCCACACGTGCTCTATTGGTAAAATGCCCAATTGGTCCCTGGTCCTGCAGATGCACTGGGTGTGGCCATGGGACAAATCAGTAATCTCAACTGCACATGCTGTGTGGTGGCCCTCTCATTGGGGTCACAGGTCGGTTTGCTCTCTTGATAGGACCCACCACATCCCACAACGCACTCCAGATCCCTGAGACTCAGCGTGTGCCATCATCCGTAGCCCTATCTCTCCCTGACCGATGCCTCTGCTACGTCAAATTTGGCAGCTCGGATCTTGGTCTCAGAATCAACTGTGGGGATATTTTGTGCTGGTTTCTTTGAGTTCTGTCAGCCAAGCATCTGCTGTGCACTCATCTAACTCTCAGCGCATCACCTTCAATCCCATATCTCCTGTCCGCTTGAGAGTGTGCGTCCAAGTTAAACAGAGTTTCACCTTTGCTGCTCCATCACCATGGGTCAGACCCTGCACTGGTTTATATTCCCTGCTTTGCCTTCTCCTGCTTCCAGGTGTTCTGAGGCCTCATCCTGTCTTTGGAAGTAACAGACCTCTCTTCGGCAAGTGTCCTGTGCCAAGGGCTGTGTGAGAGGATGTTTCCATTGCTCTGTACATGGGAGCGAGTGAGTGCAGGTTGCACTGATTCTCTGCCAACTGGGCATCGATGAATCAACACTTTCCAGATACACTTCCTAGATATGTGATTTTTGTTTAGCTCTTTGTTTCTATACAGCCGTGGGGGGAGGGATTGTCCGAAGACTCCAGTTTTGACATTGTTTTGAGTTCTCATTTGCAGGCTTTAAAAAGCTTAATAGAATTTATTTCCATGTTTTGGGAGTTATGCGAAAGTGAAGTTAGTTTTTGAAGCATCCTAAATCGACCTAGAAGCCAGACTTGTCAATTTCAGTAAAATATTGTCGGCTCTAAGGGAAACATAGACAGATAGAATGAAAGGAGCAGTCCAAACACTGAAAGGGGTCATGTCAACTCTTTACTGTTGAAGCCACGAAAACAACAGGAACCATGAAATAGCTATTGGAAACATGAAATAACCCCCAACCTTAAATTCACTTGTGCATGTGGTGTCCTTTACTCCCCATGACACCTACAGGCCAATGTTGGCATTTCAAGGTGTAACATCCCTCTGTAGGTTAATACAAGAGAAAACAAACCAAATATATACATTTATGTTTGAAACCAAAAGCACCTAGAGGCATTATAGCTTTGAGAACACTGCTGCAGCTATGCTAGTCTATAGAGAACCAGGTGTTCTTCTATCAGTGATGAGAACGCTTAATCATCTGATCATGTTGGGTAAAGCAATTTAACGCCACCGAGTCTGCACCCCCATGATATAGTGCCCCAGGGGGCTTAACTCAAGTGAAAGACTGTCCACATAAGCTTTGTCTTTAATGTCATTGGCGACTTTTACAGTTCAGTTCACTATCTGACTTATAATATTTACTTATACTGTCTTGAAAAACTGAGGCCTAGTACATATTCAAGTTCAGTCAAAGATTCCCCTCACTTAACACACTCCCTTCACCCCAGAGAAGACCCAAACCCAGCACTGAATCTAGCGGAAGGCCATCGTTTCTTTGTTTGAGCTAAGTGTTCAAATCCTATCTATTTCAGTCGAGACTCTTTGACCTTTAAGGAGTTCACTGTTGTTCACAGAGTGTGAAGCTGGTGGATCTCTGATTCGAGGAGGGGCTTGCCCTTCTCGTACTGGCTTCTTTGCAGCTCAGGTACTGATCCTTCCAAATGGATGCCTGAGTGGAGGGGAGGGAAGAGCAAGTGCTTGTTATCTAGGCCCAAACCTGGGAAAAGGCTTACCTGGGCTTGCTGCACTTTGGTCTGAATGGCTTGGAAATGCCCCTTGGGACATGTGGATTCTCACGACCTCTTCCAAGAACATGAACGTTTTGATCACCTCTGCCATCTCTTCTCTTTTAGATGTCAGGGATCTTGGACCCGTTCTTGGAGCAGAGAATTGAGGAACTTCCTCAAGTCCACGTTGGCACTCCGTATGTTTCTGCCAGTATCAGCGAGGTTCAATAGGTCTCATGAATGTCTTTCGAGCCTGGTATCCTCTACAGCTGTCTCCAGGCCAGTAATCTCCATTGTAGCAGAACATCTCTCATCAATGTCTTCGCATCTCTCCTCTATCTGTGCAGCCAGCTTTTCGGCCAGCTTCTCTTCGTATCTCCCATACAGTCGACTTCAACAGGACTGGGCATGTCTGAAAGTAGCTCGGAGCCTCACCAGTAAGCTGATGGCAGGCAGATCTTCCACTGTCTGCCCTTTCAGGTTCTGGAAACTGACCCGTGAACTCAGGTCTTTGGGCAGCAGCAGTATCTCGAACTGACACAGCTTCCCGGACCAAAGACCTAAGCCAAGCTCCACAGAGGGCGGCAGCCCTTCCATCACACGGATCCAACCACAGAACTCTGCCCGGTTACCTAGGATCCACCGGCCACAACAAGCCTCGCGGTACAAACCAACATTCCACCTGGAATCCAACGGGTAACTGCCATCCCCAAAGGCTGCTGCATCTTGTCAGTGTTGGGGGAGGGGCTGCATCCGACGAGAGGTTCCTAAGCTAAATGTGATTCTACCCACTAGCGTCCCATGGGCCTATGTACTTCCCTCTTTCCTTTTCTTCAGATCTGTATGCACAGTACCAACGGAGGCAAGTGTGTCCATTTTCAGTTGATGGTTTCACACGTCTTTAAACTTTCTAACAGTTCACAGTACACAGAGACCCTCTAAAGGAAACTTATGTTCCAGTAATATCCGTACACCCGGAATACATTTCCGTCGGTTGATTTCTGCTGAAACACCCGCACTCTCAGGACATGGATCCATTGGTTTCATGGGGGCTGAAATTCCTAGAAATGAAACCAACCCCAATGTGCACTTTACTGTCTGTCTCTTTTGCTCTTAGTACACTTTTGCAGAGCTACTTGTCTTTGTTAAAGGCTTATGCCATTTCTTCTCGAAGTAGGGTTTTATATGGCATTCATTCATCCTGTTGGAAGGCTTGCAAGTCTATATCACGGACTAGGAATCCATTTGACTCCAAATCGGCATTTGGGTTAGGTCTCGATATGCTCTTATGAATCAACATTAACGAATATAAATGCACGCCTCTGATTTCCGAATACAAGTGTGCTGAGTACATGCAAGCCGCGTTACTGGGTCGATGCATACTGAATGATCCTTGACATCCCCTTGAGTATTTTCTTTTGAATAATCATGGTTCCCTTGGTATATGTCAGCCAACAGTACCCTTTGGGTGCTTGTTTGTTTCTTTGATTCTTTGTTGGTCTGCTTCTCGTTTGTTTTACAAACACGTCAGGCCATGCATCTCTCCGTTCGCTTCAAACAGAGAGTCATATAAGCTGATTCACTTAAGATAGTGCTTCCAATCACCTATGATTTCCTGCTTCCCTATCCCATTTTAGGGTTTTGATGTCCTCCTTGCCTTCTTCTGGTTTCTTCCTTGCCACTCATGCTCCTCTTGCATTTCCAATAATGGTTTTCTTCTTTCCATTTCATCTTGCTGCTTTTCTATTCAGGGGAGAATTCTCAACCTTTCTTATAGGATAAGTTTCGAACTGCTGATTTCTTTTAAGATTTGCCAGTCTGTGGAATTCTCTAGCTCTGCCGTTATTAGAAATGGCCGTCATGTGGCCTAGGCTACCCTAGATGGCAGCATTTGCCCTTCAGGGTATGGTCTATGTCCTGGCACTCCTCCCTGTCCTGCAATATTGCTGCCGATATATCAGCTGAAACCCCTCTGGAGGTTGTCTTGTGACTATGTTGCTTTCCTCCAGGCGCATTTTAAATCCCTGGGATGCTCAGGAACTTCGTTGATTTGAATCATACAGCTGCCTGTAGGTCTATTGGGATTCCACCTCCTTTGGACGCTGTGTACTTCCTGAATCCGCATAGATGATTCTCTCTTGGCTTTCAGCAAGTTTCAGTCTGATTTTTCTACAGATAACTTTTCAGACATCTTTGTTTCATTATCTCTTGCTTTTCCATCTGGGACTCTTACGAATCCTAGTCTTTCATGCCTTGTCTTACCCGAGGATTCAACAGCAATGTTTTCATTGGTTTGCACTTGCTTTCCTATGTCTGCTTCTGACCGAGGGATTTCTGTTCCCCTGTCTTCACAGTCATTCACGCGTCCCTCTGCATTATCTTGTCTGCTTAGGACTGAATTTTACCCCTGATATTATCACATTCATTGAGTTTTCTGATATTATTTGCTTATCTTTAGGCTTCCTCTTCACCTTTTCTGGTATTGTGCCTTTTGTGATTCTGAGACACTGTTGTTCTACACTGTTTCCCTCACCTCCGTTTTCAATGCTTGCTCTGGATTGCGTTTTGCAGTCTCGTTGTTTGAAAACTTATCTTTTGGGCCTTCAATCTCTTTGGAACTGAAAATGGTACTTCCTGTTTCTTTTACTGTACTTCTTCAACTCTACTGGTCATGAAATATTAGGTATCTAATATAGACTTCTAGGGCTTTGTTAAGTGAAATCTTTGGAATCTTGGCTCTATGCAATTCCATGGGATTTTTGTGAGGACAATTTCTCCTAGACATTGATGCCATGTCCTTTTCCTGTGTGTTGTCTGGTATATCTCCAATTGATGGTGTTGCCTTTGTTGGGATGAACACCCCATACTATTTAGATTAGCATAGCCTCACTTTGATTACGCTTATCTCACAGTTCTGAAAGTGCACAGGACACTTCCTCCGGTGGAAATGAAGCTTCTGAAGGTTCTCATCTCTGCATTCGGCTCTATGTCAATTTGGAGTGTTTCCAAAACAGCCAACTGAGAGTGCGCTTGTACTTTGAAGTGCTATGAGAATGTCCCAATGAAACCAGTTCTTCCCAGAGCTTTTCTGCCTACAGAAACACCAGTGGAAGCATATCAATAGATGTCACACATCAGGGCCAGTGGAATGATCCCGCAGACCAACCTTGGTGTCCTCGGGGCCGTACCGTGCCGGTGCCATCCAAAATGTAGCATCTGCTTTTGGGAGATAATGCTGAAGGAAATGCTTCACCTTCTCACGCTGTGGGCTTGGACCACTCTTCCTTGTCCTCTCATCCTTGTGGCTCGGGTTCACAAAAGCAACCACAGAGCTGTTGCGCATCCTGTGCCTCAAACCAAACCATAATCCCAGCCCAGGTTATGAATGTAGCTGATCCTAAGGCTTTTCATTCTGATTTCAAACCCAAGGCCCCCTGGATCCCTCAGACCAGATGCACGATATCTCTGATTCAGCCCCACACGTGCTCTATTGGTAAAATGCCCAATTGGTCCCTGGTCCTGCAGATGCACTGGGTGTGGCCATGGGACAAATCGGTAATCTCAACTGCACATGCTGTGTGGTGGCCCTCTCATTGGGGTCACAGGTCGGTTTGCTCTCTTGATAGGACCCACCACATCCCACAACGCACTCCAGATCCCTGAGACTCAGCGTGTGCCATCATCCGTAGCCCTATCTCTCCCTGACCGATGCCTCTGCTACGTCAAATTTGGCAGCTCGGATCTTGGTCTCAGAATCAACTGTGGGGATATTTTGTGCTGGTTTCTTTGAGTTCTGTCAGCCAAGCATCTGCTGTGCACTCATCTAACTCTCAGCGCATCACCTTCAATCCCATATCTCCTGTCCGCTTGAGAGTGTGCGTCCAAGTTAAACAGAGTTTCACCTTTGCTGCTCCATCACCATGGGTCAGACCCTGCACTGGTTTATATTCCCTGCTTTGCCTTCTCCTGCTTCCAGGTGTTCTGAGGCCTCATCCTGTCTTTGGAAGTAACAGACCTCTCTTCGGCAAGTGTCCTGTGCCAAGGGCTGTGTGAGAGGATGTTTCCATTGCTCTGTACATGGGAGCGAGTGAGTGCAGGTTGCACTGATTCTCTGCCAACTGGGCATCGATGAATCAACACTTTCCAGATACACTTCCTAGATATGTGATTTTTGTTTAGCTCTTTGTTTCTATACAGCCGTGGGGGGAGGGATTGTCCGAAGACTCCAGTTTTGACATTGTTTTGAGTTCTCATTTGCAGGCTTTAAAAAGCTTAATAGAATTTATTTCCATGTTTTGGGAGTTATGCGAAAGTGAAGTTAGTTTTTGAAGCATCCTAAATCGACCTAGAAGCCAGACTTGTCAATTTCAGTAAAATATTGTCAGCTCTAAGGGAAACATAGACAGATAGAATGAAAGGAGCAGTCCAAACACTGAAAGGGGTCATGTCAACTCTTTACTGTTGAAGCCACGAAAACAACAGGAACCATGAAATAGCTATTGGAAACATGAAATAACCCCCAACCTTAAATTCACTTGTGCATGTGGTGTCCTTTACTCCCCATGACACCTACAGGCCAATGTTGGCATTTCAAGGTGTAACATCCCTCTGTAGGTTAATACAAGAGAAAACAAACCAAATATATACATTTATGTTTGAAACCAAAAGCACCTAGAGGCATTATAGCTTTGAGAACACTGCTGCAGCTATGCTAGTCTATAGAGAACCAGGTGTTCTTCTATCAGTGATGAGAACGCTTAATCATCTGATCATGTTGGGTAAAGCAATTTAACGCCACCGAGTCTGCACCCCCATGATATAGTGCCCCAGGGGGCTTAACTCAAGTGAAAGACTGTCCACATAAGCTTTGTCTTTAATGTCATTGGCGACTTTTACAGTTCAGTTCACTATCTGACTTATAATATTTACTTATACTGTCTTGAAAAACTGAGGCCTAGTACATATTCAAGTTCAGTCAAAGATTCCCCTCACTTAACACACTCCCTTCACCCCAGAGAAGACCCAAACCCAGCACTGAATCTAGCGGAAGGCCATCGTTTCTTTGTTTGAGCTAAGTGTTCAAATCCTATCTATTTCAGTCGAGACTCTTTGACCTTTAAGGAGTTCACTGTTGTTCACAGAGTGTGAAGCTGGTGGATCTCTGATTCGAGGAGGGGCTTGCCCTTCTCGTACTGGCTTCTTTGCAGCTCAGGTACTGATCCTTCCAAATGGATGCCTGAGTGGAGGGGAGGGAAGAGCAAGTGCTTGTTATCTAGGCCCAAACCTGGGAAAAGGCTTACCTGGGCTTGCTGCACTTTGGTCTGAATGGCTTGGAAATGCCCCTTGGGACATGTGGATTCTCACGACCTCTTCCAAGAACATGAACGTTTTGATCACCTCTGCCATCTCTTCTCTTTTAGATGTCAGGGATCTTGGACCCGTTCTTGGAGCAGAGAATTGAGGAACTTCCTCAAGTCCACGTTGGCACTCCGTATGTTTCTGCCAGTATCAGCGAGGTTCAATAGGTCTCATGAATGTCTTTCGAGCCTGGTATCCTCTACAGCTGTCTCCAGGCCAGTAATCTCCATTGTAGCAGAACATCTCTCATCAATGTCTTCGCATCTCTCCTCTATCTGTGCAGCCAGCTTTTCGGCCAGCTTCTCTTCGTATCTCCCATACAGTCGACTTCAACAGGACTGGGCATGTCTGAAAGTAGCTCGGAGCCTCACCAGTAAGCTGATGGCAGGCAGATCTTCCACTGTCTGCCCTTTCAGGTTCTGGAAACTGACCCGTGAACTCAGGTCTTTGGGCAGCAGCAGTATCTCGAACTGACACAGCTTCCCGGACCAAAGACCTAAGCCAAGCTCCACAGAGGGCGGCAGCCCTTCCATCACACGGATCCAACCACAGAACTCTGCCCGGTTACCTAGGATCCACCGGCCACAACAAGCCTCGCGGTACAAACCAACATTCCACCTGGAATCCAACGGGTAACTGCCATCCCCAAAGGCTGCTGCATCTTGTCAGTGTTGGGGGAGGGGCTGCATCCGACGAGAGGTTCCTAAGCTAAATGTGATTCTACCCACTAGCGTCCCATGGGCCTATGTACTTCCCTCTTTCCTTTTCTTCAGATCTGTATGCACAGTACCAACGGAGGCAAGTGTGTCCATTTTCAGTTGATGGTTTCACACGTCTTTAAACTTTCTAACAGTTCACAGTACACAGAGACCCTCTAAAGGAAACTTATGTTCCAGTAATATCCGTACACCCGGAATACATTTCCGTCGGTTGATTTCTGCTGAAACACCCGCACTCTCAGGACATGGATCCATTGGTTTCATGGGGGCTGAAATTCCTAGAAATGAAACCAACCCCAATGTGCACTTTACTGTCTGTCTCTTTTGCTCTTAGTACACTTTTGCAGAGCTACTTGTCTTTGTTAAAGGCTTATGCCATTTCTTCTCGAAGTAGGGTTTTATATGGCATTCATTCATCCTGTTGGAAGGCTTGCAAGTCTATATCACGGACTAGGAATCCATTTGACTCCAAATCGGCATTTGGGTTAGGTCTCGATATGCTCTTATGAATCAACATTAACGAATATAAATGCACGCCTCTGATTTCCGAATACAAGTGTGCTGAGTACATGCAAGCCGCGTTACTGGGTCGATGCATACTGAATGATCCTTGACATCCCCTTGAGTATTTTCTTTTGAATAATCATGGTTCCCTTGGTATATGTCAGCCAACAGTACCCTTTGGGTGCTTGTTTGTTTCTTTGATTCTTTGTTGGTCTGCTTCTCGTTTGTTTTACAAACACGTCAGGCCATGCATCTCTCCGTTCGCTTCAAACAGAGAGTCATATAAGCTGATTCACTTAAGATAGTGCTTCCAATCACCTATGATTTCCTGCTTCCCTATCCCATTTTAGGGTTTTGATGTCCTCCTTGCCTTCTTCTGGTTTCTTCCTTGCCACTCATGCTCCTCTTGCATTTCCAATAATGGTTTTCTTCTTTCCATTTCATCTTGCTGCTTTTCTATTCAGGGGAGAATTCTCAACCTTTCTTATAGGATAAGTTTCGAACTGCTGATTTCTTTTAAGATTTGCCGGTCTGTGGAATTCTCTAGCTCTGCCGTTATTAGAAATGGCCGTCATGTGGCCTAGGCTACCCTAGATGGCAGCATTTGCCCTTCAGGGTATGGTCTATGTCCTGGCACTCCTCCCTGTCCTGCAATATTGCTGCCGATATATCAGCTGAAACCCCTCTGGAGGTTGTCTTGTGACTATGTTGCTTTCCTCCAGGCGCATTTTAAATCCCTGGGATGCTCAGGAACTTCGTTGATTTGAATCATACAGCTGCCTGTAGGTCTATTGGGATTCCACCTCCTTTGGACGCTGTGTACTTCCTGAATCCGCATAGATGATTCTCTCTTGGCTTTCAGCAAGTTTCAGTCTGATTTTTCTACAGATAACTTTTCAGACATCTTTGTTTCATTATCTCTTGCTTTTCCATCTGGGACTCTTACGAATCCTAGTCTTTCATGCCTTGTCTTACCCGAGGATTCAACAGCAATGTTTTCATTGGTTTGCACTTGCTTTCCTATGTCTGCTTCTGACCGAGGGATTTCTGTTCCCCTGTCTTCACAGTCATTCACGCGTCCCTCTGCATTATCTTGTCTGCTTAGGACTGAATTTTACCCCTGATATTATCACATTCATTGAGTTTTCTGATATTATTTGCTTATCTTTAGGCTTCCTCTTCACCTTTTCTGGTATTGTGCCTTTTGTGATTCTGAGACACTGTTGTTCTACACTGTTTCCCTCACCTCCGTTTTCAATGCTTGCTCTGGATTGCGTTTTGCAGTCTCGTTGTTTGAAAACTTATCTTTTGGGCCTTCAATCTCTTTGGAACTGAAAATGGTACTTCCTGTTTCTTTTACTGTACTTCTTCAACTCTACTGGTCATGAAATATTAGGTATCTAATATAGACTTCTAGGGCTTTGTTAAGTGAAATCTTTGGAATCTTGGCTCTATGCAATTCCATGGGATTTTTGTGAGGACAATTTCTCCTAGACATTGATGCCATGTCCTTTTCCTGTGTGTTGTCTGGTATATCTCCAATTGATGGTGTTGCCTTTGTTGGGATGAACACCCCATACTATTTAGATTAGCATAGCCTCACTTTGATTACGCTTATCTCACAGTTCTGAAAGTGCACAGGACACTTCCTCCGGTGGAAATGAAGCTTCTGAAGGTTCTCATCTCTGCATTCGGCTCTATGTCAATTTGGAGTGTTTCCAAAACAGCCAACTGAGAGTGCGCTTGTACTTTGAAGTGCTATGAGAATGTCCCAATGAAACCAGTTCTTCCCAGAGCTTTTCTGCCTACAGAAACACCAGTGGAAGCATATCAATAGATGTCACACATCAGGGCCAGTGGAATGATCCCGCAGACCAACCTTGGTGTCCTCGGGGCCGTACCGTGCCGGTGCCATCCAAAATGTAGCATCTGCTTTTGGGAGATAATGCTGAAGGAAATGCTTCACCTTCTCCCGCTGTGGACTTGGACCACTCTTCCTTGTCCTCTCATCCTTGTGGCTCGGGTTCACAAAAGCAACCACAGAGCTGTTGCGCATCCTGTGCCTCAAACCAAACCATAATCCCAGCCCAGGTTATGAATGTAGCTGATCCTAAGGCTTTTCATTCTGATTTCAAACCCAAGGCCCCCTGGATCCCTCAGACCAGATGCACGATATCTCTGATTCAGCCCCACACGTGCTCTATTGGTAAAATGCCCAATTGGTCCCTGGTCCTGCAGATGCACTGGGTGTGGCCATGGGACAAATCGGTAATCTCAACTGCACATGCTGTGTGGTGGCCCTCTCATTGGGGTCACAGGTCGGTTTGCTCTCTTGATAGGACCCACCACATCCCACAACGCACTCCAGATCCCTGAGACTCAGCGTGTGCCATCATCCGTAGCCCTATCTCTCCCTGACCGATGCCTCTGCTACGTCAAATTTGGCAGCTCGGATCTTGGTCTCAGAATCAACTGTGGGGATATTTTGTGCTGGTTTCTTTGAGTTCTGTCAGCCAAGCATCTGCTGTGCACTCATCTAACTCTCAGCGCATCACCTTCAATCCCATATCTCCTGTCCGCTTGAGAGTGTGCGTCCAAGTTAAACAGAGTTTCACCTTTGCTGCTCCATCACCATGGGTCAGACCCTGCACTGGTTTATATTCCCTGCTTTGCCTTCTCCTGCTTCCAGGTGTTCTGAGGCCTCATCCTGTCTTTGGAAGTAACAGACCTCTCTTCGGCAAGTGTCCTGTGCCAAGGGCTGTGTGAGAGGATGTTTCCATTGCTCTGTACATGGGAGCGAGTGAGTGCAGGTTGCACTGATTCTCTGCCAACTGGGCATCGATGAATCAACACTTTCCAGATACACTTCCTAGATATGTGATTTTTGTTTAGCTCTTTGTTTCTATACAGCCGTGGGGGGAGGGATTGTCCGAAGACTCCAGTTTTGACATTGTTTTGAGTTCTCATTTGCAGGCTTTAAAAAGCTTAATAGAATTTATTTCCATGTTTTGGGAGTTATGCGAAAGTGAAGTTAGTTTTTGAAGCATCCTAAATCGACCTAGAAGCCAGACTTGTCAATTTCAGTAAAATATTGTCAGCTCTAAGGGAAACATAGACAGATAGAATGAAAGGAGCAGTCCAAACACTGAAAGGGGTCATGTCAACTCTTTACTGTTGAAGCCACGAAAACAACAGGAACCATGAAATAGCTATTGGAAACATGAAATAACCCCCAACCTTAAATTCACTTGTGCATGTGGTGTCCTTTACTCCCCATGACACCTACAGGCCAATGTTGGCATTTCAAGGTGTAACATCCCTCTGTAGGTTAATACAAGAGAAAACAAACCAAATATATACATTTATGTTTGAAACCAAAAGCACCTAGAGGCATTATAGCTTTGAGAACACTGCTGCAGCTATGCTAGTCTATAGAGAACCAGGTGTTCTTCTATCAGTGATGAGAACGCTTAATCATCTGATCATGTTGGGTAAAGCAATTTAACGCCACCGAGTCTGCACCCCCATGATATAGTGCCCCAGGGGGCTTAACTCAAGTGAAAGACTGTCCACATAAGCTTTGTCTTTAATGTCATTGGCGACTTTTACAGTTCAGTTCACTATCTGACTTATAATATTTACTTATACTGTCTTGAAAAACTGAGGCCTAGTACATATTCAAGTTCAGTCAAAGATTCCCCTCACTTAACACACTCCCTTCACCCCAGAGAAGACCCAAACCCAGCACTGAATCTAGCGGAAGGCCATCGTTTCTTTGTTTGAGCTAAGTGTTCAAATCCTATCTATTTCAGTCGAGACTCTTTGACCTTTAAGGAGTTCACTGTTGTTCACAGAGTGTGAAGCTGGTGGATCTCTGATTCGAGGAGGGGCTTGCCCTTCTCGTACTGGCTTCTTTGCAGCTCAGGTACTGATCCTTCCAAATGGATGCCTGAGTGGAGGGGAGGGAAGAGCAAGTGCTTGTTATCTAGGCCCAAACCTGGGAAAAGGCTTACCTGGGCTTGCTGCACTTTGGTCTGAATGGCTTGGAAATGCCCCTTGGGACATGTGGATTCTCACGACCTCTTCCAAGAACATGAACGTTTTGATCACCTCTGCCATCTCTTCTCTTTTAGATGTCAGGGATCTTGGACCCGTTCTTGGAGCAGAGAATTGAGGAACTTCCTCAAGTCCACGTTGGCACTCCGTATGTTTCTGCCAGTATCAGCGAGGTTCAATAGGTCTCATGAATGTCTTTCGAGCCTGGTATCCTCTACAGCTGTCTCCAGGCCAGTAATCTCCATTGTAGCAGAACATCTCTCATCAATGTCTTCGCATCTCTCCTCTATCTGTGCAGCCAGCTTTTCGGCCAGCTTCTCTTCGTATCTCCCATACAGTCGACTTCAACAGGACTGGGCATGTCTGAAAGTAGCTCGGAGCCTCACCAGTAAGCTGATGGCAGGCAGATCTTCCACTGTCTGCCCTTTCAGGTTCTGGAAACTGACCCGTGAACTCAGGTCTTTGGGCAGCAGCAGTATCTCGAACTGACACAGCTTCCCGGACCAAAGACCTAAGCCAAGCTCCACAGAGGGCGGCAGCCCTTCCATCACACGGATCCAACCACAGAACTCTGCCCGGTTACCTAGGATCCACCGGCCACAACAAGCCTCGCGGTACAAACCAACATTCCACCTGGAATCCAACGGGTAACTGCCATCCCCAAAGGCTGCTGCATCTTGTCAGTGTTGGGGGAGGGGCTGCATCCGACGAGAGGTTCCTAAGCTAAATGTGATTCTACCCACTAGCGTCCCATGGGCCTATGTACTTCCCTCTTTCCTTTTCTTCAGATCTGTATGCACAGTACCAACGGAGGCAAGTGTGTCCATTTTCAGTTGATGGTTTCACACGTCTTTAAACTTTCTAACAGTTCACAGTACACAGAGACCCTCTAAAGGAAACTTATGTTCCAGTAATATCCGTACACCCGGAATACATTTCCGTCGGTTGATTTCTGCTGAAACACCCGCACTCTCAGGACATGGATCCATTGGTTTCATGGGGGCTGAAATTCCTAGAAATGAAACCAACCCCAATGTGCACTTTACTGTCTGTCTCTTTTGCTCTTAGTACACTTTTGCAGAGCTACTTGTCTTTGTTAAAGGCTTATGCCATTTCTTCTCGAAGTAGGGTTTTATATGGCATTCATTCATCCTGTTGGAAGGCTTGCAAGTCTATATCACGGACTAGGAATCCATTTGACTCCAAATCGGCATTTGGGTTAGGTCTCGATATGCTCTTATGAATCAACATTAACGAATATAAATGCACGCCTCTGATTTCCGAATACAAGTGTGCTGAGTACATGCAAGCCGCGTTACTGGGTCGATGCATACTGAATGATCCTTGACATCCCCTTGAGTATTTTCTTTTGAATAATCATGGTTCCCTTGGTATATGTCAGCCAACAGTACCCTTTGGGTGCTTGTTTGTTTCTTTGATTCTTTGTTGGTCTGCTTCTCGTTTGTTTTACAAACACGTCAGGCCATGCATCTCTCCGTTCGCTTCAAACAGAGAGTCATATAAGCTGATTCACTTAAGATAGTGCTTCCAATCACCTATGATTTCCTGCTTCCCTATCCCATTTTAGGGTTTTGATGTCCTCCTTGCCTTCTTCTGGTTTCTTCCTTGCCACTCATGCTCCTCTTGCATTTCCAATAATGGTTTTCTTCTTTCCATTTCATCTTGCTGCTTTTCTATTCAGGGGAGAATTCTCAACCTTTCTTATAGGATAAGTTTCGAACTGCTGATTTCTTTTAAGATTTGCCGGTCTGTGGAATTCTCTAGCTCTGCCGTTATTAGAAATGGCCGTCATGTGGCCTAGGCTACCCTAGATGGCAGCATTTGCCCTTCAGGGTATGGTCTATGTCCTGGCACTCCTCCCTGTCCTGCAATATTGCTGCCGATATATCAGCTGAAACCCCTCTGGAGGTTGTCTTGTGACTATGTTGCTTTCCTCCAGGCGCATTTTAAATCCCTGGGATGCTCAGGAACTTCGTTGATTTGAATCATACAGCTGCCTGTAGGTCTATTGGGATTCCACCTCCTTTGGACGCTGTGTACTTCCTGAATCCGCATAGATGATTCTCTCTTGGCTTTCAGCAAGTTTCAGTCTGATTTTTCTACAGATAACTTTTCAGACATCTTTGTTTCATTATCTCTTGCTTTTCCATCTGGGACTCTTACGAATCCTAGTCTTTCATGCCTTGTCTTACCCGAGGATTCAACAGCAATGTTTTCATTGGTTTGCACTTGCTTTCCTATGTCTGCTTCTGACCGAGGGATTTCTGTTCCCCTGTCTTCACAGTCATTCACGCGTCCCTCTGCATTATCTTGTCTGCTTAGGACTGAATTTTACCCCTGATATTATCACATTCATTGAGTTTTCTGATATTATTTGCTTATCTTTAGGCTTCCTCTTCACCTTTTCTGGTATTGTGCCTTTTGTGATTCTGAGACACTGTTGTTCTACACTGTTTCCCTCACCTCCGTTTTCAATGCTTGCTCTGGATTGCGTTTTGCAGTCTCGTTGTTTGAAAACTTATCTTTTGGGCCTTCAATCTCTTTGGAACTGAAAATGGTACTTCCTGTTTCTTTTACTGTACTTCTTCAACTCTACTGGTCATGAAATATTAGGTATCTAATATAGACTTCTAGGGCTTTGTTAAGTGAAATCTTTGGAATCTTGGCTCTATGCAATTCCATGGGATTTTTGTGAGGACAATTTCTCCTAGACATTGATGCCATGTCCTTTTCCTGTGTGTTGTCTGGTATATCTCCAATTGATGGTGTTGCCTTTGTTGGGATGAACACCCCATACTATTTAGATTAGCATAGCCTCACTTTGATTACGCTTATCTCACAGTTCTGAAAGTGCACAGGACACTTCCTCCGGTGGAAATGAAGCTTCTGAAGGTTCTCATCTCTGCATTCGGCTCTATGTCAATTTGGAGTGTTTCCAAAACAGCCAACTGAGAGTGCGCTTGTACTTTGAAGTGCTATGAGAATGTCCCAATGAAACCAGTTCTTCCCAGAGCTTTTCTGCCTACAGAAACACCAGTGGAAGCATATCAATAGATGTCACACATCAGGGCCAGTGGAATGATCCCGCAGACCAACCTTGGTGTCCTCGGGGCCGTACCGTGCCGGTGCCATCCAAAATGTAGCATCTGCTTTTGGGAGATAATGCTGAAGGAAATGCTTCACCTTCTCCCGCTGTGGACTTGGACCACTCTTCCTTGTCCTCTCATCCTTGTGGCTCGGGTTCACAAAAGCAACCACAGAGCTGTTGCGCATCCTGTGCCTCAAACCAAACCATAATCCCAGCCCAGGTTATGAATGTAGCTGATCCTAAGGCTTTTCATTCTGATTTCAAACCCAAGGCCCCCTGGATCCCTCAGACCAGATGCACGATATCTCTGATTCAGCCCCACACGTGCTCTATTGGTAAAATGCCCAATTGGTCCCTGGTCCTGCAGATGCACTGGGTGTGGCCATGGGACAAATCGGTAATCTCAACTGCACATGCTGTGTGGTGGCCCTCTCATTGGGGTCACAGGTCGGTTTGCTCTCTTGATAGGACCCACCACATCCCACAACGCACTCCAGATCCCTGAGACTCAGCGTGTGCCATCATCCGTAGCCCTATCTCTCCCTGACCGATGCCTCTGCTACGTCAAATTTGGCAGCTCGGATCTTGGTCTCAGAATCAACTGTGGGGATATTTTGTGCTGGTTTCTTTGAGTTCTGTCAGCCAAGCATCTGCTGTGCACTCATCTAACTCTCAGCGCATCACCTTCAATCCCATATCTCCTGTCCGCTTGAGAGTGTGCGTCCAAGTTAAACAGAGTTTCACCTTTGCTGCTCCATCACCATGGGTCAGACCCTGCACTGGTTTATATTCCCTGCTTTGCCTTCTCCTGCTTCCAGGTGTTCTGAGGCCTCATCCTGTCTTTGGAAGTAACAGACCTCTCTTCGGCAAGTGTCCTGTGCCAAGGGCTGTGTGAGAGGATGTTTCCATTGCTCTGTACATGGGAGCGAGTGAGTGCAGGTTGCACTGATTCTCTGCCAACTGGGCATCGATGAATCAACACTTTCCAGATACACTTCCTAGATATGTGATTTTTGTTTAGCTCTTTGTTTCTATACAGCCGTGGGGGGAGGGATTGTCCGAAGACTCCAGTTTTGACATTGTTTTGAGTTCTCATTTGCAGGCTTTAAAAAGCTTAATAGAATTTATTTCCATGTTTTGGGAGTTATGCGAAAGTGAAGTTAGTTTTTGAAGCATCCTAAATCGACCTAGAAGCCAGACTTGTCAATTTCAGTAAAATATTGTCAGCTCTAAGGGAAACATAGACAGATAGAATGAAAGGAGCAGTCCAAACACTGAAAGGGGTCATGTCAACTCTTTACTGTTGAAGCCACGAAAACAACAGGAACCATGAAATAGCTATTGGAAACATGAAATAACCCCCAACCTTAAATTCACTTGTGCATGTGGTGTCCTTTACTCCCCATGACACCTACAGGCCAATGTTGGCATTTCAAGGTGTAACATCCCTCTGTAGGTTAATACAAGAGAAAACAAACCAAATATATACATTTATGTTTGAAACCAAAAGCACCTAGAGGCATTATAGCTTTGAGAACACTGCTGCAGCTATGCTAGTCTATAGAGAACCAGGTGTTCTTCTATCAGTGATGAGAACGCTTAATCATCTGATCATGTTGGGTAAAGCAATTTAACGCCACCGAGTCTGCACCCCCATGATATAGTGCCCCAGGGGGCTTAACTCAAGTGAAAGACTGTCCACATAAGCTTTGTCTTTAATGTCATTGGCGACTTTTACAGTTCAGTTCACTATCTGACTTATAATATTTACTTATACTGTCTTGAAAAACTGAGGCCTAGTACATATTCAAGTTCAGTCAAAGATTCCCCTCACTTAACACACTCCCTTCACCCCAGAGAAGACCCAAACCCAGCACTGAATCTAGCGGAAGGCCATCGTTTCTTTGTTTGAGCTAAGTGTTCAAATCCTATCTATTTCAGTCGAGACTCTTTGACCTTTAAGGAGTTCACTGTTGTTCACAGAGTGTGAAGCTGGTGGATCTCTGATTCGAGGAGGGGCTTGCCCTTCTCGTACTGGCTTCTTTGCAGCTCAGGTACTGATCCTTCCAAATGGATGCCTGAGTGGAGGGGAGGGAAGAGCAAGTGCTTGTTATCTAGGCCCAAACCTGGGAAAAGGCTTACCTGGGCTTGCTGCACTTTGGTCTGAATGGCTTGGAAATGCCCCTTGGGACATGTGGATTCTCACGACCTCTTCCAAGAACATGAACGTTTTGATCACCTCTGCCATCTCTTCTCTTTTAGATGTCAGGGATCTTGGACCCGTTCTTGGAGCAGAGAATTGAGGAACTTCCTCAAGTCCACGTTGGCACTCCGTATGTTTCTGCCAGTATCAGCGAGGTTCAATAGGTCTCATGAATGTCTTTCGAGCCTGGTATCCTCTACAGCTGTCTCCAGGCCAGTAATCTCCATTGTAGCAGAACATCTCTCATCAATGTCTTCGCATCTCTCCTCTATCTGTGCAGCCAGCTTTTCGGCCAGCTTCTCTTCGTATCTCCCATACAGTCGACTTCAACAGGACTGGGCATGTCTGAAAGTAGCTCGGAGCCTCACCAGTAAGCTGATGGCAGGCAGATCTTCCACTGTCTGCCCTTTCAGGTTCTGGAAACTGACCCGTGAACTCAGGTCTTTGGGCAGCAGCAGTATCTCGAACTGACACAGCTTCCCGGACCAAAGACCTAAGCCAAGCTCCACAGAGGGCGGCAGCCCTTCCATCACACGGATCCAACCACAGAACTCTGCCCGGTTACCTAGGATCCACCGGCCACAACAAGCCTCGCGGTACAAACCAACATTCCACCTGGAATCCAACGGGTAACTGCCATCCCCAAAGGCTGCTGCATCTTGTCAGTGTTGGGGGAGGGGCTGCATCCGACGAGAGGTTCCTAAGCTAAATGTGATTCTACCCACTAGCGTCCCATGGGCCTATGTACTTCCCTCTTTCCTTTTCTTCAGATCTGTATGCACAGTACCAACGGAGGCAAGTGTGTCCATTTTCAGTTGATGGTTTCACACGTCTTTAAACTTTCTAACAGTTCACAGTACACAGAGACCCTCTAAAGGAAACTTATGTTCCAGTAATATCCGTACACCCGGAATACATTTCCGTCGGTTGATTTCTGCTGAAACACCCGCACTCTCAGGACATGGATCCATTGGTTTCATGGGGGCTGAAATTCCTAGAAATGAAACCAACCCCAATGTGCACTTTACTGTCTGTCTCTTTTGCTCTTAGTACACTTTTGCAGAGCTACTTGTCTTTGTTAAAGGCTTATGCCATTTCTTCTCGAAGTAGGGTTTTATATGGCATTCATTCATCCTGTTGGAAGGCTTGCAAGTCTATATCACGGACTAGGAATCCATTTGACTCCAAATCGGCATTTGGGTTAGGTCTCGATATGCTCTTATGAATCAACATTAACGAATATAAATGCACGCCTCTGATTTCCGAATACAAGTGTGCTGAGTACATGCAAGCCGCGTTACTGGGTCGATGCATACTGAATGATCCTTGACATCCCCTTGAGTATTTTCTTTTGAATAATCATGGTTCCCTTGGTATATGTCAGCCAACAGTACCCTTTGGGTGCTTGTTTGTTTCTTTGATTCTTTGTTGGTCTGCTTCTCGTTTGTTTTACAAACACGTCAGGCCATGCATCTCTCCGTTCGCTTCAAACAGAGAGTCATATAAGCTGATTCACTTAAGATAGTGCTTCCAATCACCTATGATTTCCTGCTTCCCTATCCCATTTTAGGGTTTTGATGTCCTCCTTGCCTTCTTCTGGTTTCTTCCTTGCCACTCATGCTCCTCTTGCATTTCCAATAATGGTTTTCTTCTTTCCATTTCATCTTGCTGCTTTTCTATTCAGGGGAGAATTCTCAACCTTTCTTATAGGATAAGTTTCGAACTGCTGATTTCTTTTAAGATTTGCCGGTCTGTGGAATTCTCTAGCTCTGCCGTTATTAGAAATGGCGGTCATGTGGCCTAGGCTACCCTAGATGGCAGCATTTGCCCTTCAGGGTATGGTCTATGTCCTGGCACTCCTCCCTGTCCTGCAATATTGCTGCCGATATATCAGCTGAAACCCCTCTGGAGGTTGTCTTGTGACTATGTTGCTTTCCTCCAGGCGCATTTTAAATCCCTGGGATGCTCAGGAACTTCGTTGATTTGAATCATACAGCTGCCGGTAGGTCTATTGGGATTCCACCTCCTTTGGACGCTGTGTACTTCCTGAATCCGCATAGATGATTCTCTCTTGGCTTTCAGCAAGTTTCAGTCTGATTTTTCTACAGATAACTTTTCAGACATCTTTGTTTCATTATCTCTTGCTTTTCCATCTGGGACTCTTACGAATCCTAGTCTTTCATGCCTTGTCTTACCCGAGGATTCAACAGCAATGTTTTCATTGGTTTGCACTTGCTTTCCTATGTCTGCTTCTGACCGAGGGATTTCTGTTCCCCTGTCTTCACAGTCATTCACGCGTCCCTCTGCATTATCTTGTCTGCTTAGGACTGAATTTTACCCCTGATATTATCACATTCATTGAGTTTTCTGATATTATTTGCTTATCTTTAGGCTTCCTCTTCACCTTTTCTGGTATTGTGCCTTTTGTGATTCTGAGACACTGTTGTTCTACACTGTTTCCCTCACCTCCGTTTTCAATGCTTGCTCTGGATTGCGTTTTGCAGTCTCGTTGTTTGAAAACTTATCTTTTGGGCCTTCAATCTCTTTGGAACTGAAAATGGTACTTCCTGTTTCTTTTACTGTACTTCTTCAACTCTACTGGTCATGAAATATTAGGTATCTAATATAGACTTCTAGGGCTTTGTTAAGTGAAATCTTTGGAATCTTGGCTCTATGCAATTCCATGGGATTTTTGTGAGGACAATTTCTCCTAGACATTGATGCCATGTCCTTTTCCTGTGTGTTGTCTGGTATATCTCCAATTGATGGTGTTGCCTTTGTTGGGATGAACACCCCATACTATTTAGATTAGCATAGCCTCACTTTGATTACGCTTATCTCACAGTTCTGAAAGTGCACAGGACACTTCCTCCGGTGGAAATGAAGCTTCTGAAGGTTCTCATCTCTGCATTCGGCTCTATGTCAATTTGGAGTGTTTCCAAAACAGCCAACTGAGAGTGCGCTTGTACTTTGAAGTGCTATGAGAATGTCCCAATGAAACCAGTTCTTCCCAGAGCTTTTCTGCCTACAGAAACACCAGTGGAAGCATATCAATAGATGTCACACATCAGGGCCAGTGGAATGATCCCGCAGACCAACCTTGGTGTCCTCGGGGCCGTACCGTGCCGGTGCCATCCAAAATGTAGCATCTGCTTTTGGGAGATAATGCTGAAGGAAATGCTTCACCTTCTCCCGCTGTGGACTTGGACCACTCTTCCTTGTCCTCTCATCCTTGTGGCTCGGGTTCACAAAAGCAACCACAGAGCTGTTGCGCATCCTGTGCCTCAAACCAAACCATAATCCCAGCCCAGGTTATGAATGTAGCTGATCCTAAGGCTTTTCATTCTGATTTCAAACCCAAGGCCCCCTGGATCCCTCAGACCAGATGCACGATATCTCTGATTCAGCCCCACACGTGCTCTATTGGTAAAATGCCCAATTGGTCCCTGGTCCTGCAGATGCACTGGGTGTGGCCATGGGACAAATCGGTAATCTCAACTGCACATGCTGTGTGGTGGCCCTCTCATTGGGGTCACAGGTCGGTTTGCTCTCTTGATAGGACCCACCACATCCCACAACGCACTCCAGATCCCTGAGACTCAGCGTGTGCCATCATCCGTAGCCCTATCTCTCCCTGACCGATGCCTCTGCTACGTCAAATTTGGCAGCTCGGATCTTGGTCTCAGAATCAACTGTGGGGATATTTTGTGCTGGTTTCTTTGAGTTCTGTCAGCCAAGCATCTGCTGTGCACTCATCTAACTCTCAGCGCATCACCTTCAATCCCATATCTCCTGTCCGCTTGAGAGTGTGCGTCCAAGTTAAACAGAGTTTCACCTTTGCTGCTCCATCACCATGGGTCAGACCCTGCACTGGTTTATATTCCCTGCTTTGCCTTCTCCTGCTTCCAGGTGTTCTGAGGCCTCATCCTGTCTTTGGAAGTAACAGACCTCTCTTCGGCAAGTGTCCTGTGCCAAGGGCTGTGTGAGAGGATGTTTCCATTGCTCTGTACATGGGAGCGAGTGAGTGCAGGTTGCACTGATTCTCTGCCAACTGGGCATCGATGAATCAACACTTTCCAGATACACTTCCTAGATATGTGATTTTTGTTTAGCTCTTTGTTTCTATACAGCCGTGGGGGGAGGGATTGTCCGAAGACTCCAGTTTTGACATTGTTTTGAGTTCTCATTTGCAGGCTTTAAAAAGCTTAATAGAATTTATTTCCATGTTTTGGGAGTTATGCGAAAGTGAAGTTAGTTTTTGAAGCATCCTAAATCGACCTAGAAGCCAGACTTGTCAATTTCAGTAAAATATTGTCAGCTCTAAGGGAAACATAGACAGATAGAATGAAAGGAGCAGTCCAAACACTGAAAGGGGTCATGTCAACTCTTTACTGTTGAAGCCACGAAAACAACAGGAACCATGAAATAGCTATTGGAAACATGAAATAACCCCCAACCTTAAATTCACTTGTGCATGTGGTGTCCTTTACTCCCCATGACACCTACAGGCCAATGTTGGCATTTCAAGGTGTAACATCCCTCTGTAGGTTAATACAAGAGAAAACAAACCAAATATATACATTTATGTTTGAAACCAAAAGCACCTAGAGGCATTATAGCTTTGAGAACACTGCTGCAGCTATGCTAGTCTATAGAGAACCAGGTGTTCTTCTATCAGTGATGAGAACGCTTAATCATCTGATCATGTTGGGTAAAGCAATTTAACGCCACCGAGTCTGCACCCCCATGATATAGTGCCCCAGGGGGCTTAACTCAAGTGAAAGACTGTCCACATAAGCTTTGTCTTTAATGTCATTGGCGACTTTTACAGTTCAGTTCACTATCTGACTTATAATATTTACTTATACTGTCTTGAAAAACTGAGGCCTAGTACATATTCAAGTTCAGTCAAAGATTCCCCTCACTTAACACACTCCCTTCACCCCAGAGAAGACCCAAACCCAGCACTGAATCTAGCGGAAGGCCATCGTTTCTTTGTTTGAGCTAAGTGTTCAAATCCTATCTATTTCAGTCGAGACTCTTTGACCTTTAAGGAGTTCACTGTTGTTCACAGAGTGTGAAGCTGGTGGATCTCTGATTCGAGGAGGGGCTTGCCCTTCTCGTACTGGCTTCTTTGCAGCTCAGGTACTGATCCTTCCAAATGGATGCCTGAGTGGAGGGGAGGGAAGAGCAAGTGCTTGTTATCTAGGCCCAAACCTGGGAAAAGGCTTACCTGGGCTTGCTGCACTTTGGTCTGAATGGCTTGGAAATGCCCCTTGGGACATGTGGATTCTCACGACCTCTTCCAAGAACATGAACGTTTTGATCACCTCTGCCATCTCTTCTCTTTTAGATGTCAGGGATCTTGGACCCGTTCTTGGAGCAGAGAATTGAGGAACTTCCTCAAGTCCACGTTGGCACTCCGTATGTTTCTGCCAGTATCAGCGAGGTTCAATAGGTCTCATGAATGTCTTTCGAGCCTGGTATCCTCTACAGCTGTCTCCAGGCCAGTAATCTCCATTGTAGCAGAACATCTCTCATCAATGTCTTCGCATCTCTCCTCTATCTGTGCAGCCAGCTTTTCGGCCAGCTTCTCTTCGTATCTCCCATACAGTCGACTTCAACAGGACTGGGCATGTCTGAAAGTAGCTCGGAGCCTCACCAGTAAGCTGATGGCAGGCAGATCTTCCACTGTCTGCCCTTTCAGGTTCTGGAAACTGACCCGTGAACTCAGGTCTTTGGGCAGCAGCAGTATCTCGAACTGACACAGCTTCCCGGACCAAAGACCTAAGCCAAGCTCCACAGAGGGCGGCAGCCCTTCCATCACACGGATCCAACCACAGAACTCTGCCCGGTTACCTAGGATCCACCGGCCACAACAAGCCTCGCGGTACAAACCAACATTCCACCTGGAATCCAACGGGTAACTGCCATCCCCAAAGGCTGCTGCATCTTGTCAGTGTTGGGGGAGGGGCTGCATCCGACGAGAGGTTCCTAAGCTAAATGTGATTCTACCCACTAGCGTCCCATGGGCCTATGTACTTCCCTCTTTCCTTTTCTTCAGATCTGTATGCACAGTACCAACGGAGGCAAGTGTGTCCATTTTCAGTTGATGGTTTCACACGTCTTTAAACTTTCTAACAGTTCACAGTACACAGAGACCCTCTAAAGGAAACTTATGTTCCAGTAATATCCGTACACCCGGAATACATTTCCGTCGGTTGATTTCTGCTGAAACACCCGCACTCTCAGGACATGGATCCATTGGTTTCATGGGGGCTGAAATTCCTAGAAATGAAACCAACCCCAATGTGCACTTTACTGTCTGTCTCTTTTGCTCTTAGTACACTTTTGCAGAGCTACTTGTCTTTGTTAAAGGCTTATGCCATTTCTTCTCGAAGTAGGGTTTTATATGGCATTCATTCATCCTGTTGGAAGGCTTGCAAGTCTATATCACGGACTAGGAATCCATTTGACTCCAAATCGGCATTTGGGTTAGGTCTCGATATGCTCTTATGAATCAACATTAACGAATATAAATGCACGCCTCTGATTTCCGAATACAAGTGTGCTGAGTACATGCAAGCCGCGTTACTGGGTCGATGCATACTGAATGATCCTTGACATCCCCTTGAGTATTTTCTTTTGAATAATCATGGTTCCCTTGGTATATGTCAGCCAACAGTACCCTTTGGGTGCTTGTTTGTTTCTTTGATTCTTTGTTGGTCTGCTTCTCGTTTGTTTTACAAACACGTCAGGCCATGCATCTCTCCGTTCGCTTCAAACAGAGAGTCATATAAGCTGATTCACTTAAGATAGTGCTTCCAATCACCTATGATTTCCTGCTTCCCTATCCCATTTTAGGGTTTTGATGTCCTCCTTGCCTTCTTCTGGTTTCTTCCTTGCCACTCATGCTCCTCTTGCATTTCCAATAATGGTTTTCTTCTTTCCATTTCATCTTGCTGCTTTTCTATTCAGGGGAGAATTCTCAACCTTTCTTATAGGATAAGTTTCGAACTGCTGATTTCTTTTAAGATTTGCCGGTCTGTGGAATTCTCTAGCTCTGCCGTTATTAGAAATGGCGGTCATGTGGCCTAGGCTACCCTAGATGGCAGCATTTGCCCTTCAGGGTATGGTCTATGTCCTGGCACTCCTCCCTGTCCTGCAATATTGCTGCCGATATATCAGCTGAAACCCCTCTGGAGGTTGTCTTGTGACTATGTTGCTTTCCTCCAGGCGCATTTTAAATCCCTGGGATGCTCAGGAACTTCGTTGATTTGAATCATACAGCTGCTGGTAGGTCTATTGGGATTCCACCTCCTTTGGACGCTGTGTACTTCCTGAATCCGCATAGATGATTCTCTCTTGGCTTTCAGCAAGTTTCAGTCTGATTTTTCTACAGGTAACTTTTCAGACATCTTTGTTTCATTATCTCTTGCTTTTCCATCTGGGACTCTTACGAATCCTAGTCTTTCATGCCTTGTCTTACCCGAGGATTCAACAGCAATGTTTTCATTGGTTTGCACTTGCTTTCCTATGTCTGCTTCTGACCGAGGGATTTCTGTTCCCCTGTCTTCACAGTCATTCACGCGTCCCTCTGCATTATCTTGTCTGCTTAGGACTGAATTTTACCCCTGATATTATCACATTCATTGAGTTTTCTGATATTATTTGCTTATCTTTAGGCTTCCTCTTCACCTTTTCTGGTATTGTGCCTTTTGTGATTCTGAGACACTGTTGTTCTACACTGTTTCCCTCACCTCCGTTTTCAATGCTTGCTCTGGATTGCGTTTTGCAGTCTCGTTGTTTGAAAACTTATCTTTTGGGCCTTCAATCTCTTTGGAACTGAAAATGGTACTTCCTGTTTCTTTTACTGTACTTCTTCAACTCTACTGGTCATGAAATATTAGGTATCTAATATAGACTTCTAGGGCTTTGTTAAGTGAAATCTTTGGAATCTTGGCTCTATGCAATTCCATGGGATTTTTGTGAGGACAATTTCTCCTAGACATTGATGCCATGTCCTTTTCCTGTGTGTTGTCTGGTATATCTCCAATTGATGGTGTTGCCTTTGTTGGGATGAACACCCCATACTATTTAGATTAGCATAGCCTCACTTTGATTACGCTTATCTCACAGTTCTGAAAGTGCACAGGACACTTCCTCCGGTGGAAATGAAGCTTCTGAAGGTTCTCATCTCTGCATTCGGCTCTATGTCAATTTGGAGTGTTTCCAAAACAGCCAACTGAGAGTGCGCTTGTACTTTGAAGTGCTATGAGAATGTCCCAATGAAACCAGTTCTTCCCAGAGCTTTTCTGCCTACAGAAACACCAGTGGAAGCATATCAATAGATGTCACACATCAGGGCCAGTGGAATGATCCCGCAGACCAACCTTGGTGTCCTCGGGGCCGTACCGTGCCGGTGCCATCCAAAATGTAGCATCTGCTTTTGGGAGATAATGCTGAAGGAAATGCTTCACCTTCTCCCGCTGTGGACTTGGACCACTCTTCCTTGTCCTCTCATCCTTGTGGCTCGGGTTCACAAAAGCAACCACAGAGCTGTTGCGCATCCTGTGCCTCAAACCAAACCATAATCCCAGCCCAGGTTATGAATGTAGCTGATCCTAAGGCTTTTCATTCTGATTTCAAACCCAAGGCCCCCTGGATCCCTCAGACCAGATGCACGATATCTCTGATTCAGCCCCACACGTGCTCTATTGGTAAAATGCCCAATTGGTCCCTGGTCCTGCAGATGCACTGGGTGTGGCCATGGGACAAATCGGTAATCTCAACTGCACATGCTGTGTGGTGGCCCTCTCATTGGGGTCACAGGTCGGTTTGCTCTCTTGATAGGACCCACCACATCCCACAACGCACTCCAGATCCCTGAGACTCAGCGTGTGCCATCATCCGTAGCCCTATCTCTCCCTGACCGATGCCTCTGCTACGTCAAATTTGGCAGCTCGGATCTTGGTCTCAGAATCAACTGTGGGGATATTTTGTGCTGGTTTCTTTGAGTTCTGTCAGCCAAGCATCTGCTGTGCACTCATCTAACTCTCAGCGCATCACCTTCAATCCCATATCTCCTGTCCGCTTGAGAGTGTGCGTCCAAGTTAAACAGAGTTTCACCTTTGCTGCTCCATCACCATGGGTCAGACCCTGCACTGGTTTATATTCCCTGCTTTGCCTTCTCCTGCTTCCAGGTGTTCTGAGGCCTCATCCTGTCTTTGGAAGTAACAGACCTCTCTTCGGCAAGTGTCCTGTGCCAAGGGCTGTGTGAGAGGATGTTTCCATTGCTCTGTACATGGGAGCGAGTGAGTGCAGGTTGCACTGATTCTCTGCCAACTGGGCATCGATGAATCAACACTTTCCAGATACACTTCCTAGATATGTGATTTTTGTTTAGCTCTTTGTTTCTATACAGCCGTGGGGGGAGGGATTGTCCGAAGACTCCAGTTTTGACATTGTTTTGAGTTCTCATTTGCAGGCTTTAAAAAGCTTAATAGAATTTATTTCCATGTTTTGGGAGTTATGCGAAAGTGAAGTTAGTTTTTGAAGCATCCTAAATCGACCTAGAAGCCAGACTTGTCAATTTCAGTAAAATATTGTCAGCTCTAAGGGAAACATAGACAGATAGAATGAAAGGAGCAGTCCAAACACTGAAAGGGGTCATGTCAACTCTTTACTGTTGAAGCCACGAAAACAACAGGAACCATGAAATAGCTATTGGAAACATGAAATAACCCCCAACCTTAAATTCACTTGTGCATGTGGTGTCCTTTACTCCCCATGACACCTACAGGCCAATGTTGGCATTTCAAGGTGTAACATCCCTCTGTAGGTTAATACAAGAGAAAACAAACCAAATATATACATTTATGTTTGAAACCAAAAGCACCTAGAGGCATTATAGCTTTGAGAACACTGCTGCAGCTATGCTAGTCTATAGAGAACCAGGTGTTCTTCTATCAGTGATGAGAACGCTTAATCATCTGATCATGTTGGGTAAAGCAATTTAACGCCACCGAGTCTGCACCCCCATGATATAGTGCCCCAGGGGGCTTAACTCAAGTGAAAGACTGTCCACATAAGCTTTGTCTTTAATGTCATTGGCGACTTTTACAGTTCAGTTCACTATCTGACTTATAATATTTACTTATACTGTCTTGAAAAACTGAGGCCTAGTACATATTCAAGTTCAGTCAAAGATTCCCCTCACTTAACACACTCCCTTCACCCCAGAGAAGACCCAAACCCAGCACTGAATCTAGCGGAAGGCCATCGTTTCTTTGTTTGAGCTAAGTGTTCAAATCCTATCTATTTCAGTCGAGACTCTTTGACCTTTAAGGAGTTCACTGTTGTTCACAGAGTGTGAAGCTGGTGGATCTCTGATTCGAGGAGGGGCTTGCCCTTCTCGTACTGGCTTCTTTGCAGCTCAGGTACTGATCCTTCCAAATGGATGCCTGAGTGGAGGGGAGGGAAGAGCAAGTGCTTGTTATCTAGGCCCAAACCTGGGAAAAGGCTTACCTGGGCTTGCTGCACTTTGGTCTGAATGGCTTGGAAATGCCCCTTGGGACATGTGGATTCTCACGACCTCTTCCAAGAACATGAACGTTTTGATCACCTCTGCCATCTCTTCTCTTTTAGATGTCAGGGATCTTGGACCCGTTCTTGGAGCAGAGAATTGAGGAACTTCCTCAAGTCCACGTTGGCACTCCGTATGTTTCTGCCAGTATCAGCGAGGTTCAATAGGTCTCATGAATGTCTTTCGAGCCTGGTATCCTCTACAGCTGTCTCCAGGCCAGTAATCTCCATTGTAGCAGAACATCTCTCATCAATGTCTTCGCATCTCTCCTCTATCTGTGCAGCCAGCTTTTCGGCCAGCTTCTCTTCGTATCTCCCATACAGTCGACTTCAACAGGACTGGGCATGTCTGAAAGTAGCTCGGAGCCTCACCAGTAAGCTGATGGCAGGCAGATCTTCCACTGTCTGCCCTTTCAGGTTCTGGAAACTGACCCGTGAACTCAGGTCTTTGGGCAGCAGCAGTATCTCGAACTGACACAGCTTCCCGGACCAAAGACCTAAGCCAAGCTCCACAGAGGGCGGCAGCCCTTCCATCACACGGATCCAACCACAGAACTCTGCCCGGTTACCTAGGATCCACCGGCCACAACAAGCCTCGCGGTACAAACCAACATTCCACCTGGAATCCAACGGGTAACTGCCATCCCCAAAGGCTGCTGCATCTTGTCAGTGTTGGGGGAGGGGCTGCATCCGACGAGAGGTTCCTAAGCTAAATGTGATTCTACCCACTAGCGTCCCATGGGCCTATGTACTTCCCTCTTTCCTTTTCTTCAGATCTGTATGCACAGTACCAACGGAGGCAAGTGTGTCCATTTTCAGTTGATGGTTTCACACGTCTTTAAACTTTCTAACAGTTCACAGTACACAGAGACCCTCTAAAGGAAACTTATGTTCCAGTAATATCCGTACACCCGGAATACATTTCCGTCGGTTGATTTCTGCTGAAACACCCGCACTCTCAGGACATGGATCCATTGGTTTCATGGGGGCTGAAATTCCTAGAAATGAAACCAACCCCAATGTGCACTTTACTGTCTGTCTCTTTTGCTCTTAGTACACTTTTGCAGAGCTACTTGTCTTTGTTAAAGGCTTATGCCATTTCTTCTCGAAGTAGGGTTTTATATGGCATTCATTCATCCTGTTGGAAGGCTTGCAAGTCTATATCACGGACTAGGAATCCATTTGACTCCAAATCGGCATTTGGGTTAGGTCTCGATATGCTCTTATGAATCAACATTAACGAATATAAATGCACGCCTCTGATTTCCGAATACAAGTGTGCTGAGTACATGCAAGCCGCGTTACTGGGTCGATGCATACTGAATGATCCTTGACATCCCCTTGAGTATTTTCTTTTGAATAATCATGGTTCCCTTGGTATATGTCAGCCAACAGTACCCTTTGGGTGCTTGTTTGTTTCTTTGATTCTTTGTTGGTCTGCTTCTCGTTTGTTTTACAAACACGTCAGGCCATGCATCTCTCCGTTCGCTTCAAACAGAGAGTCATATAAGCTGATTCACTTAAGATAGTGCTTCCAATCACCTATGATTTCCTGCTTCCCTATCCCATTTTAGGGTTTTGATGTCCTCCTTGCCTTCTTCTGGTTTCTTCCTTGCCACTCATGCTCCTCTTGCATTTCCAATAATGGTTTTCTTCTTTCCATTTCATCTTGCTGCTTTTCTATTCAGGGGAGAATTCTCAACCTTTCTTATAGGATAAGTTTCGAACTGCTGATTTCTTTTAAGATTTGCCGGTCTGTGGAATTCTCTAGCTCTGCCGTTATTAGAAATGGCGGTCATGTGGCCTAGGCTACCCTAGATGGCAGCATTTGCCCTTCAGGGTATGGACTATGTCCTGGCACTCCTCCCTGTCCTGCAATATTGCTGCCGATATATCAGCTGAAACCCCTCTGGAGGTTGTCTTGTGACTATGTTGCTTTCCTCCAGGCGCATTTTAAATCCCTGGGATGCTCAGGAACTTCGTTGATTTGAATCATACAGCTGCTGGTAGGTCTATTGGGATTCCACCTCCTTTGGACGCTGTGTACTTCCTGAATCCGCATAGATGATTCTCTCTTGGCTTTCAGCAAGTTTCAGTCTGATTTTTCTACAGATAACTTTTCAGACATCTTTGTTTCATTATCTCTTGCTTTTCCATCTGGGACTCTTACGAATCCTAGTCTTTCATGCCTTGTCTTACCCGAGGATTCAACAGCAATGTTTTCATTGGTTTGCACTTGCTTTCCTATGTCTGCTTCTGACCGAGGGATTTCTGTTCCCCTGTCTTCACAGTCATTCACGCGTCCCTCTGCATTATCTTGTCTGCTTAGGACTGAATTTTACCCCTGATATTATCACATTCATTGAGTTTTCTGATATTATTTGCTTATCTTTAGGCTTCCTCTTCACCTTTTCTGGTATTGTGCCTTTTGTGATTCTGAGACACTGTTGTTCTACACTGTTTCCCTCACCTCCGTTTTCAATGCTTGCTCTGGATTGCGTTTTGCAGTCTCGTTGTTTGAAAACTTATCTTTTGGGCCTTCAATCTCTTTGGAACTGAAAATGGTACTTCCTGTTTCTTTTACTGTACTTCTTCAACTCTACTGGTCATGAAATATTAGGTATCTAATATAGACTTCTAGGGCTTTGTTAAGTGAAATCTTTGGAATCTTGGCTCTATGCAATTCCATGGGATTTTTGTGAGGACAATTTCTCCTAGACATTGATGCCATGTCCTTTTCCTGTGTGTTGTCTGGTATATCTCCAATTGATGGTGTTGCCTTTGTTGGGATGAACACCCCATACTATTTAGATTAGCATAGCCTCACTTTGATTACGCTTATCTCACAGTTCTGAAAGTGCACAGGACACTTCCTCCGGTGGAAATGAAGCTTCTGAAGGTTCTCATCTCTGCATTCGGCTCTATGTCAATTTGGAGTGTTTCCAAAACAGCCAACTGAGAGTGCGCTTGTACTTTGAAGTGCTATGAGAATGTCCCAATGAAACCAGTTCTTCCCAGAGCTTTTCTGCCTACAGAAACACCAGTGGAAGCATATCAATAGATGTCACACATCAGGGCCAGTGGAATGATCCCGCAGACCAACCTTGGTGTCCTCGGGGCCGTACCGTGCCGGTGCCATCCAAAATGTAGCATCTGCTTTTGGGAGATAATGCTGAAGGAAATGCTTCACCTTCTCCCGCTGTGGACTTGGACCACTCTTCCTTGTCCTCTCATCCTTGTGGCTCGGGTTCACAAAAGCAACCACAGAGCTGTTGCGCATCCTGTGCCTCAAACCAAACCATAATCCCAGCCCAGGTTATGAATGTAGCTGATCCTAAGGCTTTTCATTCTGATTTCAAACCCAAGGCCCCCTGGATCCCTCAGACCAGATGCACGATATCTCTGATTCAGCCCCACACGTGCTCTATTGGTAAAATGCCCAATTGGTCCCTGGTCCTGCAGATGCACTGGGTGTGGCCATGGGACAAATCGGTAATCTCAACTGCACATGCTGTGTGGTGGCCCTCTCATTGGGGTCACAGGTCGGTTTGCTCTCTTGATAGGACCCACCACATCCCACAACGCACTCCAGATCCCTGAGACTCAGCGTGTGCCATCATCCGTAGCCCTATCTCTCCCTGACCGATGCCTCTGCTACGTCAAATTTGGCAGCTCGGATCTTGGTCTCAGAATCAACTGTGGGGATATTTTGTGCTGGTTTCTTTGAGTTCTGTCAGCCAAGCATCTGCTGTGCACTCATCTAACTCTCAGCGCATCACCTTCAATCCCATATCTCCTGTCCGCTTGAGAGTGTGCGTCCAAGTTAAACAGAGTTTCACCTTTGCTGCTCCATCACCATGGGTCAGACCCTGCACTGGTTTATATTCCCTGCTTTGCCTTCTCCTGCTTCCAGGTGTTCTGAGGCCTCATCCTGTCTTTGGAAGTAACAGACCTCTCTTCGGCAAGTGTCCTGTGCCAAGGGCTGTGTGAGAGGATGTTTCCATTGCTCTGTACATGGGAGCGAGTGAGTGCAGGTTGCACTGATTCTCTGCCAACTGGGCATCGATGAATCAACACTTTCCAGATACACTTCCTAGATATGTGATTTTTGTTTAGCTCTTTGTTTCTATACAGCCGTGGGGGGAGGGATTGTCCGAAGACTCCAGTTTTGACATTGTTTTGAGTTCTCATTTGCAGGCTTTAAAAAGCTTAATAGAATTTATTTCCATGTTTTGGGAGTTATGCGAAAGTGAAGTTAGTTTTTGAAGCATCCTAAATCGACCTAGAAGCCAGACTTGTCAATTTCAGTAAAATATTGTCGGCTCTAAGGGAAACATAGACAGATAGAATGAAAGGAGCAGTCCAAACACTGAAAGGGGTCATGTCAACTCTTTACTGTTGAAGCCACGAAAACAACAGGAACCATGAAATAGCTATTGGAAACATGAAATAACCCCCAACCTTAAATTCACTTGTGCATGTGGTGTCCTTTACTCCCCATGACACCTACAGGCCAATGTTGGCATTTCAAGGTGTAACATCCCTCTGTAGGTTAATACAAGAGAAAACAAACCAAATATATACATTTATGTTTGAAACCAAAAGCACCTAGAGGCATTATAGCTTTGAGAACACTGCTGCAGCTATGCTAGTCTATAGAGAACCAGGTGTTCTTCTATCAGTGATGAGAACGCTTAATCATCTGATCATGTTGGGTAAAGCAATTTAACGCCACCGAGTCTGCACCCCCATGATATAGTGCCCCAGGGGGCTTAACTCAAGTGAAAGACTGTCCACATAAGCTTTGTCTTTAATGTCATTGGCGACTTTTACAGTTCAGTTCACTATCTGACTTATAATATTTACTTATACTGTCTTGAAAAACTGAGGCCTAGTACATATTCAAGTTCAGTCAAAGATTCCCCTCACTTAACACACTCCCTTCACCCCAGAGAAGACCCAAACCCAGCACTGAATCTAGCGGAAGGCCATCGTTTCTTTGTTTGAGCTAAGTGTTCAAATCCTATCTATTTCAGTCGAGACTCTTTGACCTTTAAGGAGTTCACTGTTGTTCACAGAGTGTGAAGCTGGTGGATCTCTGATTCGAGGAGGGGCTTGCCCTTCTCGTACTGGCTTCTTTGCAGCTCAGGTACTGATCCTTCCAAATGGATGCCTGAGTGGAGGGGAGGGAAGAGTAAGTGCTTGTTATCTAGGCCCAAACCTGGGAAAAGGCTTACCTGGGCTTGCTGCACTTTGGTCTGAATGGCTTGGAAATGCCCCTTGGGACATGTGGATTCTCACGACCTCTTCCAAGAACATGAACGTTTTGATCACCTCTGCCATCTCTTCTCTTTTAGATGTCAGGGATCTTGGACCCGTTCTTGGAGCAGAGAATTGAGGAACTTCCTCAAGTCCACGTTGGCACTCCGTATGTTTCTGCCAGTATCAGCGAGGTTCAATAGGTCTCATGAATGTCTTTCGAGCCTGGTATCCTCTACAGCTGTCTCCAGGCCAGTAATCTCCATTGTAGCAGAACATCTCTCATCAATGTCTTCGCATCTCTCCTCTATCTGTGCAGCCAGCTTTTCGGCCAGCTTCTCTTCGTATCTCCCATACAGTCGACTTCAACAGGACTGGGCATGTCTGAAAGTAGCTCGGAGCCTCACCAGTAAGCTGATGGCAGGCAGATCTTCCACTGTCTGCCCTTTCAGGTTCTGGAAACTGACCCGTGAACTCAGGTCTTTGGGCAGCAGCAGTATCTCGAACTGACACAGCTTCCCGGACCAAAGACCTAAGCCAAGCTCCACAGAGGGCGGCAGCCCTTCCATCACACGGATCCAACCACAGAACTCTGCCCGGTTACCTAGGATCCACCGGCCACAACAAGCCTCGCGGTACAAACCAACATTCCACCTGGAATCCAACGGGTAACTGCCATCCCCAAAGGCTGCTGCATCTTGTCAGTGTTGGGGGAGGGGCTGCATCCGACGAGAGGTTCCTAAGCTAAATGTGATTCTACCCACTAGCGTCCCATGGGCCTATGTACTTCCCTCTTTCCTTTTCTTCAGATCTGTATGCACAGTACCAACGGAGGCAAGTGTGTCCATTTTCAGTTGATGGTTTCACACGTCTTTAAACTTTCTAACAGTTCACAGTACACAGAGACCCTCTAAAGGAAACTTATGTTCCAGTAATATCCGTACACCCGGAATACATTTCCGTCGGTTGATTTCTGCTGAAACACCCGCACTCTCAGGACATGGATCCATTGGTTTCATGGGGGCTGAAATTCCTAGAAATGAAACCAACCCCAATGTGCACTTTACTGTCTGTCTCTTTTGCTCTTAGTACACTTTTGCAGAGCTACTTGTCTTTGTTAAAGGCTTATGCCGTTTCTTCTCGAAGTAGGGTTTTATATGGCATTCATTCATCCTGTTGGAAGGCTTGCAAGTCTATATCACGGACTAGGAATCCATTTGACTCCAAATCGGCATTTGGGTTAGGTCTCGATATGCTCTTATGAATCAACATTAACGAATATAAATGCACGCCTCTGATTTCCGAATACAAGTGTGCTGAGTACATGCAAGCCGCGTTACTGGGTCGATGCATACTGAATGATCCTTGACATCCCCTTGAGTATTTTCTTTTGAATAATCATGGTTCCCTTGGTATATGTCAGCCAACAGTACCCTTTGGGTGCTTGTTTGTTTCTTTGATTCTTTGTTGGTCTGCTTCTCGTTTGTTTTACAAACACGTCAGGCCATGCATCTCTCCGTTCGCTTCAAACAGAGAGTCATATAAGCTGATTCACTTAAGATAGTGCTTCCAATCACCTATGATTTCCTGCTTCCCTATCCCATTTTAGGGTTTTGATGTCCTCCTTGCCTTCTTCTGGTTTCTTCCTTGCCACTCATGCTCCTCTTGCATTTCCAATAATGGTTTTCTTCTTTCCATTTCATCTTGCTGCTTTTCTATTCAGGGGAGAATTCTCAACCTTTCTTATAGGATAAGTTTCGAACTGCTGATTTCTTTTAAGATTTGCCGGTCTGTGGAATTCTCTAGCTCTGCCGTTATTAGAAATGGCCGTCATGTGGCCTAGGCTACCCTAGATGGCAGCATTTGCCCTTCAGGGTATGGTCTATGTCCTGGCACTCCTCCCTGTCCTGCAATATTGCTGCCGATATATCAGCTGAAACCCCTCTGGAGGTTGTCTTGTGACTATGTTGCTTTCCTCCAGGCGCATTTTAAATCCCTGGGATGCTCAGGAACTTCGTTGATTTGAATCATACAGCTGCTGGTAGGTCTATTGGGATTCCACCTCCTTTGGACGCTGTGTACTTCCTGAATCCGCATAGATGATTCTCTCTTGGCTTTCAGCAAGTTTCAGTCTGATTTTTCTACAGATAACTTTTCAGACATCTTTGTTTCATTATCTCTTGCTTTTCCATCTGGGACTCTTACGAATCCTAGTCTTTCATGCCTTGTCTTACCCGAGGATTCAACAGCAATGTTTTCATTGGTTTGCACTTGCTTTCCTATGTCTGCTTCTGACCGAGGGATTTCTGTTCCCCTGTCTTCACAGTCATTCACGCGTCCCTCTGCATTATCTTGTCTGCTTAGGACTGAATTTTACCCCTGATATTATCACATTCATTGAGTTTTCTGATATTATTTGCTTATCTTTAGGCTTCCTCTTCACCTTTTCTGGTATTGTGCCTTTTGTGATTCTGAGACACTGTTGTTCTACACTGTTTCCCTCACCTCCGTTTTCAATGCTTGCTCTGGATTGCGTTTTGCAGTCTCGTTGTTTGAAAACTTATCTTTTGGGCCTTCAATCTCTTTGGAACTGAAAATGGTACTTCCTGTTTCTTTTACTGTACTTCTTCAACTCTACTGGTCATGAAATATTAGGTATCTAATATAGACTTCTAGGGCTTTGTTAAGTGAAATCTTTGGAATCTTGGCTCTATGCAATTCCATGGGATTTTTGTGAGGACAATTTCTCCTAGACATTGATGCCATGTCCTTTTCCTGTGTGTTGTCTGGTATATCTCCAATTGATGGTGTTGCCTTTGTTGGGATGAACACCCCATACTATTTAGATTAGCATAGCCTCACTTTGATTACGCTTATCTCACAGTTCTGAAAGTGCACAGGACACTTCCTCCGGTGGAAATGAAGCTTCTGAAGGTTCTCATCTCTGCATTCGGCTCTATGTCAATTTGGAGTGTTTCCAAAACAGCCAACTGAGAGTGCGCTTGTACTTTGAAGTGCTATGAGAATGTCCCAATGAAACCAGTTCTTCCCAGAGCTTTTCTGCCTACAGAAACACCAGTGGAAGCATATCAATAGATGTCACACATCAGGGCCAGTGGAATGATCCCGCAGACCAACCTTGGTGTCCTCGGGGCCGTACCGTGCCGGTGCCATCCAAAATGTAGCATCTGCTTTTGGGAGATAATGCTGAAGGAAATGCTTCACCTTCTCACGCTGTGGACTTGGACCACTCTTCCTTGTCCTCTCATCCTTGTGGCTCGGGTTCACAAAAGCAACCACAGAGCTGTTGCGCATCCTGTGCCTCAAACCAAACCATAATCCCAGCCCAGGTTATGAATGTAGCTGATCCTAAGGCTTTTCATTCTGATTTCAAACCCAAGGCCCCCTGGATCCCTCAGACCAGATGCACGATATCTCTGATTCAGCCCCACACGTGCTCTATTGGTAAAATGCCCAATTGGTCCCTGGTCCTGCAGATGCACTGGGTGTGGCCATGGGACAAATCGGTAATCTCAACGGCACATGCTGTGTGGTGGCCCTCTCATTGGGGTCACAGGTCGGTTTGCTCTCTTGATAGGACCCACCACATCCCACAACGCACTCCAGATCCCTGAGACTCAGCGTGTGCCATCATCCGTAGCCCTATCTCTCCCTGACCGATGCCTCTGCTACGTCAAATTTGGCAGCTCGGATCTTGGTCTCAGAATCAACTGTGGGGATATTTTGTGCTGGTTTCTTTGAGTTCTGTCAGCCAAGCATCTGCTGTGCACTCATCTAACTCTCAGCGCATCACCTTCAATCCCATATCTCCTGTCCGCTTGAGAGTGTGCGTCCAAGTTAAACAGAGTTTCACCTTTGCTGCTCCATCACCATGGGTCAGACCCTGCACTGGTTTATATTCCCTGCTTTGCCTTCTCCTGCTTCCAGGTGTTCTGAGGCCTCATCCTGTCTTTGGAAGTAACAGACCTCTCTTCGGCAAGTGTCCTGTGCCAAGGGCTGTGTGAGAGGATGTTTCCATTGCTCTGTACATGGGAGCGAGTGAGTGCAGGTTGCACTGATTCTCTGCCAACTGGGCATCGATGAATCAACACTTTCCAGATACACTTCCTAGATATGTGATTTTTGTTTAGCTCTTTGTTTCTATACAGCCGTGGGGGGAGGGATTGTCCGAAGACTCCAGTTTTGACATTGTTTTGAGTTCTCATTTGCAGGCTTTAAAAAGCTTAATAGAATT
This sequence comes from Vicugna pacos, assembly GCF_048564905.1. Lineage (NCBI taxonomy): Eukaryota > Metazoa > Chordata > Mammalia > Artiodactyla > Camelidae > Vicugna > Vicugna pacos. Next base: position 88,247,800 of record NW_027328741.1, on the reverse strand, counting down.
TATTTCCATGTTTTGGGAGTTATGCGAAAGTGAAGTTAGTTTTTGAAGCATCCTAAATCGACCTAGAAGCCAGACTTGTCAATTTCAGTAAAATATTGTCGGCTCTAAGGGAAACATAGACAGATAGAATGAAAGGAGCAGTCCAAACACTGAAAGGGGTCATGTCAACTCTTTACTGTTGAAGCCACGAAAACAACAGGAACCATGAAATAGCTATTGGAAACATGAAATAACCCCCAACCTTAAATTCACTTGTGCATGTGGTGTCCTTTACTCCCCATGACACCTACAGGCCAATGTTGGCATTTCAAGGTGTAACATCCCTCTGTAGGTTAATACAAGAGAAAACAAACCAAATATATACATTTATGTTTGAAACCAAAAGCACCTAGAGGCATTATAGCTTTGAGAACACTGCTGCAGCTATGCTAGTCTATAGAGAACCAGGTGTTCTTCTATCAGTGATGAGAACGCTTAATCATCTGATCATGTTGGGTAAAGCAATTTAACGCCACCGAGTCTGCACCCCCATGATATAGTGCCCCAGGGGGCTTAACTCAAGTGAAAGACTGTCCACATAAGCTTTGTCTTTAATGTCATTGGCGACTTTTACAGTTCAGTTCACTATCTGACTTATAATATTTACTTATACTGTCTTGAAAAACTGAGGCCTAGTACATATTCAAGTTCAGTCAAAGATTCCCCTCACTTAACACACTCCCTTCACCCCAGAGAAGACCCAAACCCAGCACTGAATCTAGCGGAAGGCCATCGTTTCTTTGTTTGAGCTAAGTGTTCAAATCCTATCTATTTCAGTCGAGACTCTTTGACCTTTAAGGAGTTCACTGTTGTTCACAGAGTGTGAAGCTGGTGGATCTCTGATTCGAGGAGGGGCTTGCCCTTCTCGTACTGGCTTCTTTGCAGCTCAGGTACTGATCCTTCCAAATGGATGCCTGAGTGGAGGGGAGGGAAGAGTAAGTGCTTGTTATCTAGGCCCAAACCTGGGAAAAGGCTTACCTGGGCTTGCTGCACTTTGGTCTGAATGGCTTGGAAATGCCCCTTGGGACATGTGGATTCTCACGACCTCTTCCAAGAACATGAACGTTTTGATCACCTCTGCCATCTCTTCTCTTTTAGATGTCAGGGATCTTGGACCCGTTCTTGGAGCAGAGAATTGAGGAACTTCCTCAAGTCCACGTTGGCACTCCGTATGTTTCTGCCAGTATCAGCGAGGTTCAATAGGTCTCATGAATGTCTTTCGAGCCTGGTATCCTCTACAGCTGTCTCCAGGCCAGTAATCTCCATTGTAGCAGAACATCTCTCATCAATGTCTTCGCATCTCTCCTCTATCTGTGCAGCCAGCTTTTCGGCCAGCTTCTCTTCGTATCTCCCATACAGTCGACTTCAACAGGACTGGGCATGTCTGAAAGTAGCTCGGAGCCTCACCAGTAAGCTGATGGCAGGCAGATCTTCCACTGTCTGCCCTTTCAGGTTCTGGAAACTGACCCGTGAACTCAGGTCTTTGGGCAGCAGCAGTATCTCGAACTGACACAGCTTCCCGGACCAAAGACCTAAGCCAAGCTCCACAGAGGGCGGCAGCCCTTCCATCACACGGATCCAACCACAGAACTCTGCCCGGTTACCTAGGATCCACCGGCCACAACAAGCCTCGCGGTACAAACCAACATTCCACCTGGAATCCAACGGGTAACTGCCATCCCCAAAGGCTGCTGCATCTTGTCAGTGTTGGGGGAGGGGCTGCATCCGACGAGAGGTTCCTAAGCTAAATGTGATTCTACCCACTAGCGTCCCATGGGCCTATGTACTTCCCTCTTTCCTTTTCTTCAGATCTGTATGCACAGTACCAACGGAGGCAAGTGTGTCCATTTTCAGTTGATGGTTTCACACGTCTTTAAACTTTCTAACAGTTCACAGTACACAGAGACCCTCTAAAGGAAACTTATGTTCCAGTAATATCCGTACACCCGGAATACATTTCCGTCGGTTGATTTCTGCTGAAACACCCGCACTCTCAGGACATGGATCCATTGGTTTCATGGGGGCTGAAATTCCTAGAAATGAAACCAACCCCAATGTGCACTTTACTGTCTGTCTCTTTTGCTCTTAGTACACTTTTGCAGAGCTACTTGTCTTTGTTAAAGGCTTATGCCATTTCTTCTCGAAGTAGGGTTTTATATGGCATTCATTCATCCTGTTGGAAGGCTTGCAAGTCTATATCACGGACTAGGAATCCATTTGACTCCAAATCGGCATTTGGGTTAGGTCTCGATATGCTCTTATGAATCAACATTAACGAATATAAATGCACGCCTCTGATTTCCGAATACAAGTGTGCTGAGTACATGCAAGCCGCGTTACTGGGTCGATGCATACTGAATGATCCTTGACATCCCCTTGAGTATTTTCTTTTGAATAATCATGGTTCCCTTGGTATATGTCAGCCAACAGTACCCTTTGGGTGCTTGTTTGTTTCTTTGATTCTTTGTTGGTCTGCTTCTCGTTTGTTTTACAAACACGTCAGGCCATGCATCTCTCCGTTCGCTTCAAACAGAGAGTCATATAAGCTGATTCACTTAAGATAGTGCTTCCAATCACCTATGATTTCCTGCTTCCCTATCCCATTTTAGGGTTTTGATGTCCTCCTTGCCTTCTTCTGGTTTCTTCCTTGCCACTCATGCTCCTCTTGCATTTCCAATAATGGTTTTCTTCTTTCCATTTCATCTTGCTGCTTTTCTATTCAGGGGAGAATTCTCAACCTTTCTTATAGGATAAGTTTCGAACTGCTGATTTCTTTTAAGATTTGCCGGTCTGTGGAATTCTCTAGCTCTGCCGTTATTAGAAATGGCCGTCATGTGGCCTAGGCTACCCTAGATGGCAGCATTTGCCCTTCAGGGTATGGTCTATGTCCTGGCACTCCTCCCTGTCCTGCAATATTGCTGCCGATATATCAGCTGAAACCCCTCTGGAGGTTGTCTTGTGACTATGTTGCTTTCCTCCAGGCGCATTTTAAATCCCTGGGATGCTCAGGAACTTCGTTGATTTGAATCATACAGCTGCTGGTAGGTCTATTGGGATTCCACCTCCTTTGGACGCTGTGTACTTCCTGAATCCGCATAGATGATTCTCTCTTGGCTTTCAGCAAGTTTCAGTCTGATTTTTCTACAGGTAACTTTTCAGACATTTTTTGTTTCATTATCTCTTGCTTTTCCATCTGGGACTCTTACGAATCCTAGTCTTTCATGCCTTGTCTTACCCGAGGATTCAACAGCAATGTTTTCATTGGTTTGCACTTGCTTTCCTATGTCTGCTTCTGACCGAGGGATTTCTGTTCCCCTGTCTTCACAGTCATTCACGCGTCCCTCTGCATTATCTTGTCTGCTTAGGACTGAATTTTACCCCTGATATTATCACATTCATTGAGTTTTCTGATATTATTTGCTTATCTTTAGGCTTCCTCTTCACCTTTTCTGGTATTGTGCCTTTTGTGATTCTGAGACACTGTTGTTCTACACTGTTTCCCTCACCTCCGTTTTCAATGCTTGCTCTGGATTGCGTTTTGCAGTCTCGTTGTTTGAAAACTTATCTTTTGGGCCTTCAATCTCTTTGGAACTGAAAATGGTACTTCCTGTTTCTTTTACTGTACTTCTTCAACTCTACTGGTCATGAAATATTAGGTATCTAATATAGACTTCTAGGGCTTTGTTAAGTGAAATCTTTGGAATCTTGGCTCTATGCAATTCCATGGGATTTTTGTGAGGACAATTTCTCCTAGACATTGATGCCATGTCCTTTTCCTGTGTGTTGTCTGGTATATCTCCAATTGATGGTGTTGCCTTTGTTGGGATGAACACCCCATACTATTTAGATTAGCATAGCCTCACTTTGATTACGCTTATCTCACAGTTCTGAAAGTGCACAGGACACTTCCTCCGGTGGAAATGAAGCTTCTGAAGGTTCTCATCTCTGCATTCGGCTCTATGTCAATTTGGAGTGTTTCCAAAACAGCCAACTGAGAGTGCGCTTGTACTTTGAAGTGCTATGAGAATGTCCCAATGAAACCAGTTCTTCCCAGAGCTTTTCTGCCTACAGAAACACCAGTGGAAGCATATCAATAGATGTCACACATCAGGGCCAGTGGAATGATCCCGCAGACCAACCTTGGTGTCCTCGGGGCCGTACCGTGCCGGTGCCATCCAAAATGTAGCATCTGCTTTTGGGAGATAATGCTGAAGGAAATGCTTCACCTTCTCACGCTGTGGACTTGGACCACTCTTCCTTGTCCTCTCATCCTTGTGGCTCGGGTTCACAAAAGCAACCACAGAGCTGTTGCGCATCCTGTGCCTCAAACCAAACCATAATCCCAGCCCAGGTTATGAATGTAGCTGATCCTAAGGCTTTTCATTCTGATTTCAAACCCAAGGCCCCCTGGATCCCTCAGACCAGATGCACGATATCTCTGATTCAGCCCCACACGTGCTCTATTGGTAAAATGCCCAATTGGTCCCTGGTCCTGCAGATGCACTGGGTGTGGCCATGGGACAAATCGGTAATCTCAACGGCACATGCTGTGTGGTGGCCCTCTCATTGGGGTCACAGGTCGGTTTGCTCTCTTGATAGGACCCACCACATCCCACAACGCACTCCAGATCCCTGAGACTCAGCGTGTGCCATCATCCGTAGCCCTATCTCTCCCTGACCGATGCCTCTGCTACGTCAAATTTGGCAGCTCGGATCTTGGTCTCAGAATCAACTGTGGGGATATTTTGTGCTGGTTTCTTTGAGTTCTGTCAGCCAAGCATCTGCTGTGCACTCATCTAACTCTCAGCGCATCACCTTCAATCCCATATCTCCTGTCCGCTTGAGAGTGTGCGTCCAAGTTAAACAGAGTTTCACCTTTGCTGCTCCATCACCATGGGTCAGACCCTGCACTGGTTTATATTCCCTGCTTTGCCTTCTCCTGCTTCCAGGTGTTCTGAGGCCTCATCCTGTCTTTGGAAGTAACAGACCTCTCTTCGGCAAGTGTCCTGTGCCAAGGGCTGTGTGAGAGGATGTTTCCATTGCTCTGTACATGGGAGCGAGTGAGTGCAGGTTGCACTGATTCTCTGCCAACTGGGCATCGATGAATCAACACTTTCCAGATACACTTCCTAGATATGTGATTTTTGTTTAGCTCTTTGTTTCTATACAGCCGTGGGGGGAGGGATTGTCCGAAGACTCCAGTTTTGACATTGTTTTGAGTTCTCATTTGCAGGCTTTAAAAAGCTTAATAGAATTTATTTCCATGTTTTGGGAGTTATGCGAAAGTGAAGTTAGTTTTTGAAGCATCCTAAATCGACCTAGAAGCCAGACTTGTCAATTTCAGTAAAATATTGTCAGCTCTAAGGGAAACATAGACAGATAGAATGAAAGGAGCAGTCCAAACACTGAAAGGGGTCATGTCAACTCTTTACTGTTGAAGCCACGAAAACAACAGGAACCATGAAATAGCTATTGGAAACATGAAATAACCCCCAACCTTAAATTCACTTGTGCATGTGGTGTCCTTTACTCCCCATGACACCTACAGGCCAATGTTGGCATTTCAAGGTGTAACATCCCTCTGTAGGTTAATACAAGAGAAAACAAACCAAATATATACATTTATGTTTGAAACCAAAAGCACCTAGAGGCATTATAGCTTTGAGAACACTGCTGCAGCTATGCTAGTCTATAGAGAACCAGGTGTTCTTCTATCAGTGATGAGAACGCTTAATCATCTGATCATGTTGGGTAAAGCAATTTAACGCCACCGAGTCTGCACCCCCATGATATAGTGCCCCAGGGGGCTTAACTCAAGTGAAAGACTGTCCACATAAGCTTTGTCTTTAATGTCATTGGCGACTTTTACAGTTCAGTTCACTATCTGACTTATAATATTTACTTATACTGTCTTGAAAAACTGAGGCCTAGTACATATTCAAGTTCAGTCAAAGATTCCCCTCACTTAACACACTCCCTTCACCCCAGAGAAGACCCAAACCCAGCACTGAATCTAGCGGAAGGCCATCGTTTCTTTGTTTGAGCTAAGAGTTCAAATCCTATCTATTTCAGTCGAGACTCTTTGACCTTTAAGGAGTTCACTGTTGTTCACAGAGTGTGAAGCTGGTGGATCTCTGATTCGAGGAGGGGCTTGCCCTTCTCGTACTGGCTTCTTTGCAGCTCAGGTACTGATCCTTCCAAATGGATGCCTGAGTGGAGGGGAGGGAAGAGTAAGTGCTTGTTATCTAGGCCCAAACCTGGGAAAAGGCTTACCTGGGCTTGCTGCACTTTGGTCTGAATGGCTTGGAAATGCCCCTTGGGACATGTGGATTCTCACGACCTCTTCCAAGAACATGAACGTTTTGATCACCTCTGCCATCTCTTCTCTTTTAGATGTCAGGGATCTTGGACCCGTTCTTGGAGCAGAGAATTGAGGAACTTCCTCAAGTCCACGTTGGCACTCCGTATGTTTCTGCCAGTATCAGCGAGGTTCAATAGGTCTCATGAATGTCTTTCGAGCCTGGTATCCTCTACAGCTGTCTCCAGGCCAGTAATCTCCATTGTAGCAGAACATCTCTCATCAATGTCTTCGCATCTCTCCTCTATCTGTGCAGCCAGCTTTTCGGCCAGCTTCTCTTCGTATCTCCCATACAGTCGACTTCAACAGGACTGGGCATGTCTGAAAGTAGCTCGGAGCCTCACCAGTAAGCTGATGGCAGGCAGATCTTCCACTGTCTGCCCTTTCAGGTTCTGGAAACTGACCCGTGAACTCAGGTCTTTGGGCAGCAGCAGTATCTCGAACTGACACAGCTTCCCGGACCAAAGACCTAAGCCAAGCTCCACAGAGGGCGGCAGCCCTTCCATCACACGGATCCAACCACAGAACTCTGCCCGGTTACCTAGGATCCACCGGCCACAACAAGCCTCGCGGTACAAACCAACATTCCACCTGGAATCCAACGGGTAACTGCCATCCCCAAAGGCTGCTGCATCTTGTCAGTGTTGGGGGAGGGGCTGCATCCGACGAGAGGTTCCTAAGCTAAATGTGATTCTACCCACTAGCGTCCCATGGGCCTATGTACTTCCCTCTTTCCTTTTCTTCAGATCTGTATGCACAGTACCAACGGAGGCAAGTGTGTCCATTTTCAGTTGATGGTTTCACACGTCTTTAAACTTTCTAACAGTTCACAGTACACAGAGACCCTCTAAAGGAAACTTATGTTCCAGTAATATCCGTACACCCGGAATACATTTCCGTCGGTTGATTTCTGCTGAAACACCCGCACTCTCAGGACATGGATCCATTGGTTTCATGGGGGCTGAAATTCCTAGAAATGAAACCAACCCCAATGTGCACTTTACTGTCTGTCTCTTTTGCTCTTAGTACACTTTTGCAGAGCTACTTGTCTTTGTTAAAGGCTTATGCCATTTCTTCTCGAAGTAGGGTTTTATATGGCATTCATTCATCCTGTTGGAAGGCTTGCAAGTCTATATCACGGACTAGGAATCCATTTGACTCCAAATCGGCATTTGGGTTAGGTCTCGATATGCTCTTATGAATCAACATTAACGAATATAAATGCACGCCTCTGATTTCCGAATACAAGTGTGCTGAGTACATGCAAGCCGCGTTACTGGGTCGATGCATACTGAATGATCCTTGACATCCCCTTGAGTATTTTCTTTTGAATAATCATGGTTCCCTTGGTATATGTCAGCCAACAGTACCCTTTGGGTGCTTGTTTGTTTCTTTGATTCTTTGTTGGTCTGCTTCTCGTTTGTTTTACAAACACGTCAGGCCATGCATCTCTCCGTTCGCTTCAAACAGAGAGTCATATAAGCTGATTCACTTAAGATAGTGCTTCCAATCACCTATGATTTCCTGCTTCCCTATCCCATTTTAGGGTTTTGATGTCCTCCTTGCCTTCTTCTGGTTTCTTCCTTGCCACTCATGCTCCTCTTGCATTTCCAATAATGGTTTTCTTCTTTCCATTTCATCTTGCTGCTTTTCTATTCAGGGGAGAATTCTCAACCTTTCTTATAGGATAAGTTTCGAACTGCTGATTTCTTTTAAGATTTGCCGGTCTGTGGAATTCTCTAGCTCTGCCGTTATTAGAAATGGCCGTCATGTGGCCTAGGCTACCCTAGATGGCAGCATTTGCCCTTCAGGGTATGGTCTATGTCCTGGCACTCCTCCCTGTCCTGCAATATTGCTGCCGATATATCAGCTGAAACCCCTCTGGAGGTTGTCTTGTGACTATGTTGCTTTCCTCCAGGCGCATTTTAAATCCCTGGGATGCTCAGGAACTTCGTTGATTTGAATCATACAGCTGCTGGTAGGTCTATTGGGATTCCACCTCCTTTGGACGCTGTGTACTTCCTGAATCCGCATAGATGATTCTCTCTTGGCTTTCAGCAAGTTTCAGTCTGATTTTTCTACAGATAACTTTTCAGACATCTTTGTTTCATTATCTCTTGCTTTTCCATCTGGGACTCTTACGAATCCTAGTCTTTCATGCCTTGTCTTACCCGAGGATTCAACAGCAATGTTTTCATTGGTTTGCACTTGCTTTCCTATGTCTGCTTCTGACCGAGGGATTTCTGTTCCCCTGTCTTCACAGTCATTCACGCGTCCCTCTGCATTATCTTGTCTGCTTAGGACTGAATTTTACCCCTGATATTATCACATTCATTGAGTTTTCTGATATTATTTGCTTATCTTTAGGCTTCCTCTTCACCTTTTCTGGTATTGTGCCTTTTGTGATTCTGAGACACTGTTGTTCTACACTGTTTCCCTCACCTCCGTTTTCAATGCTTGCTCTGGATTGCGTTTTGCAGTCTCGTTGTTTGAAAACTTATCTTTTGGGCCTTCAATCTCTTTGGAACTGAAAATGGTACTTCCTGTTTCTTTTACTGTACTTCTTCAACTCTACTGGTCATGAAATATTAGGTATCTAATATAGACTTCTAGGGCTTTGTTAAGTGAAATCTTTGGAATCTTGGCTCTATGCAATTCCATGGGATTTTTGTGAGGACAATTTCTCCTAGACATTGATGCCATGTCCTTTTCCTGTGTGTTGTCTGGTATATCTCCAATTGATGGTGTTGCCTTTGTTGGGATGAACACCCCATACTATTTAGATTAGCATAGCCTCACTTTGATTACGCTTATCTCACAGTTCTGAAAGTGCACAGGACACTTCCTCCGGTGGAAATGAAGCTTCTGAAGGTTCTCATCTCTGCATTCGGCTCTATGTCAATTTGGAGTGTTTCCAAAACAGCCAACTGAGAGTGCGCTTGTACTTTGAAGTGCTATGAGAATGTCCCAATGAAACCAGTTCTTCCCAGAGCTTTTCTGCCTACAGAAACACCAGTGGAAGCATATCAATAGATGTCACACATCAGGGCCAGTGGAATGATCCCGCAGACCAACCTTGGTGTCCTCGGGGCCGTACCGTGCCGGTGCCATCCAAAATGTAGCATCTGCTTTTGGGAGATAATGCTGAAGGAAATGCTTCACCTTCTCCCGCTGTGGACTTGGACCACTCTTCCTTGTCCTCTCATCCTTGTGGCTCGGGTTCACAAAAGCAACCACAGAGCTGTTGCGCATCCTGTGCCTCAAACCAAACCATAATCCCAGCCCAGGTTATGAATGTAGCTGATCCTAAGGCTTTTCATTCTGATTTCAAACCCAAGGCCCCCTGGATCCCTCAGACCAGATGCACGATATCTCTGATTCAGCCCCACACGTGCTCTATTGGTAAAATGCCCAATTGGTCCCTGGTCCTGCAGATGCACTGGGTGTGGCCATGGGACAAATCGGTAATCTCAACTGCACATGCTGTGTGGTGGCCCTCTCATTGGGGTCACAGGTCGGTTTGCTCTCTTGATAGGACCCACCACATCCCACAACGCACTCCAGATCCCTGAGACTCAGCGTGTGCCATCATCCGTAGCCCTATCTCTCCCTGACCGATGCCTCTGCTACGTCAAATTTGGCAGCTCGGATCTTGGTCTCAGAATCAACTGTGGGGATATTTTGTGCTGGTTTCTTTGAGTTCTGTCAGCCAAGCATCTGCTGTGCACTCATCTAACTCTCAGCGCATCACCTTCAATCCCATATCTCCTGTCCGCTTGAGAGTGTGCGTCCAAGTTAAACAGAGTTTCACCTTTGCTGCTCCATCACCATGGGTCAGACCCTGCACTGGTTTATATTCCCTGCTTTGCCTTCTCCTGCTTCCAGGTGTTCTGAGGCCTCATCCTGTCTTTGGAAGTAACAGACCTCTCTTCGGCAAGTGTCCTGTGCCAAGGGCTGTGTGAGAGGATGTTTCCATTGCTCTGTACATGGGAGCGAGTGAGTGCAGGTTGCACTGATTCTCTGCCAACTGGGCATCGATGAATCAACACTTTCCAGATACACTTCCTAGATATGTGATTTTTGTTTAGCTCTTTGTTTCTATACAGCCGTGGGGGGAGGGATTGTCCGAAGACTCCAGTTTTGACATTGTTTTGAGTTCTCATTTGCAGGCTTTAAAAAGCTTAATAGAATTTATTTCCATGTTTTGGGAGTTATGCGAAAGTGAAGTTAGTTTTTGAAGCATCCTAAATCGACCTAGAAGCCAGACTTGTCAATTTCAGTAAAATATTGTCAGCTCTAAGGGAAACATAGACAGATAGAATGAAAGGAGCAGTCCAAACACTGAAAGGGGTCATGTCAACTCTTTACTGTTGAAGCCACGAAAACAACAGGAACCATGAAATAGCTATTGGAAACATGAAATAACCCCCAACCTTAAATTCACTTGTGCATGTGGTGTCCTTTACTCCCCATGACACCTACAGGCCAATGTTGGCATTTCAAGGTGTAACATCCCTCTGTAGGTTAATACAAGAGAAAACAAACCAAATATATACATTTATGTTTGAAACCAAAAGCACCTAGAGGCATTATAGCTTTGAGAACACTGCTGCAGCTATGCTAGTCTATAGAGAACCAGGTGTTCTTCTATCAGTGATGAGAACGCTTAATCATCTGATCATGTTGGGTAAAGCAATTTAACGCCACCGAGTCTGCACCCCCATGATATAGTGCCCCAGGGGGCTTAACTCAAGTGAAAGACTGTCCACATAAGCTTTGTCTTTAATGTCATTGGCGACTTTTACAGTTCAGTTCACTATCTGACTTATAATATTTACTTATACTGTCTTGAAAAACTGAGGCCTAGTACATATTCAAGTTCAGTCAAAGATTCCCCTCACTTAACACACTCCCTTCACCCCAGAGAAGACCCAAACCCAGCACTGAATCTAGCGGAAGGCCATCGTTTCTTTGTTTGAGCTAAGTGTTCAAATCCTATCTATTTCAGTCGAGACTCTTTGACCTTTAAGGAGTTCACTGTTGTTCACAGAGTGTGAAGCTGGTGGATCTCTGATTCGAGGAGGGGCTTGCCCTTCTCGTACTGGCTTCTTTGCAGCTCAGGTACTGATCCTTCCAAATGGATGCCTGAGTGGAGGGGAGGGAAGAGTAAGTGCTTGTTATCTAGGCCCAAACCTGGGAAAAGGCTTACCTGGGCTTGCTGCACTTTGGTCTGAATGGCTTGGAAATGCCCCTTGGGACATGTGGATTCTCACGACCTCTTCCAAGAACATGAACGTTTTGATCACCTCTGCCATCTCTTCTCTTTTAGATGTCAGGGATCTTGGACCCGTTCTTGGAGCAGAGAATTGAGGAACTTCCTCAAGTCCACGTTGGCACTCCGTATGTTTCTGCCAGTATCAGCGAGGTTCAATAGGTCTCATGAATGTCTTTCGAGCCTGGTATCCTCTACAGCTGTCTCCAGGCCAGTAATCTCCATTGTAGCAGAACATCTCTCATCAATGTCTTCGCATCTCTCCTCTATCTGTGCAGCCAGCTTTTCGGCCAGCTTCTCTTCGTATCTCCCATACAGTCGACTTCAACAGGACTGGGCATGTCTGAAAGTAGCTCGGAGCCTCACCAGTAAGCTGATGGCAGGCAGATCTTCCACTGTCTGCCCTTTCAGGTTCTGGAAACTGACCCGTGAACTCAGGTCTTTGGGCAGCAGCAGTATCTCGAACTGACACAGCTTCCCGGACCAAAGACCTAAGCCAAGCTCCACAGAGGGCGGCAGCCCTTCCATCACACGGATCCAACCACAGAACTCTGCCCGGTTACCTAGGATCCACCGGCCACAACAAGCCTCGCGGTACAAACCAACATTCCACCTGGAATCCAACGGGTAACTGCCATCCCCAAAGGCTGCTGCATCTTGTCAGTGTTGGGGGAGGGGCTGCATCCGACGAGAGGTTCCTAAGCTAAATGTGATTCTACCCACTAGCGTCCCATGGGCCTATGTACTTCCCTCTTTCCTTTTCTTCAGATCTGTATGCACAGTACCAACGGAGGCAAGTGTGTCCATTTTCAGTTGATGGTTTCACACGTCTTTAAACTTTCTAACAGTTCACAGTACACAGAGACCCTCTAAAGGAAACTTATGTTCCAGTAATATCCGTACACCCGGAATACATTTCCGTCGGTTGATTTCTGCTGAAACACCCGCACTCTCAGGACATGGATCCATTGGTTTCATGGGGGCTGAAATTCCTAGAAATGAAACCAACCCCAATGTGCACTTTACTGTCTGTCTCTTTTGCTCTTAGTACACTTTTGCAGAGCTACTTGTCTTTGTTAAAGGCTTATGCCATTTCTTCTCGAAGTAGGGTTTTATATGGCATTCATTCATCCTGTTGGAAGGCTTGCAAGTCTATATCACGGACTAGGAATCCATTTGACTCCAAATCGGCATTTGGGTTAGGTCTCGATATGCTCTTATGAATCAACATTAACGAATATAAATGCACGCCTCTGATTTCCGAATACAAGTGTGCTGAGTACATGCAAGCCGCGTTACTGGGTCGATGCATACTGAATGATCCTTGACATCCCCTTGAGTATTTTCTTTTGAATAATCATGGTTCCCTTGGTATATGTCAGCCAACAGTACCCTTTGGGTGCTTGTTTGTTTCTTTGATTCTTTGTTGGTCTGCTTCTCGTTTGTTTTACAAACACGTCAGGCCATGCATCTCTCCGTTCGCTTCAAACAGAGAGTCATATAAGCTGATTCACTTAAGATAGTGCTTCCAATCACCTATGATTTCCTGCTTCCCTATCCCATTTTAGGGTTTTGATGTCCTCCTTGCCTTCTTCTGGTTTCTTCCTTGCCACTCATGCTCCTCTTGCATTTCCAATAATGGTTTTCTTCTTTCCATTTCATCTTGCTGCTTTTCTATTCAGGGGAGAATTCTCAACCTTTCTTATAGGATAAGTTTCGAACTGCTGATTTCTTTTAAGATTTGCCGGTCTGTGGAATTCTCTAGCTCTGCCGTTATTAGAAATGGCCGTCATGTGGCCTAGGCTACCCTAGATGGCAGCATTTGCCCTTCAGGGTATGGTCTATGTCCTGGCACTCCTCCCTGTCCTGCAATATTGCTGCCGATATATCAGCTGAAACCCCTCTGGAGGTTGTCTTGTGACTATGTTGCTTTCCTCCAGGCGCATTTTAAATCCCTGGGATGCTCAGGAACTTCGTTGATTTGAATCATACAGCTGCTGGTAGGTCTATTGGGATTCCACCTCCTTTGGACGCTGTGTACTTCCTGAATCCGCATAGATGATTCTCTCTTGGCTTTCAGCAAGTTTCAGTCTGATTTTTCTACAGGTAACTTTTCAGACATCTTTGTTTCATTATCTCTTGCTTTTCCATCTGGGACTCTTACGAATCCTAGTCTTTCATGCCTTGTCTTACCCGAGGATTCAACAGCAATGTTTTCATTGGTTTGCACTTGCTTTCCTATGTCTGCTTCTGACCGAGGGATTTCTGTTCCCCTGTCTTCACAGTCATTCACGCGTCCCTCTGCATTATCTTGTCTGCTTAGGACTGAATTTTACCCCTGATATTATCACATTCATTGAGTTTTCTGATATTATTTGCTTATCTTTAGGCTTCCTCTTCACCTTTTCTGGTATTGTGCCTTTTGTGATTCTGAGACACTGTTGTTCTACACTGTTTCCCTCACCTCCGTTTTCAATGCTTGCTCTGGATTGCGTTTTGCAGTCTCGTTGTTTGAAAACTTATCTTTTGGGCCTTCAATCTCTTTGGAACTGAAAATGGTACTTCCTGTTTCTTTTACTGTACTTCTTCAACTCTACTGGTCATGAAATATTAGGTATCTAATATAGACTTCTAGGGCTTTGTTAAGTGAAATCTTTGGAATCTTGGCTCTATGCAATTCCATGGGATTTTTGTGAGGACAATTTCTCCTAGACATTGATGCCATGTCCTTTTCCTGTGTGTTGTCTGGTATATCTCCAATTGATGGTGTTGCCTTTGTTGGGATGAACACCCCATACTATTTAGATTAGCATAGCCTCACTTTGATTACGCTTATCTCACAGTTCTGAAAGTGCACAGGACACTTCCTCCGGTGGAAATGAAGCTTCTGAAGGTTCTCATCTCTGCATTCGGCTCTATGTCAATTTGGAGTGTTTCCAAAACAGCCAACTGAGAGTGCGCTTGTACTTTGAAGTGCTATGAGAATGTCCCAATGAAACCAGTTCTTCCCAGAGCTTTTCTGCCTACAGAAACACCAGTGGAAGCATATCAATAGATGTCACACATCAGGGCCAGTGGAATGATCCCGCAGACCAACCTTGGTGTCCTCGGGGCCGTACCGTGCCGGTGCCATCCAAAATGTAGCATCTGCTTTTGGGAGATAATGCTGAAGGAAATGCTTCACCTTCTCCCGCTGTGGACTTGGACCACTCTTCCTTGTCCTCTCATCCTTGTGGCTCGGGTTCACAAAAGCAACCACAGAGCTGTTGCGCATCCTGTGCCTCAAACCAAACCATAATCCCAGCCCAGGTTATGAATGTAGCTGATCCTAAGGCTTTTCATTCTGATTTCAAACCCAAGGCCCCCTGGATCCCTCAGACCAGATGCACGATATCTCTGATTCAGCCCCACACGTGCTCTATTGGTAAAATGCCCAATTGGTCCCTGGTCCTGCAGATGCACTGGGTGTGGCCATGGGACAAATCGGTAATCTCAACTGCACATGCTGTGTGGTGGCCCTCTCATTGGGGTCACAGGTCGGTTTGCTCTCTTGATAGGACCCACCACATCCCACAACGCACTCCAGATCCCTGAGACTCAGCGTGTGCCATCATCCGTAGCCCTATCTCTCCCTGACCGATGCCTCTGCTACGTCAAATTTGGCAGCTCGGATCTTGGTCTCAGAATCAACTGTGGGGATATTTTGTGCTGGTTTCTTTGAGTTCTGTCAGCCAAGCATCTGCTGTGCACTCATCTAACTCTCAGCGCATCACCTTCAATCCCATATCTCCTGTCCGCTTGAGAGTGTGCGTCCAAGTTAAACAGAGTTTCACCTTTGCTGCTCCATCACCATGGGTCAGACCCTGCACTGGTTTATATTCCCTGCTTTGCCTTCTCCTGCTTCCAGGTGTTCTGAGGCCTCATCCTGTCTTTGGAAGTAACAGACCTCTCTTCGGCAAGTGTCCTGTGCCAAGGGCTGTGTGAGAGGATGTTTCCATTGCTCTGTACATGGGAGCGAGTGAGTGCAGGTTGCACTGATTCTCTGCCAACTGGGCATCGATGAATCAACACTTTCCAGATACACTTCCTAGATATGTGATTTTTGTTTAGCTCTTTGTTTCTATACAGCCGTGGGGGGAGGGATTGTCCGAAGACTCCAGTTTTGACATTGTTTTGAGTTCTCATTTGCAGGCTTTAAAAAGCTTAATAGAATTTATTTCCATGTTTTGGGAGTTATGCGAAAGTGAAGTTAGTTTTTGAAGCATCCTAAATCGACCTAGAAGCCAGACTTGTCAATTTCAGTAAAATATTGTCAGCTCTAAGGGAAACATAGACAGATAGAATGAAAGGAGCAGTCCAAACACTGAAAGGGGTCATGTCAACTCTTTACTGTTGAAGCCACGAAAACAACAGGAACCATGAAATAGCTATTGGAAACATGAAATAACCCCCAACCTTAAATTCACTTGTGCATGTGGTGTCCTTTACTCCCCATGACACCTACAGGCCAATGTTGGCATTTCAAGGTGTAACATCCCTCTGTAGGTTAATACAAGAGAAAACAAACCAAATATATACATTTATGTTTGAAACCAAAAGCACCTAGAGGCATTATAGCTTTGAGAACACTGCTGCAGCTATGCTAGTCTATAGAGAACCAGGTGTTCTTCTATCAGTGATGAGAACGCTTAATCATCTGATCATGTTGGGTAAAGCAATTTAACGCCACCGAGTCTGCACCCCCATGATATAGTGCCCCAGGGGGCTTAACTCAAGTGAAAGACTGTCCACATAAGCTTTGTCTTTAATGTCATTGGCGACTTTTACAGTTCAGTTCACTATCTGACTTATAATATTTACTTATACTGTCTTGAAAAACTGAGGCCTAGTACATATTCAAGTTCAGTCAAAGATTCCCCTCACTTAACACACTCCCTTCACCCCAGAGAAGACCCAAACCCAGCACTGAATCTAGCGGAAGGCCATCGTTTCTTTGTTTGAGCTAAGTGTTCAAATCCTATCTATTTCAGTCGAGACTCTTTGACCTTTAAGGAGTTCACTGTTGTTCACAGAGTGTGAAGCTGGTGGATCTCTGATTCGAGGAGGGGCTTGCCCTTCTCGTACTGGCTTCTTTGCAGCTCAGGTACTGATCCTTCCAAATGGATGCCTGAGTGGAGGGGAGGGAAGAGTAAGTGCTTGTTATCTAGGCCCAAACCTGGGAAAAGGCTTACCTGGGCTTGCTGCACTTTGGTCTGAATGGCTTGGAAATGCCCCTTGGGACATGTGGATTCTCACGACCTCTTCCAAGAACATGAACGTTTTGATCACCTCTGCCATCTCTTCTCTTTTAGATGTCAGGGATCTTGGACCCGTTCTTGGAGCAGAGAATTGAGGAACTTCCTCAAGTCCACGTTGGCACTCCGTATGTTTCTGCCAGTATCAGCGAGGTTCAATAGGTCTCATGAATGTCTTTCGAGCCTGGTATCCTCTACAGCTGTCTCCAGGCCAGTAATCTCCATTGTAGCAGAACATCTCTCATCAATGTCTTCGCATCTCTCCTCTATCTGTGCAGCCAGCTTTTCGGCCAGCTTCTCTTCGTATCTCCCATACAGTCGACTTCAACAGGACTGGGCATGTCTGAAAGTAGCTCGGAGCCTCACCAGTAAGCTGATGGCAGGCAGATCTTCCACTGTCTGCCCTTTCAGGTTCTGGAAACTGACCCGTGAACTCAGGTCTTTGGGCAGCAGCAGTATCTCGAACTGACACAGCTTCCCGGACCAAAGACCTAAGCCAAGCTCCACAGAGGGCGGCAGCCCTTCCATCACACGGATCCAACCACAGAACTCTGCCCGGTTACCTAGGATCCACCGGCCACAACAAGCCTCGCGGTACAAACCAACATTCCACCTGGAATCCAACGGGTAACTGCCATCCCCAAAGGCTGCTGCATCTTGTCAGTGTTGGGGGAGGGGCTGCATCCGACGAGAGGTTCCTAAGCTAAATGTGATTCTACCCACTAGCGTCCCATGGGCCTATGTACTTCCCTCTTTCCTTTTCTTCAGATCTGTATGCACAGTACCAACGGAGGCAAGTGTGTCCATTTTCAGTTGATGGTTTCACACGTCTTTAAACTTTCTAACAGTTCACAGTACACAGAGACCCTCTAAAGGAAACTTATGTTCCAGTAATATCCGTACACCCGGAATACATTTCCGTCGGTTGATTTCTGCTGAAACACCCGCACTCTCAGGACATGGATCCATTGGTTTCATGGGGGCTGAAATTCCTAGAAATGAAACCAACCCCAATGTGCACTTTACTGTCTGTCTCTTTTGCTCTTAGTACACTTTTGCAGAGCTACTTGTCTTTGTTAAAGGCTTATGCCATTTCTTCTCGAAGTAGGGTTTTATATGGCATTCATTCATCCTGTTGGAAGGCTTGCAAGTCTATATCACGGACTAGGAATCCATTTGACTCCAAATCGGCATTTGGGTTAGGTCTCGATATGCTCTTATGAATCAACATTAACGAATATAAATGCACGCCTCTGATTTCCGAATACAAGTGTGCTGAGTACATGCAAGCCGCGTTACTGGGTCGATGCATACTGAATGATCCTTGACATCCCCTTGAGTATTTTCTTTTGAATAATCATGGTTCCCTTGGTATATGTCAGCCAACAGTACCCTTTGGGTGCTTGTTTGTTTCTTTGATTCTTTGTTGGTCTGCTTCTCGTTTGTTTTACAAACACGTCAGGCCATGCATCTCTCCGTTCGCTTCAAACAGAGAGTCATATAAGCTGATTCACTTAAGATAGTGCTTCCAATCACCTATGATTTCCTGCTTCCCTATCCCATTTTAGGGTTTTGATGTCCTCCTTGCCTTCTTCTGGTTTCTTCCTTGCCACTCATGCTCCTCTTGCATTTCCAATAATGGTTTTCTTCTTTCCATTTCATCTTGCTGCTTTTCTATTCAGGGGAGAATTCTCAACCTTTCTTATAGGATAAGTTTCGAACTGCTGATTTCTTTTAAGATTTGCCGGTCTGTGGAATTCTCTAGCTCTGCCGTTATTAGAAATGGCCGTCATGTGGCCTAGGCTACCCTAGATGGCAGCATTTGCCCTTCAGGGTATGGTCTATGTCCTGGCACTCCTCCCTGTCCTGCAATATTGCTGCCGATATATCAGCTGAAACCCCTCTGGAGGTTGTCTTGTGACTATGTTGCTTTCCTCCAGGCGCATTTTAAATCCCTGGGATGCTCAGGAACTTCGTTGATTTGAATCATACAGCTGCTGGTAGGTCTATTGGGATTCCACCTCCTTTGGACGCTGTGTACTTCCTGAATCCGCATAGATGATTCTCTCTTGGCTTTCAGCAAGTTTCAGTCTGATTTTTCTACAGGTAACTTTTCAGACATCTTTGTTTCATTATCTCTTGCTTTTCCATCTGGGACTCTTACGAATCCTAGTCTTTCATGCCTTGTCTTACCCGAGGATTCAACAGCAATGTTTTCATTGGTTTGCACTTGCTTTCCTATGTCTGCTTCTGACCGAGGGATTTCTGTTCCCCTGTCTTCACAGTCATTCACGCGTCCCTCTGCATTATCTTGTCTGCTTAGGACTGAATTTTACCCCTGATATTATCACATTCATTGAGTTTTCTGATATTATTTGCTTATCTTTAGGCTTCCTCTTCACCTTTTCTGGTATTGTGCCTTTTGTGATTCTGAGACACTGTTGTTCTACACTGTTTCCCTCACCTCCGTTTTCAATGCTTGCTCTGGATTGCGTTTTGCAGTCTCGTTGTTTGAAAACTTATCTTTTGGGCCTTCAATCTCTTTGGAACTGAAAATGGTACTTCCTGTTTCTTTTACTGTACTTCTTCAACTCTACTGGTCATGAAATATTAGGTATCTAATATAGACTTCTAGGGCTTTGTTAAGTGAAATCTTTGGAATCTTGGCTCTATGCAATTCCATGGGATTTTTGTGAGGACAATTTCTCCTAGACATTGATGCCATGTCCTTTTCCTGTGTGTTGTCTGGTATATCTCCAATTGATGGTGTTGCCTTTGTTGGGATGAACACCCCATACTATTTAGATTAGCATAGCCTCACTTTGATTACGCTTATCTCACAGTTCTGAAAGTGCACAGGACACTTCCTCCGGTGGAAATGAAGCTTCTGAAGGTTCTCATCTCTGCATTCGGCTCTATGTCAATTTGGAGTGTTTCCAAAACAGCCAACTGAGAGTGCGCTTGTACTTTGAAGTGCTATGAGAATGTCCCAATGAAACCAGTTCTTCCCAGAGCTTTTCTGCCTACAGAAACACCAGTGGAAGCATATCAATAGATGTCACACATCAGGGCCAGTGGAATGATCCCGCAGACCAACCTTGGTGTCCTCGGGGCCGTACCGTGCCGGTGCCATCCAAAATGTAGCATCTGCTTTTGGGAGATAATGCTGAAGGAAATGCTTCACCTTCTCCCGCTGTGGACTTGGACCACTCTTCCTTGTCCTCTCATCCTTGTGGCTCGGGTTCACAAAAGCAACCACAGAGCTGTTGCGCATCCTGTGCCTCAAACCAAACCATAATCCCAGCCCAGGTTATGAATGTAGCTGATCCTAAGGCTTTTCATTCTGATTTCAAACCCAAGGCCCCCTGGATCCCTCAGACCAGATGCACGATATCTCTGATTCAGCCCCACACGTGCTCTATTGGTAAAATGCCCAATTGGTCCCTGGTCCTGCAGATGCACTGGGTGTGGCCATGGGACAAATCGGTAATCTCAACTGCACATGCTGTGTGGTGGCCCTCTCATTGGGGTCACAGGTCGGTTTGCTCTCTTGATAGGACCCACCACATCCCACAACGCACTCCAGATCCCTGAGACTCAGCGTGTGCCATCATCCGTAGCCCTATCTCTCCCTGACCGATGCCTCTGCTACGTCAAATTTGGCAGCTCGGATCTTGGTCTCAGAATCAACTGTGGGGATATTTTGTGCTGGTTTCTTTGAGTTCTGTCAGCCAAGCATCTGCTGTGCACTCATCTAACTCTCAGCGCATCACCTTCAATCCCATATCTCCTGTCCGCTTGAGAGTGTGCGTCCAAGTTAAACAGAGTTTCACCTTTGCTGCTCCATCACCATGGGTCAGACCCTGCACTGGTTTATATTCCCTGCTTTGCCTTCTCCTGCTTCCAGGTGTTCTGAGGCCTCATCCTGTCTTTGGAAGTAACAGACCTCTCTTCGGCAAGTGTCCTGTGCCAAGGGCTGTGTGAGAGGATGTTTCCATTGCTCTGTACATGGGAGCGAGTGAGTGCAGGTTGCACTGATTCTCTGCCAACTGGGCATCGATGAATCAACACTTTCCAGATACACTTCCTAGATATGTGATTTTTGTTTAGCTCTTTGTTTCTATACAGCCGTGGGGGGAGGGATTGTCCGAAGACTCCAGTTTTGACATTGTTTTGAGTTCTCATTTGCAGGCTTTAAAAAGCTTAATAGAATTTATTTCCATGTTTTGGGAGTTATGCGAAAGTGAAGTTAGTTTTTGAAGCATCCTAAATCGACCTAGAAGCCAGACTTGTCAATTTCAGTAAAATATTGTCGGCTCTAAGGGAAACATAGACAGATAGAATGAAAGGAGCAGTCCAAACACTGAAAGGGGTCATGTCAACTCTTTACTGTTGAAGCCACGAAAACAACAGGAACCATGAAATAGCTATTGGAAACATGAAATAACCCCCAACCTTAAATTCACTTGTGCATGTGGTGTCCTTTACTCCCCATGACACCTACAGGCCAATGTTGGCATTTCAAGGTGTAACATCCCTCTGTAGGTTAATACAAGAGAAAACAAACCAAATATATACATTTATGTTTGAAACCAAAAGCACCTAGAGGCATTATAGCTTTGAGAACACTGCTGCAGCTATGCTAGTCTATAGAGAACCAGGTGTTCTTCTATCAGTGATGAGAACGCTTAATCATCTGATCATGTTGGGTAAAGCAATTTAACGCCACCGAGTCTGCACCCCCATGATATAGTGCCCCAGGGGGCTTAACTCAAGTGAAAGACTGTCCACATAAGCTTTGTCTTTAATGTCATTGGCGACTTTTACAGTTCAGTTCACTATCTGACTTATAATATTTACTTATACTGTCTTGAAAAACTGAGGCCTAGTACATATTCAAGTTCAGTCAAAGATTCCCCTCACTTAACACACTCCCTTCACCCCAGAGAAGACCCAAACCCAGCACTGAATCTAGCGGAAGGCCATCGTTTCTTTGTTTGAGCTAAGTGTTCAAATCCTATCTATTTCAGTCGAGACTCTTTGACCTTTAAGGAGTTCACTGTTGTTCACAGAGTGTGAAGCTGGTGGATCTCTGATTCGAGGAGGGGCTTGCCCTTCTCGTACTGGCTTCTTTGCAGCTCAGGTACTGATCCTTCCAAATGGATGCCTGAGTGGAGGGGAGGGAAGAGTAAGTGCTTGTTATCTAGGCCCAAACCTGGGAAAAGGCTTACCTGGGCTTGCTGCACTTTGGTCTGAATGGCTTGGAAATGCCCCTTGGGACATGTGGATTCTCACGACCTCTTCCAAGAACATGAACGTTTTGATCACCTCTGCCATCTCTTCTCTTTTAGATGTCAGGGATCTTGGACCCGTTCTTGGAGCAGAGAATTGAGGAACTTCCTCAAGTCCACGTTGGCACTCCGTATGTTTCTGCCAGTATCAGCGAGGTTCAATAGGTCTCATGAATGTCTTTCGAGCCTGGTATCCTCTACAGCTGTCTCCAGGCCAGTAATCTCCATTGTAGCAGAACATCTCTCATCAATGTCTTCGCATCTCTCCTCTATCTGTGCAGCCAGCTTTTCGGCCAGCTTCTCTTCGTATCTCCCATACAGTCGACTTCAACAGGACTGGGCATGTCTGAAAGTAGCTCGGAGCCTCACCAGTAAGCTGATGGCAGGCAGATCTTCCACTGTCTGCCCTTTCAGGTTCTGGAAACTGACCCGTGAACTCAGGTCTTTGGGCAGCAGCAGTATCTCGAACTGACACAGCTTCCCGGACCAAAGACCTAAGCCAAGCTCCACAGAGGGCGGCAGCCCTTCCATCACACGGATCCAACCACAGAACTCTGCCCGGTTACCTAGGATCCACCGGCCACAACAAGCCTCGCGGTACAAACCAACATTCCACCTGGAATCCAACGGGTAACTGCCATCCCCAAAGGCTGCTGCATCTTGTCAGTGTTGGGGGAGGGGCTGCATCCGACGAGAGGTTCCTAAGCTAAATGTGATTCTACCCACTAGCGTCCCATGGGCCTATGTACTTCCCTCTTTCCTTTTCTTCAGATCTGTATGCACAGTACCAACGGAGGCAAGTGTGTCCATTTTCAGTTGATGGTTTCACACGTCTTTAAACTTTCTAACAGTTCACAGTACACAGAGACCCTCTAAAGGAAACTTATGTTCCAGTAATATCCGTACACCCGGAATACATTTCCGTCGGTTGATTTCTGCTGAAACACCCGCACTCTCAGGACATGGATCCATTGGTTTCATGGGGGCTGAAATTCCTAGAAATGAAACCAACCCCAATGTGCACTTTACTGTCTGTCTCTTTTGCTCTTAGTACACTTTTGCAGAGCTACTTGTCTTTGTTAAAGGCTTATGCCATTTCTTCTCGAAGTAGGGTTTTATATGGCATTCATTCATCCTGTTGGAAGGCTTGCAAGTCTATATCACGGACTAGGAATCCATTTGACTCCAAATCGGCATTTGGGTTAGGTCTCGATATGCTCTTATGAATCAACATTAACGAATATAAATGCACGCCTCTGATTTCCGAATACAAGTGTGCTGAGTACATGCAAGCCGCGTTACTGGGTCGATGCATACTGAATGATCCTTGACATCCCCTTGAGTATTTTCTTTTGAATAATCATGGTTCCCTTGGTATATGTCAGCCAACAGTACCCTTTGGGTGCTTGTTTGTTTCTTTGATTCTTTGTTGGTCTGCTTCTCGTTTGTTTTACAAACACGTCAGGCCATGCATCTCTCCGTTCGCTTCAAACAGAGAGTCATATAAGCTGATTCACTTAAGATAGTGCTTCCAATCACCTATGATTTCCTGCTTCCCTATCCCATTTTAGGGTTTTGATGTCCTCCTTGCCTTCTTCTGGTTTCTTCCTTGCCACTCATGCTCCTCTTGCATTTCCAATAATGGTTTTCTTCTTTCCATTTCATCTTGCTGCTTTTCTATTCAGGGGAGAATTCTCAACCTTTCTTATAGGATAAGTTTCGAACTGCTGATTTCTTTTAAGATTTGCCGGTCTGTGGAATTCTCTAGCTCTGCCGTTATTAGAAATGGCCGTCATGTGGCCTAGGCTACCCTAGATGGCAGCATTTGCCCTTCAGGGTATGGTCTATGTCCTGGCACTCCTCCCTGTCCTGCAATATTGCTGCCGATATATCAGCTGAAACCCCTCTGGAGGTTGTCTTGTGACTATGTTGCTTTCCTCCAGGCGCATTTTAAATCCCTGGGATGCTCAGGAACTTCGTTGATTTGAATCATACAGCTGCTGGTAGGTCTATTGGGATTCCACCTCCTTTGGACGCTGTGTACTTCCTGAATCCGCATAGATGATTCTCTCTTGGCTTTCAGCAAGTTTCAGTCTGATTTTTCTACAGGTAACTTTTCAGACATCTTTGTTTCATTATCTCTTGCTTTTCCATCTGGGACTCTTACGAATCCTAGTCTTTCATGCCTTGTCTTACCCGAGGATTCAACAGCAATGTTTTCATTGGTTTGCACTTGCTTTCCTATGTCTGCTTCTGACCGAGGGATTTCTGTTCCCCTGTCTTCACAGTCATTCACGCGTCCCTCTGCATTATCTTGTCTGCTTAGGACTGAATTTTACCCCTGATATTATCACATTCATTGAGTTTTCTGATATTATTTGCTTATCTTTAGGCTTCCTCTTCACCTTTTCTGGTATTGTGCCTTTTGTGATTCTGAGACACTGTTGTTCTACACTGTTTCCCTCACCTCCGTTTTCAATGCTTGCTCTGGATTGCGTTTTGCAGTCTCGTTGTTTGAAAACTTATCTTTTGGGCCTTCAATCTCTTTGGAACTGAAAATGGTACTTCCTGTTTCTTTTACTGTACTTCTTCAACTCTACTGGTCATGAAATATTAGGTATCTAATATAGACTTCTAGGGCTTTGTTAAGTGAAATCTTTGGAATCTTGGCTCTATGCAATTCCATGGGATTTTTGTGAGGACAATTTCTCCTAGACATTGATGCCATGTCCTTTTCCTGTGTGTTGTCTGGTATATCTCCAATTGATGGTGTTGCCTTTGTTGGGATGAACACCCCATACTATTTAGATTAGCATAGCCTCACTTTGATTACGCTTATCTCACAGTTCTGAAAGTGCACAGGACACTTCCTCCGGTGGAAATGAAGCTTCTGAAGGTTCTCATCTCTGCATTCGGCTCTATGTCAATTTGGAGTGTTTCCAAAACAGCCAACTGAGAGTGCGCTTGTACTTTGAAGTGCTATGAGAATGTCCCAATGAAACCAGTTCTTCCCAGAGCTTTTCTGCCTACAGAAACACCAGTGGAAGCATATCAATAGATGTCACACATCAGGGCCAGTGGAATGATCCCGCAGACCAACCTTGGTGTCCTCGGGGCCGTACCGTGCCGGTGCCATCCAAAATGTAGCATCTGCTTTTGGGAGATAATGCTGAAGGAAATGCTTCACCTTCTCCCGCTGTGGACTTGGACCACTCTTCCTTGTCCTCTCATCCTTGTGGCTCGGGTTCACAAAAGCAACCACAGAGCTGTTGCGCATCCTGTGCCTCAAACCAAACCATAATCCCAGCCCAGGTTATGAATGTAGCTGATCCTAAGGCTTTTCATTCTGATTTCAAACCCAAGGCCCCCTGGATCCCTCAGACCAGATGCACGATATCTCTGATTCAGCCCCACACGTGCTCTATTGGTAAAATGCCCAATTGGTCCCTGGTCCTGCAGATGCACTGGGTGTGGCCATGGGACAAATCGGTAATCTCAACTGCACATGCTGTGTGGTGGCCCTCTCATTGGGGTCACAGGTCGGTTTGCTCTCTTGATAGGACCCACCACATCCCACAACGCACTCCAGATCCCTGAGACTCAGCGTGTGCCATCATCCGTAGCCCTATCTCTCCCTGACCGATGCCTCTGCTACGTCAAATTTGGCAGCTCGGATCTTGGTCTCAGAATCAACTGTGGGGATATTTTGTGCTGGTTTCTTTGAGTTCTGTCAGCCAAGCATCTGCTGTGCACTCATCTAACTCTCAGCGCATCACCTTCAATCCCATATCTCCTGTCCGCTTGAGAGTGTGCGTCCAAGTTAAACAGAGTTTCACCTTTGCTGCTCCATCACCATGGGTCAGACCCTGCACTGGTTTATATTCCCTGCTTTGCCTTCTCCTGCTTCCAGGTGTTCTGAGGCCTCATCCTGTCTTTGGAAGTAACAGACCTCTCTTCGGCAAGTGTCCTGTGCCAAGGGCTGTGTGAGAGGATGTTTCCATTGCTCTGTACATGGGAGCGAGTGAGTGCAGGTTGCACTGATTCTCTGCCAACTGGGCATCGATGAATCAACACTTTCCAGATACACTTCCTAGATATGTGATTTTTGTTTAGCTCTTTGTTTCTATACAGCCGTGGGGGGAGGGATTGTCCGAAGACTCCAGTTTTGACATTGTTTTGAGTTCTCATTTGCAGGCTTTAAAAAGCTTAATAGAATTTATTTCCATGTTTTGGGAGTTATGCGAAAGTGAAGTTAGTTTTTGAAGCATCCTAAATCGACCTAGAAGCCAGACTTGTCAATTTCAGTAAAATATTGTCAGCTCTAAGGGAAACATAGACAGATAGAATGAAAGGAGCAGTCCAAACACTGAAAGGGGTCATGTCAACTCTTTACTGTTGAAGCCACGAAAACAACAGGAACCATGAAATAGCTATTGGAAACATGAAATAACCCCCAACCTTAAATTCACTTGTGCATGTGGTGTCCTTTACTCCCCATGACACCTACAGGCCAATGTTGGCATTTCAAGGTGTAACATCCCTCTGTAGGTTAATACAAGAGAAAACAAACCAAATATATACATTTATGTTTGAAACCAAAAGCACCTAGAGGCATTATAGCTTTGAGAACACTGCTGCAGCTATGCTAGTCTATAGAGAACCAGGTGTTCTTCTATCAGTGATGAGAACGCTTAATCATCTGATCATGTTGGGTAAAGCAATTTAACGCCACCGAGTCTGCACCCCCATGATATAGTGCCCCAGGGGGCTTAACTCAAGTGAAAGACTGTCCACATAAGCTTTGTCTTTAATGTCATTGGCGACTTTTACAGTTCAGTTCACTATCTGACTTATAATATTTACTTATACTGTCTTGAAAAACTGAGGCCTAGTACATATTCAAGTTCAGTCAAAGATTCCCCTCACTTAACACACTCCCTTCACCCCAGAGAAGACCCAAACCCAGCACTGAATCTAGCGGAAGGCCATCGTTTCTTTGTTTGAGCTAAGTGTTCAAATCCTATCTATTTCAGTCGAGACTCTTTGACCTTTAAGGAGTTCACTGTTGTTCACAGAGTGTGAAGCTGGTGGATCTCTGATTCGAGGAGGGGCTTGCCCTTCTCGTACTGGCTTCTTTGCAGCTCAGGTACTGATCCTTCCAAATGGATGCCTGAGTGGAGGGGAGGGAAGAGTAAGTGCTTGTTATCTAGGCCCAAACCTGGGAAAAGGCTTACCTGGGCTTGCTGCACTTTGGTCTGAATGGCTTGGAAATGCCCCTTGGGACATGTGGATTCTCACGACCTCTTCCAAGAACATGAACGTTTTGATCACCTCTGCCATCTCTTCTCTTTTAGATGTCAGGGATCTTGGACCCGTTCTTGGAGCAGAGAATTGAGGAACTTCCTCAAGTCCACGTTGGCACTCCGTATGTTTCTGCCAGTATCAGCGAGGTTCAATAGGTCTCATGAATGTCTTTCGAGCCTGGTATCCTCTACAGCTGTCTCCAGGCCAGTAATCTCCATTGTAGCAGAACATCTCTCATCAATGTCTTCGCATCTCTCCTCTATCTGTGCAGCCAGCTTTTCGGCCAGCTTCTCTTCGTATCTCCCATACAGTCGACTTCAACAGGACTGGGCATGTCTGAAAGTAGCTCGGAGCCTCACCAGTAAGCTGATGGCAGGCAGATCTTCCACTGTCTGCCCTTTCAGGTTCTGGAAACTGACCCGTGAACTCAGGTCTTTGGGCAGCAGCAGTATCTCGAACTGACACAGCTTCCCGGACCAAAGACCTAAGCCAAGCTCCACAGAGGGCGGCAGCCCTTCCATCACACGGATCCAACCACAGAACTCTGCCCGGTTACCTAGGATCCACCGGCCACAACAAGCCTCGCGGTACAAACCAACATTCCACCTGGAATCCAACGGGTAACTGCCATCCCCAAAGGCTGCTGCATCTTGTCAGTGTTGGGGGAGGGGCTGCATCCGACGAGAGGTTCCTAAGCTAAATGTGATTCTACCCACTAGCGTCCCATGGGCCTATGTACTTCCCTCTTTCCTTTTCTTCAGATCTGTATGCACAGTACCAACGGAGGCAAGTGTGTCCATTTTCAGTTGATGGTTTCACACGTCTTTAAACTTTCTAACAGTTCACAGTACACAGAGACCCTCTAAAGGAAACTTATGTTCCAGTAATATCCGTACACCCGGAATACATTTCCGTCGGTTGATTTCTGCTGAAACACCCGCACTCTCAGGACATGGATCCATTGGTTTCATGGGGGCTGAAATTCCTAGAAATGAAACCAACCCCAATGTGCACTTTACTGTCTGTCTCTTTTGCTCTTAGTACACTTTTGCAGAGCTACTTGTCTTTGTTAAAGGCTTATGCCGTTTCTTCTCGAAGTAGGGTTTTATATGGCATTCATTCATCCTGTTGGAAGGCTTGCAAGTCTATATCACGGACTAGGAATCCATTTGACTCCAAATCGGCATTTGGGTTAGGTCTCGATATGCTCTTATGAATCAACATTAACGAATATAAATGCACGCCTCTGATTTCCGAATACAAGTGTGCTGAGTACATGCAAGCCGCGTTACTGGGTCGATGCATACTGAATGATCCTTGACATCCCCTTGAGTATTTTCTTTTGAATAATCATGGTTCCCTTGGTATATGTCAGCCAACAGTACCCTTTGGGTGCTTGTTTGTTTCTTTGATTCTTTGTTGGTCTGCTTCTCGTTTGTTTTACAAACACGTCAGGCCATGCATCTCTCCGTTCGCTTCAAACAGAGAGTCATATAAGCTGATTCACTTAAGATAGTGCTTCCAATCACCTATGATTTCCTGCTTCCCTATCCCATTTTAGGGTTTTGATGTCCTCCTTGCCTTCTTCTGGTTTCTTCCTTGCCACTCATGCTCCTCTTGCATTTCCAATAATGGTTTTCTTCTTTCCATTTCATCTTGCTGCTTTTCTATTCAGGGGAGAATTCTCAACCTTTCTTATAGGATAAGTTTCGAACTGCTGATTTCTTTTAAGATTTGCCGGTCTGTGGAATTCTCTAGCTCTGCCGTTATTAGAAATGGCCGTCATGTGGCCTAGGCTACCCTAGATGGCAGCATTTGCCCTTCAGGGTATGGTCTATGTCCTGGCACTCCTCCCTGTCCTGCAATATTGCTGCCGATATATCAGCTGAAACCCCTCTGGAGGTTGTCTTGTGACTATGTTGCTTTCCTCCAGGCGCATTTTAAATCCCTGGGATGCTCAGGAACTTCGTTGATTTGAATCATACAGCTGCTGGTAGGTCTATTGGGATTCCACCTCCTTTGGACGCTGTGTACTTCCTGAATCCGCATAGATGATTCTCTCTTGGCTTTCAGCAAGTTTCAGTCTGATTTTTCTACAGGTAACTTTTCAGACATCTTTGTTTCATTATCTCTTGCTTTTCCATCTGGGACTCTTACGAATCCTAGTCTTTCATGCCTTGTCTTACCCGAGGATTCAACAGCAATGTTTTCATTGGTTTGCACTTGCTTTCCTATGTCTGCTTCTGACCGAGGGATTTCTGTTCCCCTGTCTTCACAGTCATTCACGCGTCCCTCTGCATTATCTTGTCTGCTTAGGACTGAATTTTACCCTTGATATTATCACATTCATTGAGTTTTCTGATATTATTTGCTTATCTTAAGGCTTCCTCTTCACCTTTTCTGGTATTGTGCCTTTTGTGATTCTGAGACACTGTTGTTCTACACTGTTTCCCTCACCTCCGTTTTCAATGCTTGCTCTGGATTGCGTTTTGCAGTCTCGTTGTTTGAAAACTTATCTTTTGGGCCTTCAATCTCTTTGGAACTGAAAATGGTACTTCCTGTTTCTTTTACTGTACTTCTTCAACTCTACTGGTCATGAAATATTAGGTATCTAATATAGACTTCTAGGGCTTTGTTAAGTGAAATCTTTGGAATCTTGGCTCTATGCAATTCCATGGGATTTTTGTGAGGACAATTTCTCCTAGACATTGATGCCATGTCCTTTTCCTGTGTGTTGTCTGGTATATCTCCAATTGATGGTGTTGCCTTTGTTGGGATGAACACCCCATACTATTTAGATTAGCATAGCCTCACTTTGATTACGCTTATCTCACAGTTCTGAAAGTGCACAGGACACTTCCTCCGGTGGAAATGAAGCTTCTGAAGGTTCTCATCTCTGCATTCGGCTCTATGTCAATTTGGAGTGTTTCCAAAACAGCCAACTGAGAGTGCGCTTGTACTTTGAAGTGCTATGAGAATGTCCCAATGAAACCAGTTCTTCCCAGAGCTTTTCTGCCTACAGAAACACCAGTGGAAGCATATCAATAGATGTCACACATCAGGGCCAGTGGAATGATCCCGCAGACCAACCTTGGTGTCCTCGGGGCCGTACCGTGCCGGTGCCATCCAAAATGTAGCATCTGCTTTTGGGAGATAATGCTGAAGGAAATGCTTCACCTTCTCACGCTGTGGACTTGGACCACTCTTCCTTGTCCTCTCATCCTTGTGGCTCGGGTTCACAAAAGCAACCACAGAGCTGTTGCGCATCCTGTGCCTCAAACCAAACCATAATCCCAGCCCAGGTTATGAATGTAGCTGATCCTAAGGCTTTTCATTCTGATTTCAAACCCAAGGCCCCCTGGATCCCTCAGACCAGATGCACGATATCTCTGATTCAGCCCCACACGTGCTCTATTGGTAAAATGCCCAATTGGTCCCTGGTCCTGCAGATGCACTGGGTGTGGCCATGGGACAAATCGGTAATCTCAACTGCACATGCTGTGTGGTGGCCCTCTCATTGGGGTCACAGGTCGGTTTGCTCTCTTGATAGGACCCACCACATCCCACAACGCACTCCAGATCCCTGAGACTCAGCGTGTGCCATCATCCGTAGCCCTATCTCTCCCTGACCGATGCCTCTGCTACGTCAAATTTGGCAGCTCGGATCTTGGTCTCAGAATCAACTGTGGGGATATTTTGTGCTGGTTTCTTTGAGTTCTGTCAGCCAAGCATCTGCTGTGCACTCATCTAACTCTCAGCGCATCACCTTCAATCCCATATCTCCTGTCCGCTTGAGAGTGTGCGTCCAAGTTAAACAGAGTTTCACCTTTGCTGCTCCATCACCATGGGTCAGACCCTGCACTGGTTTATATTCCCTGCTTTGCCTTCTCCTGCTTCCAGGTGTTCTGAGGCCTCATCCTGTCTTTGGAAGTAACAGACCTCTCTTCGGCAAGTGTCCTGTGCCAAGGGCTGTGTGAGAGGATGTTTCCATTGCTCTGTACATGGGAGCGAGTGAGTGCAGGTTGCACTGATTCTCTGCCAACTGGGCATCGATGAATCAACACTTTCCAGATACACTTCCTAGATATGTGATTTTTGTTTAGCTCTTTGTTTCTATACAGCCGTGGGGGGAGGGATTGTCCGAAGACTCCAGTTTTGACATTGTTTTGAGTTCTCATTTGCAGGCTTTAAAAAGCTTAATAGAATTTATTTCCATGTTTTGGGAGTTATGCGAAAGTGAAGTTAGTTTTTGAAGCATCCTAAATCGACCTAGAAGCCAGACTTGTCAATTTCAGTAAAATATTGTCAGCTCTAAGGGAAACATAGACAGATAGAATGAAAGGAGCAGTCCAAACACTGAAAGGGGTCATGTCAACTCTTTACTGTTGAAGCCACGAAAACAACAGGAACCATGAAATAGCTATTGGAAACATGAAATAACCCCCAACCTTAAATTCACTTGTGCATGTGGTGTCCTTTACTCCCCATGACACCTACAGGCCAATGTTGGCATTTCAAGGTGTAACATCCCTCTGTAGGTTAATACAAGAGAAAACAAACCAAATATATACATTTATGTTTGAAACCAAAAGCACCTAGAGGCATTATAGCTTTGAGAACACTGCTGCAGCTATGCTAGTCTATAGAGAACCAGGTGTTCTTCTATCAGTGATGAGAACGCTTAATCATCTGATCATGTTGGGTAAAGCAATTTAACGCCACCGAGTCTGCACCCCCATGATATAGTGCCCCAGGGGGCTTAACTCAAGTGAAAGACTGTCCACATAAGCTTTGTCTTTAATGTCATTGGCGACTTTTACAGTTCAGTTCACTATCTGACTTATAATATTTACTTATACTGTCTTGAAAAACTGAGGCCTAGTACATATTCAAGTTCAGTCAAAGATTCCCCTCACTTAACACACTCCCTTCACCCCAGAGAAGACCCAAACCCAGCACTGAATCTAGCGGAAGGCCATCGTTTCTTTGTTTGAGCTAAGTGTTCAAATCCTATCTATTTCAGTCGAGACTCTTTGACCTTTAAGGAGTTCACTGTTGTTCACAGAGTGTGAAGCTGGTGGATCTCTGATTCGAGGAGGGGCTTGCCCTTCTCGTACTGGCTTCTTTGCAGCTCAGGTACTGATCCTTCCAAATGGATGCCTGAGTGGAGGGGAGGGAAGAGTAAGTGCTTGTTATCTAGGCCCAAACCTGGGAAAAGGCTTACCTGGGCTTGCTGCACTTTGGTCTGAATGGCTTGGAAATGCCCCTTGGGACATGTGGATTCTCACGACCTCTTCCAAGAACATGAACGTTTTGATCACCTCTGCCATCTCTTCTCTTTTAGATGTCAGGGATCTTGGACCCGTTCTTGGAGCAGAGAATTGAGGAACTTCCTCAAGTCCACGTTGGCACTCCGTATGTTTCTGCCAGTATCAGCGAGGTTCAATAGGTCTCATGAATGTCTTTCGAGCCTGGTATCCTCTACAGCTGTCTCCAGGCCAGTAATCTCCATTGTAGCAGAACATCTCTCATCAATGTCTTCGCATCTCTCCTCTATCTGTGCAGCCAGCTTTTCGGCCAGCTTCTCTTCGTATCTCCCATACAGTCGACTTCAACAGGACTGGGCATGTCTGAAAGTAGCTCGGAGCCTCACCAGTAAGCTGATGGCAGGCAGATCTTCCACTGTCTGCCCTTTCAGGTTCTGGAAACTGACCCGTGAACTCAGGTCTTTGGGCAGCAGCAGTATCTCGAACTGACACAGCTTCCCGGACCAAAGACCTAAGCCAAGCTCCACAGAGGGCGGCAGCCCTTCCATCACACGGATCCAACCACAGAACTCTGCCCGGTTACCTAGGATCCACCGGCCACAACAAGCCTCGCGGTACAAACCAACATTCCACCTGGAATCCAACGGGTAACTGCCATCCCCAAAGGCTGCTGCATCTTGTCAGTGTTGGGGGAGGGGCTGCATCCGACGAGAGGTTCCTAAGCTAAATGTGATTCTACCCACTAGCGTCCCATGGGCCTATGTACTTCCCTCTTTCCTTTTCTTCAGATCTGTATGCACAGTACCAACGGAGGCAAGTGTGTCCATTTTCAGTTGATGGTTTCACACGTCTTTAAACTTTCTAACAGTTCACAGTACACAGAGACCCTCTAAAGGAAACTTATGTTCCAGTAATATCCGTACACCCGGAATACATTTCCGTCGGTTGATTTCTGCTGAAACACCCGCACTCTCAGGACATGGATCCATTGGTTTCATGGGGGCTGAAATTCCTAGAAATGAAACCAACCCCAATGTGCACTTTACTGTCTGTCTCTTTTGCTCTTAGTACACTTTTGCAGAGCTACTTGTCTTTGTTAAAGGCTTATGCCGTTTCTTCTCGAAGTAGGGTTTTATATGGCATTCATTCATCCTGTTGGAAGGCTTGCAAGTCTATATCACGGACTAGGAATCCATTTGACTCCAAATCGGCATTTGGGTTAGGTCTCGATATGCTCTTATGAATCAACATTAACGAATATAAATGCACGCCTCTGATTTCCGAATACAAGTGTGCTGAGTACATGCAAGCCGCGTTACTGGGTCGATGCATACTGAATGATCCTTGACATCCCCTTGAGTATTTTCTTTTGAATAATCATGGTTCCCTTGGTATATGTCAGCCAACAGTACCCTTTGGGTGCTTGTTTGTTTCTTTGATTCTTTGTTGGTCTGCTTCTCGTTTGTTTTACAAACACGTCAGGCCATGCATCTCTCCGTTCGCTTCAAACAGAGAGTCATATAAGCTGATTCACTTAAGATAGTGCTTCCAATCACCTATGATTTCCTGCTTCCCTATCCCATTTTAGGGTTTTGATGTCCTCCTTGCCTTCTTCTGGTTTCTTCCTTGCCACTCATGCTCCTCTTGCATTTCCAATAATGGTTTTCTTCTTTCCATTTCATCTTGCTGCTTTTCTATTCAGGGGAGAATTCTCAACCTTTCTTATAGGATAAGTTTCGAACTGCTGATTTCTTTTAAGATTTGCCGGTCTGTGGAATTCTCTAGCTCTGCCGTTATTAGAAATGGCCGTCATGTGGCCTAGGCTACCCTAGATGGCAGCATTTGCCCTTCAGGGTATGGTCTATGTCCTGGCACTCCTCCCTGTCCTGCAATATTGCTGCCGATATATCAGCTGAAACCCCTCTGGAGGTTGTCTTGTGACTATGTTGCTTTCCTCCAGGCGCATTTTAAATCCCTGGGATGCTCAGGAACTTCGTTGATTTGAATCATACAGCTGCTGGTAGGTCTATTGGGATTCCACCTCCTTTGGACGCTGTGTACTTCCTGAATCCGCATAGATGATTCTCTCTTGGCTTTCAGCAAGTTTCAGTCTGATTTTTCTACAGGTAACTTTTCAGACATTTTTTGTTTCATTATCTCTTGCTTTTCCATCTGGGACTCTTACGAATCCTAGTCTTTCATGCCTTGTCTTACCCGAGGATTCAACAGCAATGTTTTCATTGGTTTGCACTTGCTTTCCTATGTCTGCTTCTGACCGAGGGATTTCTGTTCCCCTGTCTTCACAGTCATTCACGCATCCCTCTGCATTATCTTGTCTGCTTAGGACTGAATTTTACCCCT
Organism: Vicugna pacos; assembly: GCF_048564905.1. Lineage (NCBI taxonomy): Eukaryota > Metazoa > Chordata > Mammalia > Artiodactyla > Camelidae > Vicugna > Vicugna pacos. The sequence goes on along the minus strand of NW_027328741.1, from coordinate 88,212,614 downwards.
GATATTATCACATTCATTGAGTTTTCTGATATTATTTGCTTATCTTTAGGCTTCCTCTTCACCTTTTCTGGTATTGTGCCTTTTGTGATTCTGAGACACTGTTGTTCTACACTGTTTCCCTCACCTCCGTTTTCAATGCTTGCTCTGGATTGCGTTTTGCAGTCTCGTTGTTTGAAAACTTATCTTTTGGGCCTTCAATCTCTTTGGAACTGAAAATGGTACTTCCTGTTTCTTTTACTGTACTTCTTCAACTCTACTGGTCATGAAATATTAGGTATCTAATATAGACTTCTAGGGCTTTGTTAAGTGAAATCTTTGGAATCTTGGCTCTATGCAATTCCATGGGATTTTTGTGAGGACAATTTCTCCTAGACATTGATGCCATGTCCTTTTCCTGTGTGTTGTCTGGTATATCTCCAATTGATGGTGTTGCCTTTGTTGGGATGAACACCCCATACTATTTAGATTAGCATAGCCTCACTTTGATTACGCTTATCTCACAGTTCTGAAAGTGCACAGGACACTTCCTCCGGTGGAAATGAAGCTTCTGAAGGTTCTCATCTCTGCATTCGGCTCTATGTCAATTTGGAGTGTTTCCAAAACAGCCAACTGAGAGTGCGCTTGTACTTTGAAGTGCTATGAGAATGTCCCAATGAAACCAGTTCTTCCCAGAGCTTTTCTGCCTACAGAAACACCAGTGGAAGCATATCAATAGATGTCACACATCAGGGCCAGTGGAATGATCCCGCAGACCAACCTTGGTGTCCTCGGGGCCGTACCGTGCCGGTGCCATCCAAAATGTAGCATCTGCTTTTGGGAGATAATGCTGAAGGAAATGCTTCACCTTCTCACGCTGTGGACTTGGACCACTCTTCCTTGTCCTCTCATCCTTGTGGCTCGGGTTCACAAAAGCAACCACAGAGCTGTTGCGCATCCTGTGCCTCAAACCAAACCATAATCCCAGCCCAGGTTATGAATGTAGCTGATCCTAAGGCTTTTCATTCTGATTTCAAACCCAAGGCCCCCTGGATCCCTCAGACCAGATGCACGATATCTCTGATTCAGCCCCACACGTGCTCTATTGGTAAAATGCCCAATTGGTCCCTGGTCCTGCAGATGCACTGGGTGTGGCCATGGGACAAATCGGTAATCTCAACGGCACATGCTGTGTGGTGGCCCTCTCATTGGGGTCACAGGTCGGTTTGCTCTCTTGATAGGACCCACCACATCCCACAACGCACTCCAGATCCCTGAGACTCAGCGTGTGCCATCATCCGTAGCCCTATCTCTCCCTGACCGATGCCTCTGCTACGTCAAATTTGGCAGCTCGGATCTTGGTCTCAGAATCAACTGTGGGGATATTTTGTGCTGGTTTCTTTGAGTTCTGTCAGCCAAGCATCTGCTGTGCACTCATCTAACTCTCAGCGCATCACCTTCAATCCCATATCTCCTGTCCGCTTGAGAGTGTGCGTCCAAGTTAAACAGAGTTTCACCTTTGCTGCTCCATCACCATGGGTCAGACCCTGCACTGGTTTATATTCCCTGCTTTGCCTTCTCCTGCTTCCAGGTGTTCTGAGGCCTCATCCTGTCTTTGGAAGTAACAGACCTCTCTTCGGCAAGTGTCCTGTGCCAAGGGCTGTGTGAGAGGATGTTTCCATTGCTCTGTACATGGGAGCGAGTGAGTGCAGGTTGCACTGATTCTCTGCCAACTGGGCATCGATGAATCAACACTTTCCAGATACACTTCCTAGATATGTGATTTTTGTTTAGCTCTTTGTTTCTATACAGCCGTGGGGGGAGGGATTGTCCGAAGACTCCAGTTTTGACATTGTTTTGAGTTCTCATTTGCAGGCTTTAAAAAGCTTAATAGAATTTATTTCCATGTTTTGGGAGTTATGCGAAAGTGAAGTTAGTTTTTGAAGCATCCTAAATCGACCTAGAAGCCAGACTTGTCAATTTCAGTAAAATATTGTCAGCTCTAAGGGAAACATAGACAGATAGAATGAAAGGAGCAGTCCAAACACTGAAAGGGGTCATGTCAACTCTTTACTGTTGAAGCCACGAAAACAACAGGAACCATGAAATAGCTATTGGAAACATGAAATAACCCCCAACCTTAAATTCACTTGTGCATGTGGTGTCCTTTACTCCCCATGACACCTACAGGCCAATGTTGGCATTTCAAGGTGTAACATCCCTCTGTAGGTTAATACAAGAGAAAACAAACCAAATATATACATTTATGTTTGAAACCAAAAGCACCTAGAGGCATTATAGCTTTGAGAACACTGCTGCAGCTATGCTAGTCTATAGAGAACCAGGTGTTCTTCTATCAGTGATGAGAACGCTTAATCATCTGATCATGTTGGGTAAAGCAATTTAACGCCACCGAGTCTGCACCCCCATGATATAGTGCCCCAGGGGGCTTAACTCAAGTGAAAGACTGTCCACATAAGCTTTGTCTTTAATGTCATTGGCGACTTTTACAGTTCAGTTCACTATCTGACTTATAATATTTACTTATACTGTCTTGAAAAACTGAGGCCTAGTACATATTCAAGTTCAGTCAAAGATTCCCCTCACTTAACACACTCCCTTCACCCCAGAGAAGACCCAAACCCAGCACTGAATCTAGCGGAAGGCCATCGTTTCTTTGTTTGGGCTAAGTGTTCAAATCCTATCTATTTCAGTCGAGACTCTTTGACCTTTAAGGAGTTCACTGTTGTTCACAGAGTGTGAAGCTGGTGGATCTCTGATTCGAGGAGGGGCTTGCCCTTCTCGTACTGGCTTCTTTGCAGCTCAGGTACTGATCCTTCCAAATGGATGCCTGAGTGGAGGGGAGGGAAGAGTAAGTGCTTGTTATCTAGGCCCAAACCTGGGAAAAGGCTTACCTGGGCTTGCTGCACTTTGGTCTGAATGGCTTGGAAATGCCCCTTGGGACATGTGGATTCTCACGACCTCTTCCAAGAACATGAACGTTTTGATCACCTCTGCCATCTCTTCTCTTTTAGATGTCAGGGATCTTGGACCCGTTCTTGGAGCAGAGAATTGAGGAACTTCCTCAAGTCCACGTTGGCACTCCGTATGTTTCTGCCAGTATCAGCGAGGTTCAATAGGTCTCATGAATGTCTTTCGAGCCTGGTATCCTCTACAGCTGTCTCCAGGCCAGTAATCTCCATTGTAGCAGAACATCTCTCATCAATGTCTTCGCATCTCTCCTCTATCTGTGCAGCCAGCTTTTCGGCCAGCTTCTCTTCGTATCTCCCATACAGTCGACTTCAACAGGACTGGGCATGTCTGAAAGTAGCTCGGAGCCTCACCAGTAAGCTGATGGCAGGCAGATCTTCCACTGTCTGCCCTTTCAGGTTCTGGAAACTGACCCGTGAACTCAGGTCTTTGGGCAGCAGCAGTATCTCGAACTGACACAGCTTCCCGGACCAAAGACCTAAGCCAAGCTCCACAGAGGGCGGCAGCCCTTCCATCACACGGATCCAACCACAGAACTCTGCCCGGTTACCTAGGATCCACCGGCCACAACAAGCCTCGCGGTACAAACCAACATTCCACCTGGAATCCAACGGGTAACTGCCATCCCCAAAGGCTGCTGCATCTTGTCAGTGTTGGGGGAGGGGCTGCATCCGACGAGAGGTTCCTAAGCTAAATGTGATTCTACCCACTAGCGTCCCATGGGCCTATGTACTTCCCTCTTTCCTTTTCTTCAGATCTGTATGCACAGTACCAACGGAGGCAAGTGTGTCCATTTTCAGTTGATGGTTTCACACGTCTTTAAACTTTCTAACAGTTCACAGTACACAGAGACCCTCTAAAGGAAACTTATGTTCCAGTAATATCCGTACACCCGGAATACATTTCCGTCGGTTGATTTCTGCTGAAACACCCGCACTCTCAGGACATGGATCCATTGGTTTCATGGGGGCTGAAATTCCTAGAAATGAAACCAACCCCAATGTGCACTTTACTGTCTGTCTCTTTTGCTCTTAGTACACTTTTGCAGAGCTACTTGTCTTTGTTAAAGGCTTATGCCGTTTCTTCTCGAAGTAGGGTTTTATATGGCATTCATTCATCCTGTTGGAAGGCTTGCAAGTCTATATCACGGACTAGGAATCCATTTGACTCCAAATCGGCATTTGGGTTAGGTCTCGATATGCTCTTATGAATCAACATTAACGAATATAAATGCACGCCTCTGATTTCCGAATACAAGTGTGCTGAGTACATGCAAGCCGCGTTACTGGGTCGATGCATACTGAATGATCCTTGACATCCCCTTGAGTATTTTCTTTTGAATAATCATGGTTCCCTTGGTATATGTCAGCCAACAGTACCCTTTGGGTGCTTGTTTGTTTCTTTGATTCTTTGTTGGTCTGCTTCTCGTTTGTTTTACAAACACGTCAGGCCATGCATCTCTCCGTTCACTTCAAACAGAGAGTCATATAAGCTGATTCACTTAAGATAGTGCTTCCAATCACCTATGATTTCCTGCTTCCCTATCCCATTTTAGGGTTTTGATGTCCTCCTTGCCTTCTTCTGGTTTCTTCCTTGCCACTCATGCTCCTCTTGCATTTCCAATAATGGTTTTCTTCTTTCCATTTCATCTTGCTGCTTTTCTATTCAGGGGAGAATTCTCAACCTTTCTTATAGGATAAGTTTCGAACTGCTGATTTCTTTTAAGATTTGCCGGTCTGTGGAATTCTCTAGCTCTGCCGTTATTAGAAATGGCCGTCATGTGGCCTAGGCTACCCTAGATGGCAGCATTTGCCCTTCAGGGTATGGTCTATGTCCTGGCACTCCTCCCTGTCCTGCAATATTGCTGCCGATATATCAGCTGAAACCCCTCTGGAGGTTGTCTTGTGACTATGTTGCTTTCCTCCAGGCGCATTTTAAATCCCTGGGATGCTCAGGAACTTCGTTGATTTGAATCATACAGCTGCTGGTAGGTCTATTGGGATTCCACCTCCTTTGGACGCTGTGTACTTCCTGAATCCGCATAGATGATTCTCTCTTGGCTTTCAGCAAGTTTCAGTCTGATTTTTCTACAGGTAACTTTTCAGACATCTTTGTTTCATTATCTCTTGCTTTTCCATCTGGGACTCTTACGAATCCTAGTCTTTCATGCCTTGTCTTACCCGAGGATTCAACAGCAATGTTTTCATTGGTTTGCACTTGCTTTCCTATGTCTGCTTCTGACCGAGGGATTTCTGTTCCCCTGTCTTCACAGTCATTCACGCGTCCCTCTGCATTATCTTGTCTGCTTAGGACTGAATTTTACCCCTGATATTATCACATTCATTGAGTTTTCTGATATTATTTGCTTATCTTTAGGCTTCCTCTTCACCTTTTCTGGTATTGTGCCTTTTGTGATTCTGAGACACTGTTGTTCTACACTGTTTCCCTCACCTCCGTTTTCAATGCTTGCTCTGGATTGCGTTTTGCAGTCTCGTTGTTTGAAAACTTATCTTTTGGGCCTTCAATCTCTTTGGAACTGAAAATGGTACTTCCTGTTTCTTTTACTGTACTTCTTCAACTCTACTGGTCATGAAATATTAGGTATCTAATATAGACTTCTAGGGCTTTGTTAAGTGAAATCTTTGGAATCTTGGCTCTATGCAATTCCATGGGATTTTTGTGAGGACAATTTCTCCTAGACATTGATGCCATGTCCTTTTCCTGTGTGTTGTCTGGTATATCTCCAATTGATGGTGTTGCCTTTGTTGGGATGAACACCCCATACTATTTAGATTAGCATAGCCTCACTTTGATTACGCTTATCTCACAGTTCTGAAAGTGCACAGGACACTTCCTCCGGTGGAAATGAAGCTTCTGAAGGTTCTCATCTCTGCATTCGGCTCTATGTCAATTTGGAGTGTTTCCAAAACAGCCAACTGAGAGTGCGCTTGTACTTTGAAGTGCTATGAGAATGTCCCAATGAAACCAGTTCTTCCCAGAGCTTTTCTGCCTACAGAAACACCAGTGGAAGCATATCAATAGATGTCACACATCAGGGCCAGTGGAATGATCCCGCAGACCAACCTTGGTGTCCTCGGGGCCGTACCGTGCCGGTGCCATCCAAAATGTAGCATCTGCTTTTGGGAGATAATGCTGAAGGAAATGCTTCACCTTCTCACGCTGTGGACTTGGACCACTCTTCCTTGTCCTCTCATCCTTGTGGCTCGGGTTCACAAAAGCAACCACAGAGCTGTTGCGCATCCTGTGCCTCAAACCAAACCATAATCCCAGCCCAGGTTATGAATGTAGCTGATCCTAAGGCTTTACATTCTGATTTCAAACCCAAGGCCCCCTGGATCCCTCAGACCAGATGCACGATATCTCTGATTCAGCCCCACACGTGCTCTATTGGTAAAATGCCCAATTGGTCCCTGGTCCTGCAGATGCACTGGGTGTGGCCATGGGACAAATCGGTAATCTCAACGGCACATGCTGTGTGGTGGCCCTCTCATTGGGGTCACAGGTCGGTTTGCTCTCTTGATAGGACCCACCACATCCCACAACGCACTCCAGATCCCTGAGACTCAGCGTGTGCCATCATCCGTAGCCCTATCTCTCCCTGACCGATGCCTCTGCTACGTCAAATTTGGCAGCTCGGATCTTGGTCTCAGAATCAACTGTGGGGATATTTTGTGCTGGTTTCTTTGAGTTCTGTCAGCCAAGCATCTGCTGTGCACTCATCTAACTCTCAGCGCATCACCTTCAATCCCATATCTCCTGTCCGCTTGAGAGTGTGCGTCCAAGTTAAACAGAGTTTCACCTTTGCTGCTCCATCACCATGGGTCAGACCCTGCACTGGTTTATATTCCCTGCTTTGCCTTCTCCTGCTTCCAGGTGTTCTGAGGCCTCATCCTGTCTTTGGAAGTAACAGACCTCTCTTCGGCAAGTGTCCTGTGCCAAGGGCTGTGTGAGAGGATGTTTCCATTGCTCTGTACATGGGAGCGAGTGAGTGCAGGTTGCACTGATTCTCTGCCAACTGGGCATCGATGAATCAACACTTTCCAGATACACTTCCTAGATATGTGATTTTTGTTTAGCTCTTTGTTTCTATACAGCCGTGGGGGGAGGGATTGTCCGAAGACTCCAGTTTTGACATTGTTTTGAGTTCTCATTTGCAGGCTTTAAAAAGCTTAATAGAATTTATTTCCATGTTTTGGGAGTTATGCGAAAGTGAAGTTAGTTTTTGAAGCATCCTAAATCGACCTAGAAGCCAGACTTGTCAATTTCAGTAAAATATTGTCAGCTCTAAGGGAAACATAGACAGATAGAATGAAAGGAGCAGTCCAAACACTGAAAGGGGTCATGTCAACTCTTTACTGTTGAAGCCACGAAAACAACAGGAACCATGAAATAGCTATTGGAAACATGAAATAACCCCCAACCTTAAATTCACTTGTGCATGTGGTGTCCTTTACTCCCCATGACACCTACAGGCCAATGTTGGCATTTCAAGGTGTAACATCCCTCTGTAGGTTAATACAAGAGAAAACAAACCAAATATATACATTTATGTTTGAAACCAAAAGCACCTAGAGGCATTATAGCTTTGAGAACACTGCTGCAGCTATGCTAGTCTATAGAGAACCAGGTGTTCTTCTATCAGTGATGAGAACGCTTAATCATCTGATCATGTTGGGTAAAGCAATTTAACGCCACCGAGTCTGCACCCCCATGATATAGTGCCCCAGGGGGCTTAACTCAAGTGAAAGACTGTCCACATAAGCTTTGTCTTTAATGTCATTGGCGACTTTTACAGTTCAGTTCACTATCTGACTTATAATATTTACTTATACTGTCTTGAAAAACTGAGGCCTAGTACATATTCAAGTTCAGTCAAAGATTCCCCTCACTTAACACACTCCCTTCACCCCAGAGAAGACCCAAACCCAGCACTGAATCTAGCGGAAGGCCATCGTTTCTTTGTTTGAGCTAAGTGTTCAAATCCTATCTATTTCAGTCGAGACTCTTTGACCTTTAAGGAGTTCACTGTTGTTCACAGAGTGTGAAGCTGGTGGATCTCTGATTCGAGGAGGGGCTTGCCCTTCTCGTACTGGCTTCTTTGCAGCTCAGGTACTGATCCTTCCAAATGGATGCCTGAGTGGAGGGGAGGGAAGAGCAAGTGCTTGTTATCTAGGCCCAAACCTGGGAAAAGGCTTACCTGGGCTTGCTGCACTTTGGTCTGAATGGCTTGGAAATGCCCCTTGGGACATGTGGATTCTCACGACCTCTTCCAAGAACATGAACGTTTTGATCACCTCTGCCATCTCTTCTCTTTTAGATGTCAGGGATCTTGGACCCGTTCTTGGAGCAGAGAATTGAGGAACTTCCTCAAGTCCACGTTGGCACTCCGTATGTTTCTGCCAGTATCAGCGAGGTTCAATAGGTCTCATGAATGTCTTTCGAGCCTGGTATCCTCTACAGCTGTCTCCAGGCCAGTAATCTCCATTGTAGCAGAACATCTCTCATCAATGTCTTCGCATCTCTCCTCTATCTGTGCAGCCAGCTTTTCGGCCAGCTTCTCTTCGTATCTCCCATACAGTCGACTTCAACAGGACTGGGCATGTCTGAAAGTAGCTCGGAGCCTCACCAGTAAGCTGATGGCAGGCAGATCTTCCACTGTCTGCCCTTTCAGGTTCTGGAAACTGACCCGTGAACTCAGGTCTTTGGGCAGCAGCAGTATCTCGAACTGACACAGCTTCCCGGACCAAAGACCTAAGCCAAGCTCCACAGAGGGCGGCAGCCCTTCCATCACACGGATCCAACCACAGAACTCTGCCCGGTTACCTAGGATCCACCGGCCACAACAAGCCTCGCGGTACAAACCAACATTCCACCTGGAATCCAACGGGTAACTGCCATCCCCAAAGGCTGCTGCATCTTGTCAGTGTTGGGGGAGGGGCTGCATCCGACGAGAGGTTCCTAAGCTAAATGTGATTCTACCCACTAGCGTCCCATGGGCCTATGTACTTCCCTCTTTCCTTTTCTTCAGATCTGTATGCACAGTACCAACGGAGGCAAGTGTGTCCATTTTCAGTTGATGGTTTCACACGTCTTTAAACTTTCTAACAGTTCACAGTACACAGAGACCCTCTAAAGGAAACTTATGTTCCAGTAATATCCGTACACCCGGAATACATTTCCGTCGGTTGATTTCTGCTGAAACACCCGCACTCTCAGGACATGGATCCATTGGTTTCATGGGGGCTGAAATTCCTAGAAATGAAACCAACCCCAATGTGCACTTTACTGTCTGTCTCTTTTGCTCTTAGTACACTTTTGCAGAGCTACTTGTCTTTGTTAAAGGCTTATGCCATTTCTTCTCGAAGTAGGGTTTTATATGGCATTCATTCATCCTGTTGGAAGGCTTGCAAGTCTATATCACGGACTAGGAATCCATTTGACTCCAAATCGGCATTTGGGTTAGGTCTCGATATGCTCTTATGAATCAACATTAACGAATATAAATGCACGCCTCTGATTTCCGAATACAAGTGTGCTGAGTACATGCAAGCCGCGTTACTGGGTCGATGCATACTGAATGATCCTTGACATCCCCTTGAGTATTTTCTTTTGAATAATCATGGTTCCCTTGGTATATGTCAGCCAACAGTACCCTTTGGGTGCTTGTTTGTTTCTTTGATTCTTTGTTGGTCTGCTTCTCGTTTGTTTTACAAACACGTCAGGCCATGCATCTCTCCGTTCGCTTCAAACAGAGAGTCATATAAGCTGATTCACTTAAGATAGTGCTTCCAATCACCTATGATTTCCTGCTTCCCTATCCCATTTTAGGGTTTTGATGTCCTCCTTGCCTTCTTCTGGTTTCTTCCTTGCCACTCATGCTCCTCTTGCATTTCCAATAATGGTTTTCTTCTTTCCATTTCATCTTGCTGCTTTTCTATTCAGGGGAGAATTCTCAACCTTTCTTATAGGATAAGTTTCGAACTGCTGATTTCTTTTAAGATTTGCCGGTCTGTGGAATTCTCTAGCTCTGCCGTTATTAGAAATGGCGGTCATGTGGCCTAGGCTACCCTAGATGGCAGCATTTGCCCTTCAGGGTATGGACTATGTCCTGGCACTCCTCCCTGTCCTGCAATATTGCTGCCGATATATCAGCTGAAACCCCTCTGGAGGTTGTCTTGTGACTATGTTGCTTTCCTCCAGGCGCATTTTAAATCCCTGGGATGCTCAGGAACTTCGTTGATTTGAATCATACAGCTGCTGGTAGGTCTATTGGGATTCCACCTCCTTTGGACGCTGTGTACTTCCTGAATCCGCATAGATGATTCTCTCTTGGCTTTCAGCAAGTTTCAGTCTGATTTTTCTACAGATAACTTTTCAGACATCTTTGTTTCATTATCTCTTGCTTTTCCATCTGGGACTCTTACGAATCCTAGTCTTTCATGCCTTGTCTTACCCGAGGATTCAACAGCAATGTTTTCATTGGTTTGCACTTGCTTTCCTATGTCTGCTTCTGACCGAGGGATTTCTGTTCCCCTGTCTTCACAGTCATTCACGCGTCCCTCTGCATTATCTTGTCTGCTTAGGACTGAATTTTACCCCTGATATTATCACATTCATTGAGTTTTCTGATATTATTTGCTTATCTTTAGGCTTCCTCTTCACCTTTTCTGGTATTGTGCCTTTTGTGATTCTGAGACACTGTTGTTCTACACTGTTTCCCTCACCTCCGTTTTCAATGCTTGCTCTGGATTGCGTTTTGCAGTCTCGTTGTTTGAAAACTTATCTTTTGGGCCTTCAATCTCTTTGGAACTGAAAATGGTACTTCCTGTTTCTTTTACTGTACTTCTTCAACTCTACTGGTCATGAAATATTAGGTATCTAATATAGACTTCTAGGGCTTTGTTAAGTGAAATCTTTGGAATCTTGGCTCTATGCAATTCCATGGGATTTTTGTGAGGACAATTTCTCCTAGACATTGATGCCATGTCCTTTTCCTGTGTGTTGTCTGGTATATCTCCAATTGATGGTGTTGCCTTTGTTGGGATGAACACCCCATACTATTTAGATTAGCATAGCCTCACTTTGATTACGCTTATCTCACAGTTCTGAAAGTGCACAGGACACTTCCTCCGGTGGAAATGAAGCTTCTGAAGGTTCTCATCTCTGCATTCGGCTCTATGTCAATTTGGAGTGTTTCCAAAACAGCCAACTGAGAGTGCGCTTGTACTTTGAAGTGCTATGAGAATGTCCCAATGAAACCAGTTCTTCCCAGAGCTTTTCTGCCTACAGAAACACCAGTGGAAGCATATCAATAGATGTCACACATCAGGGCCAGTGGAATGATCCCGCAGACCAACCTTGGTGTCCTCGGGGCCGTACCGTGCCGGTGCCATCCAAAATGTAGCATCTGCTTTTGGGAGATAATGCTGAAGGAAATGCTTCACCTTCTCCCGCTGTGGACTTGGACCACTCTTCCTTGTCCTCTCATCCTTGTGGCTCGGGTTCACAAAAGCAACCACAGAGCTGTTGCGCATCCTGTGCCTCAAACCAAACCATAATCCCAGCCCAGGTTATGAATGTAGCTGATCCTAAGGCTTTTCATTCTGATTTCAAACCCAAGGCCCCCTGGATCCCTCAGACCAGATGCACGATATCTCTGATTCAGCCCCACACGTGCTCTATTGGTAAAATGCCCAATTGGTCCCTGGTCCTGCAGATGCACTGGGTGTGGCCATGGGACAAATCGGTAATCTCAACTGCACATGCTGTGTGGTGGCCCTCTCATTGGGGTCACAGGTCGGTTTGCTCTCTTGATAGGACCCACCACATCCCACAACGCACTCCAGATCCCTGAGACTCAGCGTGTGCCATCATCCGTAGCCCTATCTCTCCCTGACCGATGCCTCTGCTACGTCAAATTTGGCAGCTCGGATCTTGGTCTCAGAATCAACTGTGGGGATATTTTGTGCTGGTTTCTTTGAGTTCTGTCAGCCAAGCATCTGCTGTGCACTCATCTAACTCTCAGCGCATCACCTTCAATCCCATATCTCCTGTCCGCTTGAGAGTGTGCGTCCAAGTTAAACAGAGTTTCACCTTTGCTGCTCCATCACCATGGGTCAGACCCTGCACTGGTTTATATTCCCTGCTTTGCCTTCTCCTGCTTCCAGGTGTTCTGAGGCCTCATCCTGTCTTTGGAAGTAACAGACCTCTCTTCGGCAAGTGTCCTGTGCCAAGGGCTGTGTGAGAGGATGTTTCCATTGCTCTGTACATGGGAGCGAGTGAGTGCAGGTTGCACTGATTCTCTGCCAACTGGGCATCGATGAATCAACACTTTCCAGATACACTTCCTAGATATGTGATTTTTGTTTAGCTCTTTGTTTCTATACAGCCGTGGGGGGAGGGATTGTCCGAAGACTCCAGTTTTGACATTGTTTTGAGTTCTCATTTGCAGGCTTTAAAAAGCTTAATAGAATTTATTTCCATGTTTTGGGAGTTATGCGAAAGTGAAGTTAGTTTTTGAAGCATCCTAAATCGACCTAGAAGCCAGACTTGTCAATTTCAGTAAAATATTGTCGGCTCTAAGGGAAACATAGACAGATAGAATGAAAGGAGCAGTCCAAACACTGAAAGGGGTCATGTCAACTCTTTACTGTTGAAGCCACGAAAACAACAGGAACCATGAAATAGCTATTGGAAACATGAAATAACCCCCAACCTTAAATTCACTTGTGCATGTGGTGTCCTTTACTCCCCATGACACCTACAGGCCAATGTTGGCATTTCAAGGTGTAACATCCCTCTGTAGGTTAATACAAGAGAAAACAAACCAAATATATACATTTATGTTTGAAACCAAAAGCACCTAGAGGCATTATAGCTTTGAGAACACTGCTGCAGCTATGCTAGTCTATAGAGAACCAGGTGTTCTTCTATCAGTGATGAGAACGCTTAATCATCTGATCATGTTGGGTAAAGCAATTTAACGCCACCGAGTCTGCACCCCCATGATATAGTGCCCCAGGGGGCTTAACTCAAGTGAAAGACTGTCCACATAAGCTTTGTCTTTAATGTCATTGGCGACTTTTACAGTTCAGTTCACTATCTGACTTATAATATTTACTTATACTGTCTTGAAAAACTGAGGCCTAGTACATATTCAAGTTCAGTCAAAGATTCCCCTCACTTAACACACTCCCTTCACCCCAGAGAAGACCCAAACCCAGCACTGAATCTAGCGGAAGGCCATCGTTTCTTTGTTTGGGCTAAGTGTTCAAATCCTATCTATTTCAGTCGAGACTCTTTGACCTTTAAGGAGTTCACTGTTGTTCACAGAGTGTGAAGCTGGTGGATCTCTGATTCGAGGAGGGGCTTGCCCTTCTCGTACTGGCTTCTTTGCAGCTCAGGTACTGATCCTTCCAAATGGATGCCTGAGTGGAGGGGAGGGAAGAGTAAGTGCTTGTTATCTAGGCCCAAACCTGGGAAAAGGCTTACCTGGGCTTGCTGCACTTTGGTCTGAATGGCTTGGAAATGCCCCTTGGGACATGTGGATTCTCACGACCTCTTCCAAGAACATGAACGTTTTGATCACCTCTGCCATCTCTTCTCTTTTAGATGTCAGGGATCTTGGACCCGTTCTTGGAGCAGAGAATTGAGGAACTTCCTCAAGTCCACGTTGGCACTCCGTATGTTTCTGCCAGTATCAGCGAGGTTCAATAGGTCTCATGAATGTCTTTCGAGCCTGGTATCCTCTACAGCTGTCTCCAGGCCAGTAATCTCCATTGTAGCAGAACATCTCTCATCAATGTCTTCGCATCTCTCCTCTATCTGTGCAGCCAGCTTTTCGGCCAGCTTCTCTTCGTATCTCCCATACAGTCGACTTCAACAGGACTGGGCATGTCTGAAAGTAGCTCGGAGCCTCACCAGTAAGCTGATGGCAGGCAGATCTTCCACTGTCTGCCCTTTCAGGTTCTGGAAACTGACCCGTGAACTCAGGTCTTTGGGCAGCAGCAGTATCTCGAACTGACACAGCTTCCCGGACCAAAGACCTAAGCCAAGCTCCACAGAGGGCGGCAGCCCTTCCATCACACGGATCCAACCACAGAACTCTGCCCGGTTACCTAGGATCCACCGGCCACAACAAGCCTCGCGGTACAAACCAACATTCCACCTGGAATCCAACGGGTAACTGCCATCCCCAAAGGCTGCTGCATCTTGTCAGTGTTGGGGGAGGGGCTGCATCCGACGAGAGGTTCCTAAGCTAAATGTGATTCTACCCACTAGCGTCCCATGGGCCTATGTACTTCCCTCTTTCCTTTTCTTCAGATCTGTATGCACAGTACCAACGGAGGCAAGTGTGTCCATTTTCAGTTGATGGTTTCACACGTCTTTAAACTTTCTAACAGTTCACAGTACACAGAGACCCTCTAAAGGAAACTTATGTTCCAGTAATATCCGTACACCCGGAATACATTTCCGTCGGTTGATTTCTGCTGAAACACCCGCACTCTCAGGACATGGATCCATTGGTTTCATGGGGGCTGAAATTCCTAGAAATGAAACCAACCCCAATGTGCACTTTACTGTCTGTCTCTTTTGCTCTTAGTACACTTTTGCAGAGCTACTTGTCTTTGTTAAAGGCTTATGCCATTTCTTCTCGAAGTAGGGTTTTATATGGCATTCATTCATCCTGTTGGAAGGCTTGCAAGTCTATATCACGGACTAGGAATCCATTTGACTCCAAATCGGCATTTGGGTTAGGTCTCGATATGCTCTTATGAATCAACATTAACGAATATAAATGCACGCCTCTGATTTCCGAATACAAGTGTGCTGAGTACATGCAAGCCGCGTTACTGGGTCGATGCATACTGAATGATCCTTGACATCCCCTTGAGTATTTTCTTTTGAATAATCATGGTTCCCTTGGTATATGTCAGCCAACAGTACCCTTTGGGTGCTTGTTTGTTTCTTTGATTCTTTGTTGGTCTGCTTCTCGTTTGTTTTACAAACACGTCAGGCCATGCATCTCTCCGTTCGCTTCAAACAGAGAGTCATATAAGCTGATTCACTTAAGATAGTGCTTCCAATCACCTATGATTTCCTGCTTCCCTATCCCATTTTAGGGTTTTGATGTCCTCCTTGCCTTCTTCTGGTTTCTTCCTTGCCACTCATGCTCCTCTTGCATTTCCAATAATGGTTTTCTTCTTTCCATTTCATCTTGCTGCTTTTCTATTCAGGGGAGAATTCTCAACCTTTCTTATAGGATAAGTTTCGAACTGCTGATTTCTTTTAAGATTTGCCGGTCTGTGGAATTCTCTAGCTCTGCCGTTATTAGAAATGGCCGTCATGTGGCCTAGGCTACCCTAGATGGCAGCATTTGCCCTTCAGGGTATGGTCTATGTCCTGGCACTCCTCCCTGTCCTGCAATATTGCTGCCGATATATCAGCTGAAACCCCTCTGGAGGTTGTCTTGTGACTATGTTGCTTTCCTCCAGGCGCATTTTAAATCCCTGGGATGCTCAGGAACTTCGTTGATTTGAATCATACAGCTGCTGGTAGGTCTATTGGGATTCCACCTCCTTTGGACGCTGTGTACTTCCTGAATCCGCATAGATGATTCTCTCTTGGCTTTCAGCAAGTTTCAGTCTGATTTTTCTACAGATAACTTTTCAGACATCTTTGTTTCATTATCTCTTGCTTTTCCATCTGGGACTCTTACGAATCCTAGTCTTTCATGCCTTGTCTTACCCGAGGATTCAACAGCAATGTTTTCATTGGTTTGCACTTGCTTTCCTATGTCTGCTTCTGACCGAGGGATTTCTGTTCCCCTGTCTTCACAGTCATTCACGCGTCCCTCTGCATTATCTTGTCTGCTTAGGACTGAATTTTACCCCTGATATTATCACATTCATTGAGTTTTCTGATATTATTTGCTTATCTTTAGGCTTCCTCTTCACCTTTTCTGGTATTGTGCCTTTTGTGATTCTGAGACACTGTTGTTCTACACTGTTTCCCTCACCTCCGTTTTCAATGCTTGCTCTGGATTGCGTTTTGCAGTCTCGTTGTTTGAAAACTTATCTTTTGGGCCTTCAATCTCTTTGGAACTGAAAATGGTACTTCCTGTTTCTTTTACTGTACTTCTTCAACTCTACTGGTCATGAAATATTAGGTATCTAATATAGACTTCTAGGGCTTTGTTAAGTGAAATCTTTGGAATCTTGGCTCTATGCAATTCCATGGGATTTTTGTGAGGACAATTTCTCCTAGACATTGATGCCATGTCCTTTTCCTGTGTGTTGTCTGGTATATCTCCAATTGATGGTGTTGCCTTTGTTGGGATGAACACCCCATACTATTTAGATTAGCATAGCCTCACTTTGATTACGCTTATCTCACAGTTCTGAAAGTGCACAGGACACTTCCTCCGGTGGAAATGAAGCTTCTGAAGGTTCTCATCTCTGCATTCGGCTCTATGTCAATTTGGAGTGTTTCCAAAACAGCCAACTGAGAGTGCGCTTGTACTTTGAAGTGCTATGAGAATGTCCCAATGAAACCAGTTCTTCCCAGAGCTTTTCTGCCTACAGAAACACCAGTGGAAGCATATCAATAGATGTCACACATCAGGGCCAGTGGAATGATCCCGCAGACCAACCTTGGTGTCCTCGGGGCCGTACCGTGCCGGTGCCATCCAAAATGTAGCATCTGCTTTTGGGAGATAATGCTGAAGGAAATGCTTCACCTTCTCACGCTGTGGACTTGGACCACTCTTCCTTGTCCTCTCATCCTTGTGGCTCGGGTTCACAAAAGCAACCACAGAGCTGTTGCGCATCCTGTGCCTCAAACCAAACCATAATCCCAGCCCAGGTTATGAATGTAGCTGATCCTAAGGCTTTTCATTCTGATTTCAAACCCAAGGCCCCCTGGATCCCTCAGACCAGATGCACGATATCTCTGATTCAGCCCCACACGTGCTCTATTGGTAAAATGCCCAATTGGTCCCTGGTCCTGCAGATGCACTGGGTGTGGCCATGGGACAAATCGGTAATCTCAACGGCACATGCTGTGTGGTGGCCCTCTCATTGGGGTCACAGGTCGGTTTGCTCTCTTGATAGGACCCACCACATCCCACAACGCACTCCAGATCCCTGAGACTCAGCGTGTGCCATCATCCGTAGCCCTATCTCTCCCTGACCGATGCCTCTGCTACGTCAAATTTGGCAGCTCGGATCTTGGTCTCAGAATCAACTGTGGGGATATTTTGTGCTGGTTTCTTTGAGTTCTGTCAGCCAAGCATCTGCTGTGCACTCATCTAACTCTCAGCGCATCACCTTCAATCCCATATCTCCTGTCCGCTTGAGAGTGTGCGTCCAAGTTAAACAGAGTTTCACCTTTGCTGCTCCATCACCATGGGTCAGACCCTGCACTGGTTTATATTCCCTGCTTTGCCTTCTCCTGCTTCCAGGTGTTCTGAGGCCTCATCCTGTCTTTGGAAGTAACAGACCTCTCTTCGGCAAGTGTCCTGTGCCAAGGGCTGTGTGAGAGGATGTTTCCATTGCTCTGTACATGGGAGCGAGTGAGTGCAGGTTGCACTGATTCTCTGCCAACTGGGCATCGATGAATCAACACTTTCCAGATACACTTCCTAGATATGTGATTTTTGTTTAGCTCTTTGTTTCTATACAGCCGTGGGGGGAGGGATTGTCCGAAGACTCCAGTTTTGACATTGTTTTGAGTTCTCATTTGCAGGCTTTAAAAAGCTTAATAGAATTTATTTCCATGTTTTGGGAGTTATGCGAAAGTGAAGTTAGTTTTTGAAGCATCCTAAATCGACCTAGAAGCCAGACTTGTCAATTTCAGTAAAATATTGTCGGCTCTAAGGGAAACATAGACAGATAGAATGAAAGGAGCAGTCCAAACACTGAAAGGGGTCATGTCAACTCTTTACTGTTGAAGCCACGAAAACAACAGGAACCATGAAATAGCTATTGGAAACATGAAATAACCCCCAACCTTAAATTCACTTGTGCATGTGGTGTCCTTTACTCCCCATGACACCTACAGGCCAATGTTGGCATTTCAAGGTGTAACATCCCTCTGTAGGTTAATACAAGAGAAAACAAACCAAATATATACATTTATGTTTGAAACCAAAAGCACCTAGAGGCATTATAGCTTTGAGAACACTGCTGCAGCTATGCTAGTCTATAGAGAACCAGGTGTTCTTCTATCAGTGATGAGAACGCTTAATCATCTGATCATGTTGGGTAAAGCAATTTAACGCCACCGAGTCTGCACCCCCATGATATAGTGCCCCAGGGGGCTTAACTCAAGTGAAAGACTGTCCACATAAGCTTTGTCTTTAATGTCATTGGCGACTTTTACAGTTCAGTTCACTATCTGACTTATAATATTTACTTATACTGTCTTGAAAAACTGAGGCCTAGTACATATTCAAGTTCAGTCAAAGATTCCCCTCACTTAACACACTCCCTTCACCCCAGAGAAGACCCAAACCCAGCACTGAATCTAGCGGAAGGCCATCGTTTCTTTGTTTGAGCTAAGTGTTCAAATCCTATCTATTTCAGTCGAGACTCTTTGACCTTTAAGGAGTTCACTGTTGTTCACAGAGTGTGAAGCTGGTGGATCTCTGATTCGAGGAGGGGCTTGCCCTTCTCGTACTGGCTTCTTTGCAGCTCAGGTACTGATCCTTCCAAATGGATGCCTGAGTGGAGGGGAGGGAAGAGTAAGTGCTTGTTATCTAGGCCCAAACCTGGGAAAAGGCTTACCTGGGCTTGCTGCACTTTGGTCTGAATGGCTTGGAAATGCCCCTTGGGACATGTGGATTCTCACGACCTCTTCCAAGAACATGAACGTTTTGATCACCTCTGCCATCTCTTCTCTTTTAGATGTCAGGGATCTTGGACCCGTTCTTGGAGCAGAGAATTGAGGAACTTCCTCAAGTCCACGTTGGCACTCCGTATGTTTCTGCCAGTATCAGCGAGGTTCAATAGGTCTCATGAATGTCTTTCGAGCCTGGTATCCTCTACAGCTGTCTCCAGGCCAGTAATCTCCATTGTAGCAGAACATCTCTCATCAATGTCTTCGCATCTCTCCTCTATCTGTGCAGCCAGCTTTTCGGCCAGCTTCTCTTCGTATCTCCCATACAGTCGACTTCAACAGGACTGGGCATGTCTGAAAGTAGCTCGGAGCCTCACCAGTAAGCTGATGGCAGGCAGATCTTCCACTGTCTGCCCTTTCAGGTTCTGGAAACTGACCCGTGAACTCAGGTCTTTGGGCAGCAGCAGTATCTCGAACTGACACAGCTTCCCGGACCAAAGACCTAAGCCAAGCTCCACAGAGGGCGGCAGCCCTTCCATCACACGGATCCAACCACAGAACTCTGCCCGGTTACCTAGGATCCACCGGCCACAACAAGCCTCGCGGTACAAACCAACATTCCACCTGGAATCCAACGGGTAACTGCCATCCCCAAAGGCTGCTGCATCTTGTCAGTGTTGGGGGAGGGGCTGCATCCGACGAGAGGTTCCTAAGCTAAATGTGATTCTACCCACTAGCGTCCCATGGGCCTATGTACTTCCCTCTTTCCTTTTCTTCAGATCTGTATGCACAGTACCAACGGAGGCAAGTGTGTCCATTTTCAGTTGATGGTTTCACACGTCTTTAAACTTTCTAACAGTTCACAGTACACAGAGACCCTCTAAAGGAAACTTATGTTCCAGTAATATCCGTACACCCGGAATACATTTCCGTCGGTTGATTTCTGCTGAAACACCCGCACTCTCAGGACATGGATCCATTGGTTTCATGGGGGCTGAAATTCCTAGAAATGAAACCAACCCCAATGTGCACTTTACTGTCTGTCTCTTTTGCTCTTAGTACACTTTTGCAGAGCTACTTGTCTTTGTTAAAGGCTTATGCCATTTCTTCTCGAAGTAGGGTTTTATATGGCATTCATTCATCCTGTTGGAAGGCTTGCAAGTCTATATCACGGACTAGGAATCCATTTGACTCCAAATCGGCATTTGGGTTAGGTCTCGATATGCTCTTATGAATCAACATTAACGAATATAAATGCACGCCTCTGATTTCCGAATACAAGTGTGCTGAGTACATGCAAGCCGCGTTACTGGGTCGATGCATACTGAATGATCCTTGACATCCCCTTGAGTATTTTCTTTTGAATAATCATGGTTCCCTTGGTATATGTCAGCCAACAGTACCCTTTGGGTGCTTGTTTGTTTCTTTGATTCTTTGTTGGTCTGCTTCTCGTTTGTTTTACAAACACGTCAGGCCATGCATCTCTCCGTTCGCTTCAAACAGAGAGTCATATAAGCTGATTCACTTAAGATAGTGCTTCCAATCACCTATGATTTCCTGCTTCCCTATCCCATTTTAGGGTTTTGATGTCCTCCTTGCCTTCTTCTGGTTTCTTCCTTGCCACTCATGCTCCTCTTGCATTTCCAATAATGGTTTTCTTCTTTCCATTTCATCTTGCTGCTTTTCTATTCAGGGGAGAATTCTCAACCTTTCTTATAGGATAAGTTTCGAACTGCTGATTTCTTTTAAGATTTGCCGGTCTGTGGAATTCTCTAGCTCTGCCGTTATTAGAAATGGCCGTCATGTGGCCTAGGCTACCCTAGATGGCAGCATTTGCCCTTCAGGGTATGGTCTATGTCCTGGCACTCCTCCCTGTCCTGCAATATTGCTGCCGATATATCAGCTGAAACCCCTCTGGAGGTTGTCTTGTGACTATGTTGCTTTCCTCCAGGCGCATTTTAAATCCCTGGGATGCTCAGGAACTTCGTTGATTTGAATCATACAGCTGCTGGTAGGTCTATTGGGATTCCACCTCCTTTGGACGCTGTGTACTTCCTGAATCCGCATAGATGATTCTCTCTTGGCTTTCAGCAAGTTTCAGTCTGATTTTTCTACAGGTAACTTTTCAGACATTTTTTGTTTCATTATCTCTTGCTTTTCCATCTGGGACTCTTACGAATCCTAGTCTTTCATGCCTTGTCTTACCCGAGGATTCAACAGCAATGTTTTCATTGGTTTGCACTTGCTTTCCTATGTCTGCTTCTGACCGAGGGATTTCTGTTCCCCTGTCTTCACAGTCATTCACGCGTCCCTCTGCATTATCTTGTCTGCTTAGGACTGAATTTTACCCCTGATATTATCACATTCATTGAGTTTTCTGATATTATTTGCTTATCTTTAGGCTTCCTCTTCACCTTTTCTGGTATTGTGCCTTTTGTGATTCTGAGACACTGTTGTTCTACACTGTTTCCCTCACCTCCGTTTTCAATGCTTGCTCTGGATTGCGTTTTGCAGTCTCGTTGTTTGAAAACTTATCTTTTGGGCCTTCAATCTCTTTGGAACTGAAAATGGTACTTCCTGTTTCTTTTACTGTACTTCTTCAACTCTACTGGTCATGAAATATTAGGTATCTAATATAGACTTCTAGGGCTTTGTTAAGTGAAATCTTTGGAATCTTGGCTCTATGCAATTCCATGGGATTTTTGTGAGGACAATTTCTCCTAGACATTGATGCCATGTCCTTTTCCTGTGTGTTGTCTGGTATATCTCCAATTGATGGTGTTGCCTTTGTTGGGATGAACACCCCATACTATTTAGATTAGCATAGCCTCACTTTGATTACGCTTATCTCACAGTTCTGAAAGTGCACAGGACACTTCCTCCGGTGGAAATGAAGCTTCTGAAGGTTCTCATCTCTGCATTCGGCTCTATGTCAATTTGGAGTGTTTCCAAAACAGCCAACTGAGAGTGCGCTTGTACTTTGAAGTGCTATGAGAATGTCCCAATGAAACCAGTTCTTCCCAGAGCTTTTCTGCCTACAGAAACACCAGTGGAAGCATATCAATAGATGTCACACATCAGGGCCAGTGGAATGATCCCGCAGACCAACCTTGGTGTCCTCGGGGCCGTACCGTGCCGGTGCCATCCAAAATGTAGCATCTGCTTTTGGGAGATAATGCTGAAGGAAATGCTTCACCTTCTCACGCTGTGGACTTGGACCACTCTTCCTTGTCCTCTCATCCTTGTGGCTCGGGTTCACAAAAGCAACCACAGAGCTGTTGCGCATCCTGTGCCTCAAACCAAACCATAATCCCAGCCCAGGTTATGAATGTAGCTGATCCTAAGGCTTTTCATTCTGATTTCAAACCCAAGGCCCCCTGGATCCCTCAGACCAGATGCACGATATCTCTGATTCAGCCCCACACGTGCTCTATTGGTAAAATGCCCAATTGGTCCCTGGTCCTGCAGATGCACTGGGTGTGGCCATGGGACAAATCGGTAATCTCAACGGCACATGCTGTGTGGTGGCCCTCTCATTGGGGTCACAGGTCGGTTTGCTCTCTTGATAGGACCCACCACATCCCACAACGCACTCCAGATCCCTGAGACTCAGCGTGTGCCATCATCCGTAGCCCTATCTCTCCCTGACCGATGCCTCTGCTACGTCAAATTTGGCAGCTCGGATCTTGGTCTCAGAATCAACTGTGGGGATATTTTGTGCTGGTTTCTTTGAGTTCTGTCAGCCAAGCATCTGCTGTGCACTCATCTAACTCTCAGCGCATCACCTTCAATCCCATATCTCCTGTCCGCTTGAGAGTGTGCGTCCAAGTTAAACAGAGTTTCACCTTTGCTGCTCCATCACCATGGGTCAGACCCTGCACTGGTTTATATTCCCTGCTTTGCCTTCTCCTGCTTCCAGGTGTTCTGAGGCCTCATCCTGTCTTTGGAAGTAACAGACCTCTCTTCGGCAAGTGTCCTGTGCCAAGGGCTGTGTGAGAGGATGTTTCCATTGCTCTGTACATGGGAGCGAGTGAGTGCAGGTTGCACTGATTCTCTGCCAACTGGGCATCGATGAATCAACACTTTCCAGATACACTTCCTAGATATGTGATTTTTGTTTAGCTCTTTGTTTCTATACAGCCGTGGGGGGAGGGATTGTCCGAAGACTCCAGTTTTGACATTGTTTTGAGTTCTCATTTGCAGGCTTTAAAAAGCTTAATAGAATTTATTTCCATGTTTTGGGAGTTATGCGAAAGTGAAGTTAGTTTTTGAAGCATCCTAAATCGACCTAGAAGCCAGACTTGTCAATTTCAGTAAAATATTGTCAGCTCTAAGGGAAACATAGACAGATAGAATGAAAGGAGCAGTCCAAACACTGAAAGGGGTCATGTCAACTCTTTACTGTTGAAGCCACGAAAACAACAGGAACCATGAAATAGCTATTGGAAACATGAAATAACCCCCAACCTTAAATTCACTTGTGCATGTGGTGTCCTTTACTCCCCATGACACCTACAGGCCAATGTTGGCATTTCAAGGTGTAACATCCCTCTGTAGGTTAATACAAGAGAAAACAAACCAAATATATACATTTATGTTTGAAACCAAAAGCACCTAGAGGCATTATAGCTTTGAGAACACTGCTGCAGCTATGCTAGTCTATAGAGAACCAGGTGTTCTTCTATCAGTGATGAGAACGCTTAATCATCTGATCATGTTGGGTAAAGCAATTTAACGCCACCGAGTCTGCACCCCCATGATATAGTGCCCCAGGGGGCTTAACTCAAGTGAAAGACTGTCCACATAAGCTTTGTCTTTAATGTCATTGGCGACTTTTACAGTTCAGTTCACTATCTGACTTATAATATTTACTTATACTGTCTTGAAAAACTGAGGCCTAGTACATATTCAAGTTCAGTCAAAGATTCCCCTCACTTAACACACTCCCTTCACCCCAGAGAAGACCCAAACCCAGCACTGAATCTAGCGGAAGGCCATCGTTTCTTTGTTTGAGCTAAGAGTTCAAATCCTATCTATTTCAGTCGAGACTCTTTGACCTTTAAGGAGTTCACTGTTGTTCACAGAGTGTGAAGCTGGTGGATCTCTGATTCGAGGAGGGGCTTGCCCTTCTCGTACTGGCTTCTTTGCAGCTCAGGTACTGATCCTTCCAAATGGATGCCTGAGTGGAGGGGAGGGAAGAGTAAGTGCTTGTTATCTAGGCCCAAACCTGGGAAAAGGCTTACCTGGGCTTGCTGCACTTTGGTCTGAATGGCTTGGAAATGCCCCTTGGGACATGTGGATTCTCACGACCTCTTCCAAGAACATGAACGTTTTGATCACCTCTGCCATCTCTTCTCTTTTAGATGTCAGGGATCTTGGACCCGTTCTTGGAGCAGAGAATTGAGGAACTTCCTCAAGTCCACGTTGGCACTCCGTATGTTTCTGCCAGTATCAGCGAGGTTCAATAGGTCTCATGAATGTCTTTCGAGCCTGGTATCCTCTACAGCTGTCTCCAGGCCAGTAATCTCCATTGTAGCAGAACATCTCTCATCAATGTCTTCGCATCTCTCCTCTATCTGTGCAGCCAGCTTTTCGGCCAGCTTCTCTTCGTATCTCCCATACAGTCGACTTCAACAGGACTGGGCATGTCTGAAAGTAGCTCGGAGCCTCACCAGTAAGCTGATGGCAGGCAGATCTTCCACTGTCTGCCCTTTCAGGTTCTGGAAACTGACCCGTGAACTCAGGTCTTTGGGCAGCAGCAGTATCTCGAACTGACACAGCTTCCCGGACCAAAGACCTAAGCCAAGCTCCACAGAGGGCGGCAGCCCTTCCATCACACGGATCCAACCACAGAACTCTGCCCGGTTACCTAGGATCCACCGGCCACAACAAGCCTCGCGGTACAAACCAACATTCCACCTGGAATCCAACGGGTAACTGCCATCCCCAAAGGCTGCTGCATCTTGTCAGTGTTGGGGGAGGGGCTGCATCCGACGAGAGGTTCCTAAGCTAAATGTGATTCTACCCACTAGCGTCCCATGGGCCTATGTACTTCCCTCTTTCCTTTTCTTCAGATCTGTATGCACAGTACCAACGGAGGCAAGTGTGTCCATTTTCAGTTGATGGTTTCACACGTCTTTAAACTTTCTAACAGTTCACAGTACACAGAGACCCTCTAAAGGAAACTTATGTTCCAGTAATATCCGTACACCCGGAATACATTTCCGTCGGTTGATTTCTGCTGAAACACCCGCACTCTCAGGACATGGATCCATTGGTTTCATGGGGGCTGAAATTCCTAGAAATGAAACCAACCCCAATGTGCACTTTACTGTCTGTCTCTTTTGCTCTTAGTACACTTTTGCAGAGCTACTTGTCTTTGTTAAAGGCTTATGCCATTTCTTCTCGAAGTAGGGTTTTATATGGCATTCATTCATCCTGTTGGAAGGCTTGCAAGTCTATATCACGGACTAGGAATCCATTTGACTCCAAATCGGCATTTGGGTTAGGTCTCGATATGCTCTTATGAATCAACATTAACGAATATAAATGCACGCCTCTGATTTCCGAATACAAGTGTGCTGAGTACATGCAAGCCGCGTTACTGGGTCGATGCATACTGAATGATCCTTGACATCCCCTTGAGTATTTTCTTTTGAATAATCATGGTTCCCTTGGTATATGTCAGCCAACAGTACCCTTTGGGTGCTTGTTTGTTTCTTTGATTCTTTGTTGGTCTGCTTCTCGTTTGTTTTACAAACACGTCAGGCCATGCATCTCTCCGTTCGCTTCAAACAGAGAGTCATATAAGCTGATTCACTTAAGATAGTGCTTCCAATCACCTATGATTTCCTGCTTCCCTATCCCATTTTAGGGTTTTGATGTCCTCCTTGCCTTCTTCTGGTTTCTTCCTTGCCACTCATGCTCCTCTTGCATTTCCAATAATGGTTTTCTTCTTTCCATTTCATCTTGCTGCTTTTCTATTCAGGGGAGAATTCTCAACCTTTCTTATAGGATAAGTTTCGAACTGCTGATTTCTTTTAAGATTTGCCGGTCTGTGGAATTCTCTAGCTCTGCCGTTATTAGAAATGGCCGTCATGTGGCCTAGGCTACCCTAGATGGCAGCATTTGCCCTTCAGGGTATGGTCTATGTCCTGGCACTCCTCCCTGTCCTGCAATATTGCTGCCGATATATCAGCTGAAACCCCTCTGGAGGTTGTCTTGTGACTATGTTGCTTTCCTCCAGGCGCATTTTAAATCCCTGGGATGCTCAGGAACTTCGTTGATTTGAATCATACAGCTGCTGGTAGGTCTATTGGGATTCCACCTCCTTTGGACGCTGTGTACTTCCTGAATCCGCATAGATGATTCTCTCTTGGCTTTCAGCAAGTTTCAGTCTGATTTTTCTACAGATAACTTTTCAGACATCTTTGTTTCATTATCTCTTGCTTTTCCATCTGGGACTCTTACGAATCCTAGTCTTTCATGCCTTGTCTTACCCGAGGATTCAACAGCAATGTTTTCATTGGTTTGCACTTGCTTTCCTATGTCTGCTTCTGACCGAGGGATTTCTGTTCCCCTGTCTTCACAGTCATTCACGCGTCCCTCTGCATTATCTTGTCTGCTTAGGACTGAATTTTACCCCTGATATTATCACATTCATTGAGTTTTCTGATATTATTTGCTTATCTTTAGGCTTCCTCTTCACCTTTTCTGGTATTGTGCCTTTTGTGATTCTGAGACACTGTTGTTCTACACTGTTTCCCTCACCTCCGTTTTCAATGCTTGCTCTGGATTGCGTTTTGCAGTCTCGTTGTTTGAAAACTTATCTTTTGGGCCTTCAATCTCTTTGGAACTGAAAATGGTACTTCCTGTTTCTTTTACTGTACTTCTTCAACTCTACTGGTCATGAAATATTAGGTATCTAATATAGACTTCTAGGGCTTTGTTAAGTGAAATCTTTGGAATCTTGGCTCTATGCAATTCCATGGGATTTTTGTGAGGACAATTTCTCCTAGACATTGATGCCATGTCCTTTTCCTGTGTGTTGTCTGGTATATCTCCAATTGATGGTGTTGCCTTTGTTGGGATGAACACCCCATACTATTTAGATTAGCATAGCCTCACTTTGATTACGCTTATCTCACAGTTCTGAAAGTGCACAGGACACTTCCTCCGGTGGAAATGAAGCTTCTGAAGGTTCTCATCTCTGCATTCGGCTCTATGTCAATTTGGAGTGTTTCCAAAACAGCCAACTGAGAGTGCGCTTGTACTTTGAAGTGCTATGAGAATGTCCCAATGAAACCAGTTCTTCCCAGAGCTTTTCTGCCTACAGAAACACCAGTGGAAGCATATCAATAGATGTCACACATCAGGGCCAGTGGAATGATCCCGCAGACCAACCTTGGTGTCCTCGGGGCCGTACCGTGCCGGTGCCATCCAAAATGTAGCATCTGCTTTTGGGAGATAATGCTGAAGGAAATGCTTCACCTTCTCCCGCTGTGGACTTGGACCACTCTTCCTTGTCCTCTCATCCTTGTGGCTCGGGTTCACAAAAGCAACCACAGAGCTGTTGCGCATCCTGTGCCTCAAACCAAACCATAATCCCAGCCCAGGTTATGAATGTAGCTGATCCTAAGGCTTTTCATTCTGATTTCAAACCCAAGGCCCCCTGGATCCCTCAGACCAGATGCACGATATCTCTGATTCAGCCCCACACGTGCTCTATTGGTAAAATGCCCAATTGGTCCCTGGTCCTGCAGATGCACTGGGTGTGGCCATGGGACAAATCGGTAATCTCAACTGCACATGCTGTGTGGTGGCCCTCTCATTGGGGTCACAGGTCGGTTTGCTCTCTTGATAGGACCCACCACATCCCACAACGCACTCCAGATCCCTGAGACTCAGCGTGTGCCATCATCCGTAGCCCTATCTCTCCCTGACCGATGCCTCTGCTACGTCAAATTTGGCAGCTCGGATCTTGGTCTCAGAATCAACTGTGGGGATATTTTGTGCTGGTTTCTTTGAGTTCTGTCAGCCAAGCATCTGCTGTGCACTCATCTAACTCTCAGCGCATCACCTTCAATCCCATATCTCCTGTCCGCTTGAGAGTGTGCGTCCAAGTTAAACAGAGTTTCACCTTTGCTGCTCCATCACCATGGGTCAGACCCTGCACTGGTTTATATTCCCTGCTTTGCCTTCTCCTGCTTCCAGGTGTTCTGAGGCCTCATCCTGTCTTTGGAAGTAACAGACCTCTCTTCGGCAAGTGTCCTGTGCCAAGGGCTGTGTGAGAGGATGTTTCCATTGCTCTGTACATGGGAGCGAGTGAGTGCAGGTTGCACTGATTCTCTGCCAACTGGGCATCGATGAATCAACACTTTCCAGATACACTTCCTAGATATGTGATTTTTGTTTAGCTCTTTGTTTCTATACAGCCGTGGGGGGAGGGATTGTCCGAAGACTCCAGTTTTGACATTGTTTTGAGTTCTCATTTGCAGGCTTTAAAAAGCTTAATAGAATTTATTTCCATGTTTTGGGAGTTATGCGAAAGTGAAGTTAGTTTTTGAAGCATCCTAAATCGACCTAGAAGCCAGACTTGTCAATTTCAGTAAAATATTGTCAGCTCTAAGGGAAACATAGACAGATAGAATGAAAGGAGCAGTCCAAACACTGAAAGGGGTCATGTCAACTCTTTACTGTTGAAGCCACGAAAACAACAGGAACCATGAAATAGCTATTGGAAACATGAAATAACCCCCAACCTTAAATTCACTTGTGCATGTGGTGTCCTTTACTCCCCATGACACCTACAGGCCAATGTTGGCATTTCAAGGTGTAACATCCCTCTGTAGGTTAATACAAGAGAAAACAAACCAAATATATACATTTATGTTTGAAACCAAAAGCACCTAGAGGCATTATAGCTTTGAGAACACTGCTGCAGCTATGCTAGTCTATAGAGAACCAGGTGTTCTTCTATCAGTGATGAGAACGCTTAATCATCTGATCATGTTGGGTAAAGCAATTTAACGCCACCGAGTCTGCACCCCCATGATATAGTGCCCCAGGGGGCTTAACTCAAGTGAAAGACTGTCCACATAAGCTTTGTCTTTAATGTCATTGGCGACTTTTACAGTTCAGTTCACTATCTGACTTATAATATTTACTTATACTGTCTTGAAAAACTGAGGCCTAGTACATATTCAAGTTCAGTCAAAGATTCCCCTCACTTAACACACTCCCTTCACCCCAGAGAAGACCCAAACCCAGCACTGAATCTAGCGGAAGGCCATCGTTTCTTTGTTTGAGCTAAGTGTTCAAATCCTATCTATTTCAGTCGAGACTCTTTGACCTTTAAGGAGTTCACTGTTGTTCACAGAGTGTGAAGCTGGTGGATCTCTGATTCGAGGAGGGGCTTGCCCTTCTCGTACTGGCTTCTTTGCAGCTCAGGTACTGATCCTTCCAAATGGATGCCTGAGTGGAGGGGAGGGAAGAGTAAGTGCTTGTTATCTAGGCCCAAACCTGGGAAAAGGCTTACCTGGGCTTGCTGCACTTTGGTCTGAATGGCTTGGAAATGCCCCTTGGGACATGTGGATTCTCACGACCTCTTCCAAGAACATGAACGTTTTGATCACCTCTGCCATCTCTTCTCTTTTAGATGTCAGGGATCTTGGACCCGTTCTTGGAGCAGAGAATTGAGGAACTTCCTCAAGTCCACGTTGGCACTCCGTATGTTTCTGCCAGTATCAGCGAGGTTCAATAGGTCTCATGAATGTCTTTCGAGCCTGGTATCCTCTACAGCTGTCTCCAGGCCAGTAATCTCCATTGTAGCAGAACATCTCTCATCAATGTCTTCGCATCTCTCCTCTATCTGTGCAGCCAGCTTTTCGGCCAGCTTCTCTTCGTATCTCCCATACAGTCGACTTCAACAGGACTGGGCATGTCTGAAAGTAGCTCGGAGCCTCACCAGTAAGCTGATGGCAGGCAGATCTTCCACTGTCTGCCCTTTCAGGTTCTGGAAACTGACCCGTGAACTCAGGTCTTTGGGCAGCAGCAGTATCTCGAACTGACACAGCTTCCCGGACCAAAGACCTAAGCCAAGCTCCACAGAGGGCGGCAGCCCTTCCATCACACGGATCCAACCACAGAACTCTGCCCGGTTACCTAGGATCCACCGGCCACAACAAGCCTCGCGGTACAAACCAACATTCCACCTGGAATCCAACGGGTAACTGCCATCCCCAAAGGCTGCTGCATCTTGTCAGTGTTGGGGGAGGGGCTGCATCCGACGAGAGGTTCCTAAGCTAAATGTGATTCTACCCACTAGCGTCCCATGGGCCTATGTACTTCCCTCTTTCCTTTTCTTCAGATCTGTATGCACAGTACCAACGGAGGCAAGTGTGTCCATTTTCAGTTGATGGTTTCACACGTCTTTAAACTTTCTAACAGTTCACAGTACACAGAGACCCTCTAAAGGAAACTTATGTTCCAGTAATATCCGTACACCCGGAATACATTTCCGTCGGTTGATTTCTGCTGAAACACCCGCACTCTCAGGACATGGATCCATTGGTTTCATGGGGGCTGAAATTCCTAGAAATGAAACCAACCCCAATGTGCACTTTACTGTCTGTCTCTTTTGCTCTTAGTACACTTTTGCAGAGCTACTTGTCTTTGTTAAAGGCTTATGCCATTTCTTCTCGAAGTAGGGTTTTATATGGCATTCATTCATCCTGTTGGAAGGCTTGCAAGTCTATATCACGGACTAGGAATCCATTTGACTCCAAATCGGCATTTGGGTTAGGTCTCGATATGCTCTTATGAATCAACATTAACGAATATAAATGCACGCCTCTGATTTCCGAATACAAGTGTGCTGAGTACATGCAAGCCGCGTTACTGGGTCGATGCATACTGAATGATCCTTGACATCCCCTTGAGTATTTTCTTTTGAATAATCATGGTTCCCTTGGTATATGTCAGCCAACAGTACCCTTTGGGTGCTTGTTTGTTTCTTTGATTCTTTGTTGGTCTGCTTCTCGTTTGTTTTACAAACACGTCAGGCCATGCATCTCTCCGTTCGCTTCAAACAGAGAGTCATATAAGCTGATTCACTTAAGATAGTGCTTCCAATCACCTATGATTTCCTGCTTCCCTATCCCATTTTAGGGTTTTGATGTCCTCCTTGCCTTCTTCTGGTTTCTTCCTTGCCACTCATGCTCCTCTTGCATTTCCAATAATGGTTTTCTTCTTTCCATTTCATCTTGCTGCTTTTCTATTCAGGGGAGAATTCTCAACCTTTCTTATAGGATAAGTTTCGAACTGCTGATTTCTTTTAAGATTTGCCGGTCTGTGGAATTCTCTAGCTCTGCCGTTATTAGAAATGGCCGTCATGTGGCCTAGGCTACCCTAGATGGCAGCATTTGCCCTTCAGGGTATGGTCTATGTCCTGGCACTCCTCCCTGTCCTGCAATATTGCTGCCGATATATCAGCTGAAACCCCTCTGGAGGTTGTCTTGTGACTATGTTGCTTTCCTCCAGGCGCATTTTAAATCCCTGGGATGCTCAGGAACTTCGTTGATTTGAATCATACAGCTGCTGGTAGGTCTATTGGGATTCCACCTCCTTTGGACGCTGTGTACTTCCTGAATCCGCATAGATGATTCTCTCTTGGCTTTCAGCAAGTTTCAGTCTGATTTTTCTACAGGTAACTTTTCAGACATCTTTGTTTCATTATCTCTTGCTTTTCCATCTGGGACTCTTACGAATCCTAGTCTTTCATGCCTTGTCTTACCCGAGGATTCAACAGCAATGTTTTCATTGGTTTGCACTTGCTTTCCTATGTCTGCTTCTGACCGAGGGATTTCTGTTCCCCTGTCTTCACAGTCATTCACGCGTCCCTCTGCATTATCTTGTCTGCTTAGGACTGAATTTTACCCCTGATATTATCACATTCATTGAGTTTTCTGATATTATTTGCTTATCTTTAGGCTTCCTCTTCACCTTTTCTGGTATTGTGCCTTTTGTGATTCTGAGACACTGTTGTTCTACACTGTTTCCCTCACCTCCGTTTTCAATGCTTGCTCTGGATTGCGTTTTGCAGTCTCGTTGTTTGAAAACTTATCTTTTGGGCCTTCAATCTCTTTGGAACTGAAAATGGTACTTCCTGTTTCTTTTACTGTACTTCTTCAACTCTACTGGTCATGAAATATTAGGTATCTAATATAGACTTCTAGGGCTTTGTTAAGTGAAATCTTTGGAATCTTGGCTCTATGCAATTCCATGGGATTTTTGTGAGGACAATTTCTCCTAGACATTGATGCCATGTCCTTTTCCTGTGTGTTGTCTGGTATATCTCCAATTGATGGTGTTGCCTTTGTTGGGATGAACACCCCATACTATTTAGATTAGCATAGCCTCACTTTGATTACGCTTATCTCACAGTTCTGAAAGTGCACAGGACACTTCCTCCGGTGGAAATGAAGCTTCTGAAGGTTCTCATCTCTGCATTCGGCTCTATGTCAATTTGGAGTGTTTCCAAAACAGCCAACTGAGAGTGCGCTTGTACTTTGAAGTGCTATGAGAATGTCCCAATGAAACCAGTTCTTCCCAGAGCTTTTCTGCCTACAGAAACACCAGTGGAAGCATATCAATAGATGTCACACATCAGGGCCAGTGGAATGATCCCGCAGACCAACCTTGGTGTCCTCGGGGCCGTACCGTGCCGGTGCCATCCAAAATGTAGCATCTGCTTTTGGGAGATAATGCTGAAGGAAATGCTTCACCTTCTCACGCTGTGGACTTGGACCACTCTTCCTTGTCCTCTCATCCTTGTGGCTCGGGTTCACAAAAGCAACCACAGAGCTGTTGCGCATCCTGTGCCTCAAACCAAACCATAATCCCAGCCCAGGTTATGAATGTAGCTGATCCTAAGGCTTTTCATTCTGATTTCAAACCCAAGGCCCCCTGGATCCCTCAGACCAGATGCACGATATCTCTGATTCAGCCCCACACGTGCTCTATTGGTAAAATGCCCAATTGGTCCCTGGTCCTGCAGATGCACTGGGTGTGGCCATGGGACAAATCGGTAATCTCAACTGCACATGCTGTGTGGTGGCCCTCTCATTGGGGTCACAGGTCGGTTTGCTCTCTTGATAGGACCCACCACATCCCACAACGCACTCCAGATCCCTGAGACTCAGCGTGTGCCATCATCCGTAGCCCTATCTCTCCCTGACCGATGCCTCTGCTACGTCAAATTTGGCAGCTCGGATCTTGGTCTCAGAATCAACTGTGGGGATATTTTGTGCTGGTTTCTTTGAGTTCTGTCAGCCAAGCATCTGCTGTGCACTCATCTAACTCTCAGCGCATCACCTTCAATCCCATATCTCCTGTCCGCTTGAGAGTGTGCGTCCAAGTTAAACAGAGTTTCACCTTTGCTGCTCCATCACCATGGGTCAGACCCTGCACTGGTTTATATTCCCTGCTTTGCCTTCTCCTGCTTCCAGGTGTTCTGAGGCCTCATCCTGTCTTTGGAAGTAACAGACCTCTCTTCGGCAAGTGTCCTGTGCCAAGGGCTGTGTGAGAGGATGTTTCCATTGCTCTGTACATGGGAGCGAGTGAGTGCAGGTTGCACTGATTCTCTGCCAACTGGGCATCGATGAATCAACACTTTCCAGATACACTTCCTAGATATGTGATTTTTGTTTAGCTCTTTGTTTCTATACAGCCGTGGGGGGAGGGATTGTCCGAAGACTCCAGTTTTGACATTGTTTTGAGTTCTCATTTGCAGGCTTTAAAAAGCTTAATAGAATTTATTTCCATGTTTTGGGAGTTATGCGAAAGTGAAGTTAGTTTTTGAAGCATCCTAAATCGACCTAGAAGCCAGACTTGTCAATTTCAGTAAAATATTGTCAGCTCTAAGGGAAACATAGACAGATAGAATGAAAGGAGCAGTCCAAACACTGAAAGGGGTCATGTCAACTCTTTACTGTTGAAGCCACGAAAACAACAGGAACCATGAAATAGCTATTGGAAACATGAAATAACCCCCAACCTTAAATTCACTTGTGCATGTGGTGTCCTTTACTCCCCATGACACCTACAGGCCAATGTTGGCATTTCAAGGTGTAACATCCCTCTGTAGGTTAATACAAGAGAAAACAAACCAAATATATACATTTATGTTTGAAACCAAAAGCACCTAGAGGCATTATAGCTTTGAGAACACTGCTGCAGCTATGCTAGTCTATAGAGAACCAGGTGTTCTTCTATCAGTGATGAGAACGCTTAATCATCTGATCATGTTGGGTAAAGCAATTTAACGCCACCGAGTCTGCACCCCCATGATATAGTGCCCCAGGGGGCTTAACTCAAGTGAAAGACTGTCCACATAAGCTTTGTCTTTAATGTCATTGGCGACTTTTACAGTTCAGTTCACTATCTGACTTATAATATTTACTTATACTGTCTTGAAAAACTGAGGCCTAGTACATATTCAAGTTCAGTCAAAGATTCCCCTCACTTAACACACTCCCTTCACCCCAGAGAAGACCCAAACCCAGCACTGAATCTAGCGGAAGGCCATCGTTTCTTTGTTTGAGCTAAGTGTTCAAATCCTATCTATTTCAGTCGAGACTCTTTGACCTTTAAGGAGTTCACTGTTGTTCACAGAGTGTGAAGCTGGTGGATCTCTGATTCGAGGAGGGGCTTGCCCTTCTCGTACTGGCTTCTTTGCAGCTCAGGTACTGATCCTTCCAAATGGATGCCTGAGTGGAGGGGAGGGAAGAGTAAGTGCTTGTTATCTAGGCCCAAACCTGGGAAAAGGCTTACCTGGGCTTGCTGCACTTTGGTCTGAATGGCTTGGAAATGCCCCTTGGGACATGTGGATTCTCACGACCTCTTCCAAGAACATGAACGTTTTGATCACCTCTGCCATCTCTTCTCTTTTAGATGTCAGGGATCTTGGACCCGTTCTTGGAGCAGAGAATTGAGGAACTTCCTCAAGTCCACGTTGGCACTCCGTATGTTTCTGCCAGTATCAGCGAGGTTCAATAGGTCTCATGAATGTCTTTCGAGCCTGGTATCCTCTACAGCTGTCTCCAGGCCAGTAATCTCCATTGTAGCAGAACATCTCTCATCAATGTCTTCGCATCTCTCCTCTATCTGTGCAGCCAGCTTTTCGGCCAGCTTCTCTTCGTATCTCCCATACAGTCGACTTCAACAGGACTGGGCATGTCTGAAAGTAGCTCGGAGCCTCACCAGTAAGCTGATGGCAGGCAGATCTTCCACTGTCTGCCCTTTCAGGTTCTGGAAACTGACCCGTGAACTCAGGTCTTTGGGCAGCAGCAGTATCTCGAACTGACACAGCTTCCCGGACCAAAGACCTAAGCCAAGCTCCACAGAGGGCGGCAGCCCTTCCATCACACGGATCCAACCACAGAACTCTGCCCGGTTACCTAGGATCCACCGGCCACAACAAGCCTCGCGGTACAAACCAACATTCCACCTGGAATCCAACGGGTAACTGCCATCCCCAAAGGCTGCTGCATCTTGTCAGTGTTGGGGGAGGGGCTGCATCCGACGAGAGGTTCCTAAGCTAAATGTGATTCTACCCACTAGCGTCCCATGGGCCTATGTACTTCCCTCTTTCCTTTTCTTCAGATCTGTATGCACAGTACCAACGGAGGCAAGTGTGTCCATTTTCAGTTGATGGTTTCACACGTCTTTAAACTTTCTAACAGTTCACAGTACACAGAGACCCTCTAAAGGAAACTTATGTTCCAGTAATATCCGTACACCCGGAATACATTTCCGTCGGTTGATTTCTGCTGAAACACCCGCACTCTCAGGACATGGATCCATTGGTTTCATGGGGGCTGAAATTCCTAGAAATGAAACCAACCCCAATGTGCACTTTACTGTCTGTCTCTTTTGCTCTTAGTACACTTTTGCAGAGCTACTTGTCTTTGTTAAAGGCTTATGCCATTTCTTCTCGAAGTAGGGTTTTATATGGCATTCATTCATCCTGTTGGAAGGCTTGCAAGTCTATATCACGGACTAGGAATCCATTTGACTCCAAATCGGCATTTGGGTTAGGTCTCGATATGCTCTTATGAATCAACATTAACGAATATAAATGCACGCCTCTGATTTCCGAATACAAGTGTGCTGAGTACATGCAAGCCGCGTTACTGGGTCGATGCATACTGAATGATCCTTGACATCCCCTTGAGTATTTTCTTTTGAATAATCATGGTTCCCTTGGTATATGTCAGCCAACAGTACCCTTTGGGTGCTTGTTTGTTTCTTTGATTCTTTGTTGGTCTGCTTCTCGTTTGTTTTACAAACACGTCAGGCCATGCATCTCTCCGTTCGCTTCAAACAGAGAGTCATATAAGCTGATTCACTTAAGATAGTGCTTCCAATCACCTATGATTTCCTGCTTCCCTATCCCATTTTAGGGTTTTGATGTCCTCCTTGCCTTCTTCTGGTTTCTTCCTTGCCACTCATGCTCCTCTTGCATTTCCAATAATGGTTTTCTTCTTTCCATTTCATCTTGCTGCTTTTCTATTCAGGGGAGAATTCTCAACCTTTCTTATAGGATAAGTTTCGAACTGCTGATTTCTTTTAAGATTTGCCGGTCTGTGGAATTCTCTAGCTCTGCCGTTATTAGAAATGGCCGTCATGTGGCCTAGGCTACCCTAGATGGCAGCATTTGCCCTTCAGGGTATGGTCTATGTCCTGGCACTCCTCCCTGTCCTGCAATATTGCTGCCGATATATCAGCTGAAACCCCTCTGGAGGTTGTCTTGTGACTATGTTGCTTTCCTCCAGGCGCATTTTAAATCCCTGGGATGCTCAGGAACTTCGTTGATTTGAATCATACAGCTGCTGGTAGGTCTATTGGGATTCCACCTCCTTTGGACGCTGTGTACTTCCTGAATCCGCATAGATGATTCTCTCTTGGCTTTCAGCAAGTTTCAGTCTGATTTTTCTACAGGTAACTTTTCAGACATCTTTGTTTCATTATCTCTTGCTTTTCCATCTGGGACTCTTACGAATCCTAGTCTTTCATGCCTTGTCTTACCCGAGGATTCAACAGCAATGTTTTCATTGGTTTGCACTTGCTTTCCTATGTCTGCTTCTGACCGAGGGATTTCTGTTCCCCTGTCTTCACAGTCATTCACGCGTCCCTCTGCATTATCTTGTCTGCTTAGGACTGAATTTTACCCCTGATATTATCACATTCATTGAGTTTTCTGATATTATTTGCTTATCTTTAGGCTTCCTCTTCACCTTTTCTGGTATTGTGCCTTTTGTGATTCTGAGACACTGTTGTTCTACACTGTTTCCCTCACCTCCGTTTTCAATGCTTGCTCTGGATTGCGTTTTGCAGTCTCGTTGTTTGAAAACTTATCTTTTGGGCCTTCAATCTCTTTGGAACTGAAAATGGTACTTCCTGTTTCTTTTACTGTACTTCTTCAACTCTACTGGTCATGAAATATTAGGTATCTAATATAGACTTCTAGGGCTTTGTTAAGTGAAATCTTTGGAATCTTGGCTCTATGCAATTCCATGGGATTTTTGTGAGGACAATTTCTCCTAGACATTGATGCCATGTCCTTTTCCTGTGTGTTGTCTGGTATATCTCCAATTGATGGTGTTGCCTTTGTTGGGATGAACACCCCATACTATTTAGATTAGCATAGCCTCACTTTGATTACGCTTATCTCACAGTTCTGAAAGTGCACAGGACACTTCCTCCGGTGGAAATGAAGCTTCTGAAGGTTCTCATCTCTGCATTCGGCTCTATGTCAATTTGGAGTGTTTCCAAAACAGCCAACTGAGAGTGCGCTTGTACTTTGAAGTGCTATGAGAATGTCCCAATGAAACCAGTTCTTCCCAGAGCTTTTCTGCCTACAGAAACACCAGTGGAAGCATATCAATAGATGTCACACATCAGGGCCAGTGGAATGATCCCGCAGACCAACCTTGGTGTCCTCGGGGCCGTACCGTGCCGGTGCCATCCAAAATGTAGCATCTGCTTTTGGGAGATAATGCTGAAGGAAATGCTTCACCTTCTCACGCTGTGGACTTGGACCACTCTTCCTTGTCCTCTCATCCTTGTGGCTCGGGTTCACAAAAGCAACCACAGAGCTGTTGCGCATCCTGTGCCTCAAACCAAACCATAATCCCAGCCCAGGTTATGAATGTAGCTGATCCTAAGGCTTTTCATTCTGATTTCAAACCCAAGGCCCCCTGGATCCCTCAGACCAGATGCACGATATCTCTGATTCAGCCCCACACGTGCTCTATTGGTAAAATGCCCAATTGGTCCCTGGTCCTGCAGATGCACTGGGTGTGGCCATGGGACAAATCGGTAATCTCAACTGCACATGCTGTGTGGTGGCCCTCTCATTGGGGTCACAGGTCGGTTTGCTCTCTTGATAGGACCCACCACATCCCACAACGCACTCCAGATCCCTGAGACTCAGCGTGTGCCATCATCCGTAGCCCTATCTCTCCCTGACCGATGCCTCTGCTACGTCAAATTTGGCAGCTCGGATCTTGGTCTCAGAATCAACTGTGGGGATATTTTGTGCTGGTTTCTTTGAGTTCTGTCAGCCAAGCATCTGCTGTGCACTCATCTAACTCTCAGCGCATCACCTTCAATCCCATATCTCCTGTCCGCTTGAGAGTGTGCGTCCAAGTTAAACAGAGTTTCACCTTTGCTGCTCCATCACCATGGGTCAGACCCTGCACTGGTTTATATTCCCTGCTTTGCCTTCTCCTGCTTCCAGGTGTTCTGAGGCCTCATCCTGTCTTTGGAAGTAACAGACCTCTCTTCGGCAAGTGTCCTGTGCCAAGGGCTGTGTGAGAGGATGTTTCCATTGCTCTGTACATGGGAGCGAGTGAGTGCAGGTTGCACTGATTCTCTGCCAACTGGGCATCGATGAATCAACACTTTCCAGATACACTTCCTAGATATGTGATTTTTGTTTAGCTCTTTGTTTCTATACAGCCGTGGGGGGAGGGATTGTCCGAAGACTCCAGTTTTGACATTGTTTTGAGTTCTCATTTGCAGGCTTTAAAAAGCTTAATAGAATTTATTTCCATGTTTTGGGAGTTATGCGAAAGTGAAGTTAGTTTTTGAAGCATCCTAAATCGACCTAGAAGCCAGACTTGTCAATTTCAGTAAAATATTGTCGGCTCTAAGGGAAACATAGACAGATAGAATGAAAGGAGCAGTCCAAACACTGAAAGGGGTCATGTCAACTCTTTACTGTTGAAGCCACGAAAACAACAGGAACCATGAAATAGCTATTGGAAACATGAAATAACCCCCAACCTTAAATTCACTTGTGCATGTGGTGTCCTTTACTCCCCATGACACCTACAGGCCAATGTTGGCATTTCAAGGTGTAACATCCCTCTGTAGGTTAATACAAGAGAAAACAAACCAAATATATACATTTATGTTTGAAACCAAAAGCACCTAGAGGCATTATAGCTTTGAGAACACTGCTGCAGCTATGCTAGTCTATAGAGAACCAGGTGTTCTTCTATCAGTGATGAGAACGCTTAATCATCTGATCATGTTGGGTAAAGCAATTTAACGCCACCGAGTCTGCACCCCCATGATATAGTGCCCCAGGGGGCTTAACTCAAGTGAAAGACTGTCCACATAAGCTTTGTCTTTAATGTCATTGGCGACTTTTACAGTTCAGTTCACTATCTGACTTATAATATTTACTTATACTGTCTTGAAAAACTGAGGCCTAGTACATATTCAAGTTCAGTCAAAGATTCCCCTCACTTAACACACTCCCTTCACCCCAGAGAAGACCCAAACCCAGCACTGAATCTAGCGGAAGGCCATCGTTTCTTTGTTTGAGCTAAGTGTTCAAATCCTATCTATTTCAGTCGAGACTCTTTGACCTTTAAGGAGTTCACTGTTGTTCACAGAGTGTGAAGCTGGTGGATCTCTGATTCGAGGAGGGGCTTGCCCTTCTCGTACTGGCTTCTTTGCAGCTCAGGTACTGATCCTTCCAAATGGATGCCTGAGTGGAGGGGAGGGAAGAGTAAGTGCTTGTTATCTAGGCCCAAACCTGGGAAAAGGCTTACCTGGGCTTGCTGCACTTTGGTCTGAATGGCTTGGAAATGCCCCTTGGGACATGTGGATTCTCACGACCTCTTCCAAGAACATGAACGTTTTGATCACCTCTGCCATCTCTTCTCTTTTAGATGTCAGGGATCTTGGACCCGTTCTTGGAGCAGAGAATTGAGGAACTTCCTCAAGTCCACGTTGGCACTCCGTATGTTTCTGCCAGTATCAGCGAGGTTCAATAGGTCTCATGAATGTCTTTCGAGCCTGGTATCCTCTACAGCTGTCTCCAGGCCAGTAATCTCCATTGTAGCAGAACATCTCTCATCAATGTCTTCGCATCTCTCCTCTATCTGTGCAGCCAGCTTTTCGGCCAGCTTCTCTTCGTATCTCCCATACAGTCGACTTCAACAGGACTGGGCATGTCTGAAAGTAGCTCGGAGCCTCACCAGTAAGCTGATGGCAGGCAGATCTTCCACTGTCTGCCCTTTCAGGTTCTGGAAACTGACCCGTGAACTCAGGTCTTTGGGCAGCAGCAGTATCTCGAACTGACACAGCTTCCCGGACCAAAGACCTAAGCCAAGCTCCACAGAGGGCGGCAGCCCTTCCATCACACGGATCCAACCACAGAACTCTGCCCGGTTACCTAGGATCCACCGGCCACAACAAGCCTCGCGGTACAAACCAACATTCCACCTGGAATCCAACGGGTAACTGCCATCCCCAAAGGCTGCTGCATCTTGTCAGTGTTGGGGGAGGGGCTGCATCCGACGAGAGGTTCCTAAGCTAAATGTGATTCTACCCACTAGCGTCCCATGGGCCTATGTACTTCCCTCTTTCCTTTTCTTCAGATCTGTATGCACAGTACCAACGGAGGCAAGTGTGTCCATTTTCAGTTGATGGTTTCACACGTCTTTAAACTTTCTAACAGTTCACAGTACACAGAGACCCTCTAAAGGAAACTTATGTTCCAGTAATATCCGTACACCCGGAATACATTTCCGTCGGTTGATTTCTGCTGAAACACCCGCACTCTCAGGACATGGATCCATTGGTTTCATGGGGGCTGAAATTCCTAGAAATGAAACCAACCCCAATGTGCACTTTACTGTCTGTCTCTTTTGCTCTTAGTACACTTTTGCAGAGCTACTTGTCTTTGTTAAAGGCTTATGCCATTTCTTCTCGAAGTAGGGTTTTATATGGCATTCATTCATCCTGTTGGAAGGCTTGCAAGTCTATATCACGGACTAGGAATCCATTTGACTCCAAATCGGCATTTGGGTTAGGTCTCGATATGCTCTTATGAATCAACATTAACGAATATAAATGCACGCCTCTGATTTCCGAATACAAGTGTGCTGAGTACATGCAAGCCGCGTTACTGGGTCGATGCATACTGAATGATCCTTGACATCCCCTTGAGTATTTTCTTTTGAATAATCATGGTTCCCTTGGTATATGTCAGCCAACAGTACCCTTTGGGTGCTTGTTTGTTTCTTTGATTCTTTGTTGGTCTGCTTCTCGTTTGTTTTACAAACACGTCAGGCCATGCATCTCTCCGTTCGCTTCAAACAGAGAGTCATATAAGCTGATTCACTTAAGATAGTGCTTCCAATCACCTATGATTTCCTGCTTCCCTATCCCATTTTAGGGTTTTGATGTCCTCCTTGCCTTCTTCTGGTTTCTTCCTTGCCACTCATGCTCCTCTTGCATTTCCAATAATGGTTTTCTTCTTTCCATTTCATCTTGCTGCTTTTCTATTCAGGGGAGAATTCTCAACCTTTCTTATAGGATAAGTTTCGAACTGCTGATTTCTTTTAAGATTTGCCGGTCTGTGGAATTCTCTAGCTCTGCCGTTATTAGAAATGGCCGTCATGTGGCCTAGGCTACCCTAGATGGCAGCATTTGCCCTTCAGGGTATGGTCTATGTCCTGGCACTCCTCCCTGTCCTGCAATATTGCTGCCGATATATCAGCTGAAACCCCTCTGGAGGTTGTCTTGTGACTATGTTGCTTTCCTCCAGGCGCATTTTAAATCCCTGGGATGCTCAGGAACTTCGTTGATTTGAATCATACAGCTGCTGGTAGGTCTATTGGGATTCCACCTCCTTTGGACGCTGTGTACTTCCTGAATCCGCATAGATGATTCTCTCTTGGCTTTCAGCAAGTTTCAGTCTGATTTTTCTACAGGTAACTTTTCAGACATCTTTGTTTCATTATCTCTTGCTTTTCCATCTGGGACTCTTACGAATCCTAGTCTTTCATGCCTTGTCTTACCCGAGGATTCAACAGCAATGTTTTCATTGGTTTGCACTTGCTTTCGTATGTCTGCTTCTGACCGAGGGATTTCTGTTCCCCTGTCTTCACAGTCATTCACGCGTCCCTCTGCATTATCTTGTCTGCTTAGGACTGAATTTTACCCCTGATATTATCACATTCATTGAGTTTTCTGATATTATTTGCTTATCTTTAGGCTTCCTCTTCACCTTTTCTGGTATTGTGCCTTTTGTGATTCTGAGACACTGTTGTTCTACACTGTTTCCCTCACCTCCGTTTTCAATGCTTGCTCTGGATTGCGTTTTGCAGTCTCGTTGTTTGAAAACTTATCTTTTGGGCCTTCAATCTCTTTGGAACTGAAAATGGTACTTCCTGTTTCTTTTACTGTACTTCTTCAACTCTACTGGTCATGAAATATTAGGTATCTAATATAGACTTCTAGGGCTTTGTTAAGTGAAATCTTTGGAATCTTGGCTCTATGCAATTCCATGGGATTTTTGTGAGGACAATTTCTCCTAGACATTGATGCCATGTCCTTTTCCTGTGTGTTGTCTGGTATATCTCCAATTGATGGTGTTGCCTTTGTTGGGATGAACACCCCATACTATTTAGATTAGCATAGCCTCACTTTGATTACGCTTATCTCACAGTTCTGAAAGTGCACAGGACACTTCCTCCGGTGGAAATGAAGCTTCTGAAGGTTCTCATCTCTGCATTCGGCTCTATGTCAATTTGGAGTGTTTCCAAAACAGCCAACTGAGAGTGCGCTTGTACTTTGAAGTGCTATGAGAATGTCCCAATGAAACCAGTTCTTCCCAGAGCTTTTCTGCCTACAGAAACACCAGTGGAAGCATATCAATAGATGTCACACATCAGGGCCAGTGGAATGATCCCGCAGACCAACCTTGGTGTCCTCGGGGCCGTACCGTGCCGGTGCCATCCAAAATGTAGCATCTGCTTTTGGGAGATAATGCTGAAGGAAATGCTTCACCTTCTCCCGCTGTGGACTTGGACCACTCTTCCTTGTCCTCTCATCCTTGTGGCTCGGGTTCACAAAAGCAACCACAGAGCTGTTGCGCATCCTGTGCCTCAAACCAAACCATAATCCCAGCCCAGGTTATGAATGTAGCTGATCCTAAGGCTTTTCATTCTGATTTCAAACCCAAGGCCCCCTGGATCCCTCAGACCAGATGCACGATATCTCTGATTCAGCCCCACACGTGCTCTATTGGTAAAATGCCCAATTGGTCCCTGGTCCTGCAGATGCACTGGGTGTGGCCATGGGACAAATCGGTAATCTCAACTGCACATGCTGTGTGGTGGCCCTCTCATTGGGGTCACAGGTCGGTTTGCTCTCTTGATAGGACCCACCACATCCCACAACGCACTCCAGATCCCTGAGACTCAGCGTGTGCCATCATCCGTAGCCCTATCTCTCCCTGACCGATGCCTCTGCTACGTCAAATTTGGCAGCTCGGATCTTGGTCTCAGAATCAACTGTGGGGATATTTTGTGCTGGTTTCTTTGAGTTCTGTCAGCCAAGCATCTGCTGTGCACTCATCTAACTCTCAGCGCATCACCTTCAATCCCATATCTCCTGTCCGCTTGAGAGTGTGCGTCCAAGTTAAACAGAGTTTCACCTTTGCTGCTCCATCACCATGGGTCAGACCCTGCACTGGTTTATATTCCCTGCTTTGCCTTCTCCTGCTTCCAGGTGTTCTGAGGCCTCATCCTGTCTTTGGAAGTAACAGACCTCTCTTCGGCAAGTGTCCTGTGCCAAGGGCTGTGTGAGAGGATGTTTCCATTGCTCTGTACATGGGAGCGAGTGAGTGCAGGTTGCACTGATTCTCTGCCAACTGGGCATCGATGAATCAACACTTTCCAGATACACTTCCTAGATATGTGATTTTTGTTTAGCTCTTTGTTTCTATACAGCCGTGGGGGGAGGGATTGTCCGAAGACTCCAGTTTTGACATTGTTTTGAGTTCTCATTTGCAGGCTTTAAAAAGCTTAATAGAATTTATTTCCATGTTTTGGGAGTTATGCGAAAGTGAAGTTAGTTTTTGAAGCATCCTAAATCGACCTAGAAGCCAGACTTGTCAATTTCAGTAAAATATTGTCAGCTCTAAGGGAAACATAGACAGATAGAATGAAAGGAGCAGTCCAAACACTGAAAGGGGTCATGTCAACTCTTTACTGTTGAAGCCACGAAAACAACAGGAACCATGAAATAGCTATTGGAAACATGAAATAACCCCCAACCTTAAATTCACTTGTGCATGTGGTGTCCTTTACTCCCCATGACACCTACAGGCCAATGTTGGCATTTCAAGGTGTAACATCCCTCTGTAGGTTAATACAAGAGAAAACAAACCAAATATATACATTTATGTTTGAAACCAAAAGCACCTAGAGGCATTATAGCTTTGAGAACACTGCTGCAGCTATGCTAGTCTATAGAGAACCAGGTGTTCTTCTATCAGTGATGAGAACGCTTAATCATCTGATCATGTTGGGTAAAGCAATTTAACGCCACCGAGTCTGCACCCCCATGATATAGTGCCCCAGGGGGCTTAACTCAAGTGAAAGACTGTC
Organism: Vicugna pacos; assembly: GCF_048564905.1. Classification (NCBI taxonomy): domain Eukaryota; kingdom Metazoa; phylum Chordata; class Mammalia; order Artiodactyla; family Camelidae; genus Vicugna; species Vicugna pacos. Next base: position 88,167,813 of record NW_027328741.1, on the reverse strand, counting down.
CACATAAGCTTTGTCTTTAATGTCATTGGCGACTTTTACAGTTCAGTTCACTATCTGACTTATAATATTTACTTATACTGTCTTGAAAAACTGAGGCCTAGTACATATTCAAGTTCAGTCAAAGATTCCCCTCACTTAACACACTCCCTTCACCCCAGAGAAGACCCAAACCCAGCACTGAATCTAGCGGAAGGCCATCGTTTCTTTGTTTGAGCTAAGTGTTCAAATCCTATCTATTTCAGTCGAGACTCTTTGACCTTTAAGGAGTTCACTGTTGTTCACAGAGTGTGAAGCTGGTGGATCTCTGATTCGAGGAGGGGCTTGCCCTTCTCGTACTGGCTTCTTTGCAGCTCAGGTACTGATCCTTCCAAATGGATGCCTGAGTGGAGGGGAGGGAAGAGTAAGTGCTTGTTATCTAGGCCCAAACCTGGGAAAAGGCTTACCTGGGCTTGCTGCACTTTGGTCTGAATGGCTTGGAAATGCCCCTTGGGACATGTGGATTCTCACGACCTCTTCCAAGAACATGAGCGTTTTGATCACCTCTGCCATCTCTTCTCTTTTAGATGTCAGGGATCTTGGACCCGTTCTTGGAGCAGAGAATTGAGGAACTTCCTCAAGTCCACGTTGGCACTCCGTATGTTTCTGCCAGTATCAGCGAGGTTCAATAGGTCTCATGAATGTCTTTCGAGCCTGGTATCCTCTACAGCTGTCTCCAGGCCAGTAATCTCCATTGTAGCAGAACATCTCTCATCAATGTCTTCGCATCTCTCCTCTATCTGTGCAGCCAGCTTTTCGGCCAGCTTCTCTTCGTATCTCCCATACAGTCGACTTCAACAGGACTGGGCATGTCTGAAAGTAGCTCGGAGCCTCACCAGTAAGCTGATGGCAGGCAGATCTTCCACTGTCTGCCCTTTCAGGTTCTGGAAACTGACCCGTGAACTCAGGTCTTTGGGCAGCAGCAGTATCTCGAACTGACACAGCTTCCCGGACCAAAGACCTAAGCCAAGCTCCACAGAGGGCGGCAGCCCTTCCATCACACGGATCCAACCACAGAACTCTGCCCGGTTACCTAGGATCCACCGGCCACAACAAGCCTCGCGGTACAAACCAACATTCCACCTGGAATCCAACGGGTAACTGCCATCCCCAAAGGCTGCTGCATCTTGTCAGTGTTGGGGGAGGGGCTGCATCCGACGAGAGGTTCCTAAGCTAAATGTGATTCTACCCACTAGCGTCCCATGGGCCTATGTACTTCCCTCTTTCCTTTTCTTCAGATCTGTATGCACAGTACCAACGGAGGCAAGTGTGTCCATTTTCAGTTGATGGTTTCACACGTCTTTAAACTTTCTAACAGTTCACAGTACACAGAGACCCTCTAAAGGAAACTTATGTTCCAGTAATATCCGTACACCCGGAATACATTTCCGTCGGTTGATTTCTGCTGAAACACCCGCACTCTCAGGACATGGATCCATTGGTTTCATGGGGGCTGAAATTCCTAGAAATGAAACCAACCCCAATGTGCACTTTACTGTCTGTCTCTTTTGCTCTTAGTACACTTTTGCAGAGCTACTTGTCTTTGTTAAAGGCTTATGCCGTTTCTTCTCGAAGTAGGGTTTTATATGGCATTCATTCATCCTGTTGGAAGGCTTGCAAGTCTATATCACGGACTAGGAATCCATTTGACTCCAAATCGGCATTTGGGTTAGGTCTCGATATGCTCTTATGAATCAACATTAACGAATATAAATGCACGCCTCTGATTTCCGAATACAAGTGTGCTGAGTACATGCAAGCCGCGTTACTGGGTCGATGCATACTGAATGATCCTTGACATCCCCTTGAGTATTTTCTTTTGAATAATCATGGTTCCCTTGGTATATGTCAGCCAACAGTACCCTTTGGGTGCTTGTTTGTTTCTTTGATTCTTTGTTGGTCTGCTTCTCGTTTGTTTTACAAACACGTCAGGCCATGCATCTCTCCGTTCGCTTCAAACAGAGAGTCATATAAGCTGATTCACTTAAGATAGTGCTTCCAATCACCTATGATTTCCTGCTTCCCTATCCCATTTTAGGGTTTTGATGTCCTCCTTGCCTTCTTCTGGTTTCTTCCTTGCCACTCATGCTCCTCTTGCATTTCCAATAATGGTTTTCTTCTTTCCATTTCATCTTGCTGCTTTTCTATTCAGGGGAGAATTCTCAACCTTTCTTATAGGATAAGTTTCGAACTGCTGATTTCTTTTAAGATTTGCCGGTCTGTGGAATTCTCTAGCTCTGCCGTTATTAGAAATGGCCGTCATGTGGCCTAGGCTACCCTAGATGGCAGCATTTGCCCTTCAGGGTATGGTCTATGTCCTGGCACTCCTCCCTGTCCTGCAATATTGCTGCCGATATATCAGCTGAAACCCCTCTGGAGGTTGTCTTGTGACTATGTTGCTTTCCTCCAGGCGCATTTTAAATCCCTGGGATGCTCAGGAACTTCGTTGATTTGAATCATACAGCTGCTGGTAGGTCTATTGGGATTCCACCTCCTTTGGACGCTGTGTACTTCCTGAATCCGCATAGATGATTCTCTCTTGGCTTTCAGCAAGTTTCAGTCTGATTTTTCTACAGGTAACTTTTCAGACATCTTTGTTTCATTATCTCTTGCTTTTCCATCTGGGACTCTTACGAATCCTAGTCTTTCATGCCTTGTCTTACCCGAGGATTCAACAGCAATGTTTTCATTGGTTTGCACTTGCTTTCCTATGTCTGCTTCTGACCGAGGGATTTCTGTTCCCCTGTCTTCACAGTCATTCACGCGTCCCTCTGCATTATCTTGTCTGCTTAGGACTGAATTTTACCCTTGATATTATCACATTCATTGAGTTTTCTGATATTATTTGCTTATCTTAAGGCTTCCTCTTCACCTTTTCTGGTATTGTGCCTTTTGTGATTCTGAGACACTGTTGTTCTACACTGTTTCCCTCACCTCCGTTTTCAATGCTTGCTCTGGATTGCGTTTTGCAGTCTCGTTGTTTGAAAACTTATCTTTTGGGCCTTCAATCTCTTTGGAACTGAAAATGGTACTTCCTGTTTCTTTTACTGTACTTCTTCAACTCTACTGGTCATGAAATATTAGGTATCTAATATAGACTTCTAGGGCTTTGTTAAGTGAAATCTTTGGAATCTTGGCTCTATGCAATTCCATGGGATTTTTGTGAGGACAATTTCTCCTAGACATTGATGCCATGTCCTTTTCCTGTGTGTTGTCTGGTATATCTCCAATTGATGGTGTTGCCTTTGTTGGGATGAACACCCCATACTATTTAGATTAGCATAGCCTCACTTTGATTACGCTTATCTCACAGTTCTGAAAGTGCACAGGACACTTCCTCCGGTGGAAATGAAGCTTCTGAAGGTTCTCATCTCTGCATTCGGCTCTATGTCAATTTGGAGTGTTTCCAAAACAGCCAACTGAGAGTGCGCTTGTACTTTGAAGTGCTATGAGAATGTCCCAATGAAACCAGTTCTTCCCAGAGCTTTTCTGCCTACAGAAACACCAGTGGAAGCATATCAATAGATGTCACACATCAGGGCCAGTGGAATGATCCCGCAGACCAACCTTGGTGTCCTCGGGGCCGTACCGTGCCGGTGCCATCCAAAATGTAGCATCTGCTTTTGGGAGATAATGCTGAAGGAAATGCTTCACCTTCTCCCGCTGTGGACTTGGACCACTCTTCCTTGTCCTCTCATCCTTGTGGCTCGGGTTCACAAAAGCAACCACAGAGCTGTTGCGCATCCTGTGCCTCAAACCAAACCATAATCCCAGCCCAGGTTATGAATGTAGCTGATCCTAAGGCTTTTCATTCTGATTTCAAACCCAAGGCCCCCTGGATCCCTCAGACCAGATGCACGATATCTCTGATTCAGCCCCACACGTGCTCTATTGGTAAAATGCCCAATTGGTCCCTGGTCCTGCAGATGCACTGGGTGTGGCCATGGGACAAATCGGTAATCTCAACTGCACATGCTGTGTGGTGGCCCTCTCATTGGGGTCACAGGTCGGTTTGCTCTCTTGATAGGACCCACCACATCCCACAACGCACTCCAGATCCCTGAGACTCAGCGTGTGCCATCATCCGTAGCCCTATCTCTCCCTGACCGATGCCTCTGCTACGTCAAATTTGGCAGCTCGGATCTTGGTCTCAGAATCAACTGTGGGGATATTTTGTGCTGGTTTCTTTGAGTTCTGTCAGCCAAGCATCTGCTGTGCACTCATCTAACTCTCAGCGCATCACCTTCAATCCCATATCTCCTGTCCGCTTGAGAGTGTGCGTCCAAGTTAAACAGAGTTTCACCTTTGCTGCTCCATCACCATGGGTCAGACCCTGCACTGGTTTATATTCCCTGCTTTGCCTTCTCCTGCTTCCAGGTGTTCTGAGGCCTCATCCTGTCTTTGGAAGTAACAGACCTCTCTTCGGCAAGTGTCCTGTGCCAAGGGCTGTGTGAGAGGATGTTTCCATTGCTCTGTACATGGGAGCGAGTGAGTGCAGGTTGCACTGATTCTCTGCCAACTGGGCATCGATGAATCAACACTTTCCAGATACACTTCCTAGATATGTGATTTTTGTTTAGCTCTTTGTTTCTATACAGCCGTGGGGGGAGGGATTGTCCGAAGACTCCAGTTTTGACATTGTTTTGAGTTCTCATTTGCAGGCTTTAAAAAGCTTAATAGAATTTATTTCCATGTTTTGGGAGTTATGCGAAAGTGAAGTTAGTTTTTGAAGCATCCTAAATCGACCTAGAAGCCAGACTTGTCAATTTCAGTAAAATATTGTCAGCTCTAAGGGAAACATAGACAGATAGAATGAAAGGAGCAGTCCAAACACTGAAAGGGGTCATGTCAACTCTTTACTGTTGAAGCCACGAAAACAACAGGAACCATGAAATAGCTATTGGAAACATGAAATAACCCCCAACCTTAAATTCACTTGTGCATGTGGTGTCCTTTACTCCCCATGACACCTACAGGCCAATGTTGGCATTTCAAGGTGTAACATCCCTCTGTAGGTTAATACAAGAGAAAACAAACCAAATATATACATTTATGTTTGAAACCAAAAGCACCTAGAGGCATTATAGCTTTGAGAACACTGCTGCAGCTATGCTAGTCTATAGAGAACCAGGTGTTCTTCTATCAGTGATGAGAACGCTTAATCATCTGATCATGTTGGGTAAAGCAATTTAACGCCACCGAGTCTGCACCCCCATGATATAGTGCCCCAGGGGGCTTAACTCAAGTGAAAGACTGTCCACATAAGCTTTGTCTTTAATGTCATTGGCGACTTTTACAGTTCAGTTCACTATCTGACTTATAATATTTACTTATACTGTCTTGAAAAACTGAGGCCTAGTACATATTCAAGTTCAGTCAAAGATTCCCCTCACTTAACACACTCCCTTCACCCCAGAGAAGACCCAAACCCAGCACTGAATCTAGCGGAAGGCCATCGTTTCTTTGTTTGAGCTAAGTGTTCAAATCCTATCTATTTCAGTCGAGACTCTTTGACCTTTAAGGAGTTCACTGTTGTTCACAGAGTGTGAAGCTGGTGGATCTCTGATTCGAGGAGGGGCTTGCCCTTCTCGTACTGGCTTCTTTGCAGCTCAGGTACTGATCCTTCCAAATGGATGCCTGAGTGGAGGGGAGGGAAGAGTAAGTGCTTGTTATCTAGGCCCAAACCTGGGAAAAGGCTTACCTGGGCTTGCTGCACTTTGGTCTGAATGGCTTGGAAATGCCCCTTGGGACATGTGGATTCTCACGACCTCTTCCAAGAACATGAACGTTTTGATCACCTCTGCCATCTCTTCTCTTTTAGATGTCAGGGATCTTGGACCCGTTCTTGGAGCAGAGAATTGAGGAACTTCCTCAAGTCCACGTTGGCACTCCGTATGTTTCTGCCAGTATCAGCGAGGTTCAATAGGTCTCATGAATGTCTTTCGAGCCTGGTATCCTCTACAGCTGTCTCCAGGCCAGTAATCTCCATTGTAGCAGAACATCTCTCATCAATGTCTTCGCATCTCTCCTCTATCTGTGCAGCCAGCTTTTCGGCCAGCTTCTCTTCGTATCTCCCATACAGTCGACTTCAACAGGACTGGGCATGTCTGAAAGTAGCTCGGAGCCTCACCAGTAAGCTGATGGCAGGCAGATCTTCCACTGTCTGCCCTTTCAGGTTCTGGAAACTGACCCGTGAACTCAGGTCTTTGGGCAGCAGCAGTATCTCGAACTGACACAGCTTCCCGGACCAAAGACCTAAGCCAAGCTCCACAGAGGGCGGCAGCCCTTCCATCACACGGATCCAACCACAGAACTCTGCCCGGTTACCTAGGATCCACCGGCCACAACAAGCCTCGCGGTACAAACCAACATTCCACCTGGAATCCAACGGGTAACTGCCATCCCCAAAGGCTGCTGCATCTTGTCAGTGTTGGGGGAGGGGCTGCATCCGACGAGAGGTTCCTAAGCTAAATGTGATTCTACCCACTAGCGTCCCATGGGCCTATGTACTTCCCTCTTTCCTTTTCTTCAGATCTGTATGCACAGTACCAACGGAGGCAAGTGTGTCCATTTTCAGTTGATGGTTTCACACGTCTTTAAACTTTCTAACAGTTCACAGTACACAGAGACCCTCTAAAGGAAACTTATGTTCCAGTAATATCCGTACACCCGGAATACATTTCCGTCGGTTGATTTCTGCTGAAACACCCGCACTCTCAGGACATGGATCCATTGGTTTCATGGGGGCTGAAATTCCTAGAAATGAAACCAACCCCAATGTGCACTTTACTGTCTGTCTCTTTTGCTCTTAGTACACTTTTGCAGAGCTACTTGTCTTTGTTAAAGGCTTATGCCGTTTCTTCTCGAAGTAGGGTTTTATATGGCATTCATTCATCCTGTTGGAAGGCTTGCAAGTCTATATCACGGACTAGGAATCCATTTGACTCCAAATCGGCATTTGGGTTAGGTCTCGATATGCTCTTATGAATCAACATTAACGAATATAAATGCACGCCTCTGATTTCCGAATACAAGTGTGCTGAGTACATGCAAGCCGCGTTACTGGGTCGATGCATACTGAATGATCCTTGACATCCCCTTGAGTATTTTCTTTTGAATAATCATGGTTCCCTTGGTATATGTCAGCCAACAGTACCCTTTGGGTGCTTGTTTGTTTCTTTGATTCTTTGTTGGTCTGCTTCTCGTTTGTTTTACAAACACGTCAGGCCATGCATCTCTCCGTTCGCTTCAAACAGAGAGTCATATAAGCTGATTCACTTAAGATAGTGCTTCCAATCACCTATGATTTCCTGCTTCCCTATCCCATTTTAGGGTTTTGATGTCCTCCTTGCCTTCTTCTGGTTTCTTCCTTGCCACTCATGCTCCTCTTGCATTTCCAATAATGGTTTTCTTCTTTCCATTTCATCTTGCTGCTTTTCTATTCAGGGGAGAATTCTCAACCTTTCTTATAGGATAAGTTTCGAACTGCTGATTTCTTTTAAGATTTGCCGGTCTGTGGAATTCTCTAGCTCTGCCGTTATTAGAAATGGCCGTCATGTGGCCTAGGCTACCCTAGATGGCAGCATTTGCCCTTCAGGGTATGGTCTATGTCCTGGCACTCCTCCCTGTCCTGCAATATTGCTGCCGATATATCAGCTGAAACCCCTCTGGAGGTTGTCTTGTGACTATGTTGCTTTCCTCCAGGCGCATTTTAAATCCCTGGGATGCTCAGGAACTTCGTTGATTTGAATCATACAGCTGCTGGTAGGTCTATTGGGATTCCACCTCCTTTGGACGCTGTGTACTTCCTGAATCCGCATAGATGATTCTCTCTTGGCTTTCAGCAAGTTTCAGTCTGATTTTTCTACAGGTAACTTTTCAGACATTTTTTGTTTCATTATCTCTTGCTTTTCCATCTGGGACTCTTACGAATCCTAGTCTTTCATGCCTTGTCTTACCCGAGGATTCAACAGCAATGTTTTCATTGGTTTGCACTTGCTTTCCTATGTCTGCTTCTGACCGAGGGATTTCTGTTCCCCTGTCTTCACAGTCATTCACGCATCCCTCTGCATTATCTTGTCTGCTTAGGACTGAATTTTACCCCTGATATTATCACATTCATTGAGTTTTCTGATATTATTTGCTTATCTTTAGGCTTCCTCTTCACCTTTTCTGGTATTGTGCCTTTTGTGATTCTGAGACACTGTTGTTCTACACTGTTTCCCTCACCTCCGTTTTCAATGCTTGCTCTGGATTGCGTTTTGCAGTCTCGTTGTTTGAAAACTTATCTTTTGGGCCTTCAATCTCTTTGGAACTGAAAATGGTACTTCCTGTTTCTTTTACTGTACTTCTTCAACTCTACTGGTCATGAAATATTAGGTATCTAATATAGACTTCTAGGGCTTTGTTAAGTGAAATCTTTGGAATCTTGGCTCTATGCAATTCCATGGGATTTTTGTGAGGACAATTTCTCCTAGACATTGATGCCATGTCCTTTTCCTGTGTGTTGTCTGGTATATCTCCAATTGATGGTGTTGCCTTTGTTGGGATGAACACCCCATACTATTTAGATTAGCATAGCCTCACTTTGATTACGCTTATCTCACAGTTCTGAAAGTGCACAGGACACTTCCTCTGGTGGAAATGAAGCTTCTGAAGGTTCTCATCTCTGCATTCGGCTCTATGTCAATTTGGAGTGTTTCCAAAACAGCCAACTGAGAGTGCGCTTGTACTTTGAAGTGCTATGAGAATGTCCCAATGAAACCAGTTCTTCCCAGAGCTTTTCTGCCTACAGAAACACCAGTGGAAGCATATCAATAGATGTCACACATCAGGGCCAGTGGAATGATCCCGCAGACCAACCTTGGTGTCCTCGGGGCCGTACCGTGCCGGTGCCATCCAAAATGTAGCATCTGCTTTTGGGAGATAATGCTGAAGGAAATGCTTCACCTTCTCCCGCTGTGGACTTGGACCACTCTTCCTTGTCCTCTCATCCTTGTGGCTCGGGTTCACAAAAGCAACCACAGAGCTGTTGCGCATCCTGTGCCTCAAACCAAACCATAATCCCAGCCCAGGTTATGAATGTAGCTGATCCTAAGGCTTTTCATTCTGATTTCAAACCCAAGGCCCCCTGGATCCCTCAGACCAGATGCACGATATCTCTGATTCAGCCCCACACGTGCTCTATTGGTAAAATGCCCAATTGGTCCCTGGTCCTGCAGATGCACTGGGTGTGGCCATGGGACAAATCGGTAATCTCAACTGCACATGCTGTGTGGTGGCCCTCTCATTGGGGTCACAGGTCGGTTTGCTCTCTTGATAGGACCCACCACATCCCACAACGCACTCCAGATCCCTGAGACTCAGCGTGTGCCATCATCCGTAGCCCTATCTCTCCCTGACCGATGCCTCTGCTACGTCAAATTTGGCAGCTCGGATCTTGGTCTCAGAATCAACTGTGGGGATATTTTGTGCTGGTTTCTTTGAGTTCTGTCAGCCAAGCATCTGCTGTGCACTCATCTAACTCTCAGCGCATCACCTTCAATCCCATATCTCCTGTCCGCTTGAGAGTGTGCGTCCAAGTTAAACAGAGTTTCACCTTTGCTGCTCCATCACCATGGGTCAGACCCTGCACTGGTTTATATTCCCTGCTTTGCCTTCTCCTGCTTCCAGGTGTTCTGAGGCCTCATCCTGTCTTTGGAAGTAACAGACCTCTCTTCGGCAAGTGTCCTGTGCCAAGGGCTGTGTGAGAGGATGTTTCCATTGCTCTGTACATGGGAGCGAGTGAGTGCAGGTTGCACTGATTCTCTGCCAACTGGGCATCGATGAATCAACACTTTCCAGATACACTTCCTAGATATGTGATTTTTGTTTAGCTCTTTGTTTCTATACAGCCGTGGGGGGAGGGATTGTCCGAAGACTCCAGTTTTGACATTGTTTTGAGTTCTCATTTGCAGGCTTTAAAAAGCTTAATAGAATTTATTTCCATGTTTTGGGAGTTATGCGAAAGTGAAGTTAGTTTTTGAAGCATCCTAAATCGACCTAGAAGCCAGACTTGTCAATTTCAGTAAAATATTGTCAGCTCTAAGGGAAACATAGACAGATAGAATGAAAGGAGCAGTCCAAACACTGAAAGGGGTCATGTCAACTCTTTACTGTTGAAGCCACGAAAACAACAGGAACCATGAAATAGCTATTGGAAACATGAAATAACCCCCAACCTTAAATTCACTTGTGCATGTGGTGTCCTTTACTCCCCATGACACCTACAGGCCAATGTTGGCATTTCAAGGTGTAACATCCCTCTGTAGGTTAATACAAGAGAAAACAAACCAAATATATACATTTATGTTTGAAACCAAAAGCACCTAGAGGCATTATAGCTTTGAGAACACTGCTGCAGCTATGCTAGTCTATAGAGAACCAGGTGTTCTTCTATCAGTGATGAGAACGCTTAATCATCTGATCATGTTGGGTAAAGCAATTTAACGCCACCGAGTCTGCACCCCCATGATATAGTGCCCCAGGGGGCTTAACTCAAGTGAAAGACTGTCCACATAAGCTTTGTCTTTAATGTCATTGGCGACTTTTACAGTTCAGTTCACTATCTGACTTATAATATTTACTTATACTGTCTTGAAAAACTGAGGCCTAGTACATATTCAAGTTCAGTCAAAGATTCCCCTCACTTAACACACTCCCTTCACCCCAGAGAAGACCCAAACCCAGCACTGAATCTAGCGGAAGGCCATCGTTTCTTTGTTTGAGCTAAGTGTTCAAATCCTATCTATTTCAGTCGAGACTCTTTGACCTTTAAGGAGTTCACTGTTGTTCACAGAGTGTGAAGCTGGTGGATCTCTGATTCGAGGAGGGGCTTGCCCTTCTCGTACTGGCTTCTTTGCAGCTCAGGTACTGATCCTTCCAAATGGATGCCTGAGTGGAGGGGAGGGAAGAGTAAGTGCTTGTTATCTAGGCCCAAACCTGGGAAAAGGCTTACCTGGGCTTGCTGCACTTTGGTCTGAATGGCTTGGAAATGCCCCTTGGGACATGTGGATTCTCACGACCTCTTCCAAGAACATGAACGTTTTGATCACCTCTGCCATCTCTTCTCTTTTAGATGTCAGGGATCTTGGACCCGTTCTTGGAGCAGAGAATTGAGGAACTTCCTCAAGTCCACGTTGGCACTCCGTATGTTTCTGCCAGTATCAGCGAGGTTCAATAGGTCTCATGAATGTCTTTCGAGCCTGGTATCCTCTACAGCTGTCTCCAGGCCAGTAATCTCCATTGTAGCAGAACATCTCTCATCAATGTCTTCGCATCTCTCCTCTATCTGTGCAGCCAGCTTTTCGGCCAGCTTCTCTTCGTATCTCCCATACAGTCGACTTCAACAGGACTGGGCATGTCTGAAAGTAGCTCGGAGCCTCACCAGTAAGCTGATGGCAGGCAGATCTTCCACTGTCTGCCCTTTCAGGTTCTGGAAACTGACCCGTGAACTCAGGTCTTTGGGCAGCAGCAGTATCTCGAACTGACACAGCTTCCCGGACCAAAGACCTAAGCCAAGCTCCACAGAGGGCGGCAGCCCTTCCATCACACGGATCCAACCACAGAACTCTGCCCGGTTACCTAGGATCCACCGGCCACAACAAGCCTCGCGGTACAAACCAACATTCCACCTGGAATCCAACGGGTAACTGCCATCCCCAAAGGCTGCTGCATCTTGTCAGTGTTGGGGGAGGGGCTGCATCCGACGAGAGGTTCCTAAGCTAAATGTGATTCTACCCACTAGCGTCCCATGGGCCTATGTACTTCCCTCTTTCCTTTTCTTCAGATCTGTATGCACAGTACCAACGGAGGCAAGTGTGTCCATTTTCAGTTGATGGTTTCACACGTCTTTAAACTTTCTAACAGTTCACAGTACACAGAGACCCTCTAAAGGAAACTTATGTTCCAGTAATATCCGTACACCCGGAATACATTTCCGTCGGTTGATTTCTGCTGAAACACCCGCACTCTCAGGACATGGATCCATTGGTTTCATGGGGGCTGAAATTCCTAGAAATGAAACCAACCCCAATGTGCACTTTACTGTCTGTCTCTTTTGCTCTTAGTACACTTTTGCAGAGCTACTTGTCTTTGTTAAAGGCTTATGCCGTTTCTTCTCGAAGTAGGGTTTTATATGGCATTCATTCATCCTGTTGGAAGGCTTGCAAGTCTATATCACGGACTAGGAATCCATTTGACTCCAAATCGGCATTTGGGTTAGGTCTCGATATGCTCTTATGAATCAACATTAACGAATATAAATGCACGCCTCTGATTTCCGAATACAAGTGTGCTGAGTACATGCAAGCCGCGTTACTGGGTCGATGCATACTGAATGATCCTTGACATCCCCTTGAGTATTTTCTTTTGAATAATCATGGTTCCCTTGGTATATGTCAGCCAACAGTACCCTTTGGGTGCTTGTTTGTTTCTTTGATTCTTTGTTGGTCTGCTTCTCGTTTGTTTTACAAACACGTCAGGCCATGCATCTCTCCGTTCACTTCAAACAGAGAGTCATATAAGCTGATTCACTTAAGATAGTGCTTCCAATCACCTATGATTTCCTGCTTCCCTATCCCATTTTAGGGTTTTGATGTCCTCCTTGCCTTCTTCTGGTTTCTTCCTTGCCACTCATGCTCCTCTTGCATTTCCAATAATGGTTTTCTTCTTTCCATTTCATCTTGCTGCTTTTCTATTCAGGGGAGAATTCTCAACCTTTCTTATAGGATAAGTTTCGAACTGCTGATTTCTTTTAAGATTTGCCGGTCTGTGGAATTCTCTAGCTCTGCCGTTATTAGAAATGGCCGTCATGTGGCCTAGGCTACCCTAGATGGCAGCATTTGCCCTTCAGGGTATGGTCTATGTCCTGGCACTCCTCCCTGTCCTGCAATATTGCTGCCGATATATCAGCTGAAACCCCTCTGGAGGTTGTCTTGTGACTATGTTGCTTTCCTCCAGGCGCATTTTAAATCCCTGGGATGCTCAGGAACTTCGTTGATTTGAATCATACAGCTGCTGGTAGGTCTATTGGGATTCCACCTCCTTTGGACGCTGTGTACTTCCTGAATCCGCATAGATGATTCTCTCTTGGCTTTCAGCAAGTTTCAGTCTGATTTTTCTACAGGTAACTTTTCAGACATCTTTGTTTCATTATCTCTTGCTTTTCCATCTGGGACTCTTACGAATCCTAGTCTTTCATGCCTTGTCTTACCCGAGGATTCAACAGCAATGTTTTCATTGGTTTGCACTTGCTTTCCTATGTCTGCTTCTGACCGAGGGATTTCTGTTCCCCTGTCTTCACAGTCATTCACGCGTCCCTCTGCATTATCTTGTCTGCTTAGGACTGAATTTTACCCCTGATATTATCACATTCATTGAGTTTTCTGATATTATTTGCTTATCTTTAGGCTTCCTCTTCACCTTTTCTGGTATTGTGCCTTTTGTGATTCTGAGACACTGTTGTTCTACACTGTTTCCCTCACCTCCGTTTTCAATGCTTGCTCTGGATTGCGTTTTGCAGTCTCGTTGTTTGAAAACTTATCTTTTGGGCCTTCAATCTCTTTGGAACTGAAAATGGTACTTCCTGTTTCTTTTACTGTACTTCTTCAACTCTACTGGTCATGAAATATTAGGTATCTAATATAGACTTCTAGGGCTTTGTTAAGTGAAATCTTTGGAATCTTGGCTCTATGCAATTCCATGGGATTTTTGTGAGGACAATTTCTCCTAGACATTGATGCCATGTCCTTTTCCTGTGTGTTGTCTGGTATATCTCCAATTGATGGTGTTGCCTTTGTTGGGATGAACACCCCATACTATTTAGATTAGCATAGCCTCACTTTGATTACGCTTATCTCACAGTTCTGAAAGTGCACAGGACACTTCCTCCGGTGGAAATGAAGCTTCTGAAGGTTCTCATCTCTGCATTCGGCTCTATGTCAATTTGGAGTGTTTCCAAAACAGCCAACTGAGAGTGCGCTTGTACTTTGAAGTGCTATGAGAATGTCCCAATGAAACCAGTTCTTCCCAGAGCTTTTCTGCCTACAGAAACACCAGTGGAAGCATATCAATAGATGTCACACATCAGGGCCAGTGGAATGATCCCGCAGACCAACCTTGGTGTCCTCGGGGCCGTACCGTGCCGGTGCCATCCAAAATGTAGCATCTGCTTTTGGGAGATAATGCTGAAGGAAATGCTTCACCTTCTCCCGCTGTGGACTTGGACCACTCTTCCTTGTCCTCTCATCCTTGTGGCTCGGGTTCACAAAAGCAACCACAGAGCTGTTGCGCATCCTGTGCCTCAAACCAAACCATAATCCCAGCCCAGGTTATGAATGTAGCTGATCCTAAGGCTTTTCATTCTGATTTCAAACCCAAGGCCCCCTGGATCCCTCAGACCAGATGCACGATATCTCTGATTCAGCCCCACACGTGCTCTATTGGTAAAATGCCCAATTGGTCCCTGGTCCTGCAGATGCACTGGGTGTGGCCATGGGACAAATCGGTAATCTCAACTGCACATGCTGTGTGGTGGCCCTCTCATTGGGGTCACAGGTCGGTTTGCTCTCTTGATAGGACCCACCACATCCCACAACGCACTCCAGATCCCTGAGACTCAGCGTGTGCCATCATCCGTAGCCCTATCTCTCCCTGACCGATGCCTCTGCTACGTCAAATTTGGCAGCTCGGATCTTGGTCTCAGAATCAACTGTGGGGATATTTTGTGCTGGTTTCTTTGAGTTCTGTCAGCCAAGCATCTGCTGTGCACTCATCTAACTCTCAGCGCATCACCTTCAATCCCATATCTCCTGTCCGCTTGAGAGTGTGCGTCCAAGTTAAACAGAGTTTCACCTTTGCTGCTCCATCACCATGGGTCAGACCCTGCACTGGTTTATATTCCCTGCTTTGCCTTCTCCTGCTTCCAGGTGTTCTGAGGCCTCATCCTGTCTTTGGAAGTAACAGACCTCTCTTCGGCAAGTGTCCTGTGCCAAGGGCTGTGTGAGAGGATGTTTCCATTGCTCTGTACATGGGAGCGAGTGAGTGCAGGTTGCACTGATTCTCTGCCAACTGGGCATCGATGAATCAACACTTTCCAGATACACTTCCTAGATATGTGATTTTTGTTTAGCTCTTTGTTTCTATACAGCCGTGGGGGGAGGGATTGTCCGAAGACTCCAGTTTTGACATTGTTTTGAGTTCTCATTTGCAGGCTTTAAAAAGCTTAATAGAATTTATTTCCATGTTTTGGGAGTTATGCGAAAGTGAAGTTAGTTTTTGAAGCATCCTAAATCGACCTAGAAGCCAGACTTGTCAATTTCAGTAAAATATTGTCAGCTCTAAGGGAAACATAGACAGATAGAATGAAAGGAGCAGTCCAAACACTGAAAGGGGTCATGTCAACTCTTTACTGTTGAAGCCACGAAAACAACAGGAACCATGAAATAGCTATTGGAAACATGAAATAACCCCCAACCTTAAATTCACTTGTGCATGTGGTGTCCTTTACTCCCCATGACACCTACAGGCCAATGTTGGCATTTCAAGGTGTAACATCCCTCTGTAGGTTAATACAAGAGAAAACAAACCAAATATATACATTTATGTTTGAAACCAAAAGCACCTAGAGGCATTATAGCTTTGAGAACACTGCTGCAGCTATGCTAGTCTATAGAGAACCAGGTGTTCTTCTATCAGTGATGAGAACGCTTAATCATCTGATCATGTTGGGTAAAGCAATTTAACGCCACCGAGTCTGCACCCCCATGATATAGTGCCCCAGGGGGCTTAACTCAAGTGAAAGACTGTCCACATAAGCTTTGTCTTTAATGTCATTGGCGACTTTTACAGTTCAGTTCACTATCTGACTTATAATATTTACTTATACTGTCTTGAAAAACTGAGGCCTAGTACATATTCAAGTTCAGTCAAAGATTCCCCTCACTTAACACACTCCCTTCACCCCAGAGAAGACCCAAACCCAGCACTGAATCTAGCGGAAGGCCATCGTTTCTTTGTTTGAGCTAAGTGTTCAAATCCTATCTATTTCAGTCGAGACTCTTTGACCTTTAAGGAGTTCACTGTTGTTCACAGAGTGTGAAGCTGGTGGATCTCTGATTCGAGGAGGGGCTTGCCCTTCTCGTACTGGCTTCTTTGCAGCTCAGGTACTGATCCTTCCAAATGGATGCCTGAGTGGAGGGGAGGGAAGAGTAAGTGCTTGTTATCTAGGCCCAAACCTGGGAAAAGGCTTACCTGGGCTTGCTGCACTTTGGTCTGAATGGCTTGGAAATGCCCCTTGGGACATGTGGATTCTCACGACCTCTTCCAAGAACATGAACGTTTTGATCACCTCTGCCATCTCTTCTCTTTTAGATGTCAGGGATCTTGGACCCGTTCTTGGAGCAGAGAATTGAGGAACTTCCTCAAGTCCACGTTGGCACTCCGTATGTTTCTGCCAGTATCAGCGAGGTTCAATAGGTCTCATGAATGTCTTTCGAGCCTGGTATCCTCTACAGCTGTCTCCAGGCCAGTAATCTCCATTGTAGCAGAACATCTCTCATCAATGTCTTCGCATCTCTCCTCTATCTGTGCAGCCAGCTTTTCGGCCAGCTTCTCTTCGTATCTCCCATACAGTCGACTTCAACAGGACTGGGCATGTCTGAAAGTAGCTCGGAGCCTCACCAGTAAGCTGATGGCAGGCAGATCTTCCACTGTCTGCCCTTTCAGGTTCTGGAAACTGACCCGTGAACTCAGGTCTTTGGGCAGCAGCAGTATCTCGAACTGACACAGCTTCCCGGACCAAAGACCTAAGCCAAGCTCCACAGAGGGCGGCAGCCCTTCCATCACACGGATCCAACCACAGAACTCTGCCCGGTTACCTAGGATCCACCGGCCACAACAAGCCTCGCGGTACAAACCAACATTCCACCTGGAATCCAACGGGTAACTGCCATCCCCAAAGGCTGCTGCATCTTGTCAGTGTTGGGGGAGGGGCTGCATCCGACGAGAGGTTCCTAAGCTAAATGTGATTCTACCCACTAGCGTCCCATGGGCCTATGTACTTCCCTCTTTCCTTTTCTTCAGATCTGTATGCACAGTACCAACGGAGGCAAGTGTGTCCATTTTCAGTTGATGGTTTCACACGTCTTTAAACTTTCTAACAGTTCACAGTACACAGAGACCCTCTAAAGGAAACTTATGTTCCAGTAATATCCGTACACCCGGAATACATTTCCGTCGGTTGATTTCTGCTGAAACACCCGCACTCTCAGGACATGGATCCATTGGTTTCATGGGGGCTGAAATTCCTAGAAATGAAACCAACCCCAATGTGCACTTTACTGTCTGTCTCTTTTGCTCTTAGTACACTTTTGCAGAGCTACTTGTCTTTGTTAAAGGCTTATGCCGTTTCTTCTCGAAGTAGGGTTTTATATGGCATTCATTCATCCTGTTGGAAGGCTTGCAAGTCTATATCACGGACTAGGAATCCATTTGACTCCAAATCGGCATTTGGGTTAGGTCTCGATATGCTCTTATGAATCAACATTAACGAATATAAATGCACGCCTCTGATTTCCGAATACAAGTGTGCTGAGTACATGCAAGCCGCGTTACTGGGTCGATGCATACTGAATGATCCTTGACATCCCCTTGAGTATTTTCTTTTGAATAATCATGGTTCCCTTGGTATATGTCAGCCAACAGTACCCTTTGGGTGCTTGTTTGTTTCTTTGATTCTTTGTTGGTCTGCTTCTCGTTTGTTTTACAAACACGTCAGGCCATGCATCTCTCCGTTCACTTCAAACAGAGAGTCATATAAGCTGATTCACTTAAGATAGTGCTTCCAATCACCTATGATTTCCTGCTTCCCTATCCCATTTTAGGGTTTTGATGTCCTCCTTGCCTTCTTCTGGTTTCTTCCTTGCCACTCATGCTCCTCTTGCATTTCCAATAATGGTTTTCTTCTTTCCATTTCATCTTGCTGCTTTTCTATTCAGGGGAGAATTCTCAACCTTTCTTATAGGATAAGTTTCGAACTGCTGATTTCTTTTAAGATTTGCCGGTCTGTGGAATTCTCTAGCTCTGCCGTTATTAGAAATGGCCGTCATGTGGCCTAGGCTACCCTAGATGGCAGCATTTGCCCTTCAGGGTATGGTCTATGTCCTGGCACTCCTCCCTGTCCTGCAATATTGCTGCCGATATATCAGCTGAAACCCCTCTGGAGGTTGTCTTGTGACTATGTTGCTTTCCTCCAGGCGCATTTTAAATCCCTGGGATGCTCAGGAACTTCGTTGATTTGAATCATACAGCTGCTGGTAGGTCTATTGGGATTCCACCTCCTTTGGACGCTGTGTACTTCCTGAATCCGCATAGATGATTCTCTCTTGGCTTTCAGCAAGTTTCAGTCTGATTTTTCTACAGGTAACTTTTCAGACATCTTTGTTTCATTATCTCTTGCTTTTCCATCTGGGACTCTTACGAATCCTAGTCTTTCATGCCTTGTCTTACCCGAGGATTCAACAGCAATGTTTTCATTGGTTTGCACTTGCTTTCCTATGTCTGCTTCTGACCGAGGGATTTCTGTTCCCCTGTCTTCACAGTCATTCACGCGTCCCTCTGCATTATCTTGTCTGCTTAGGACTGAATTTTACCCCTGATATTATCACATTCATTGAGTTTTCTGATATTATTTGCTTATCTTTAGGCTTCCTCTTCACCTTTTCTGGTATTGTGCCTTTTGTGATTCTGAGACACTGTTGTTCTACACTGTTTCCCTCACCTCCGTTTTCAATGCTTGCTCTGGATTGCGTTTTGCAGTCTCGTTGTTTGAAAACTTATCTTTTGGGCCTTCAATCTCTTTGGAACTGAAAATGGTACTTCCTGTTTCTTTTACTGTACTTCTTCAACTCTACTGGTCATGAAATATTAGGTATCTAATATAGACTTCTAGGGCTTTGTTAAGTGAAATCTTTGGAATCTTGGCTCTATGCAATTCCATGGGATTTTTGTGAGGACAATTTCTCCTAGACATTGATGCCATGTCCTTTTCCTGTGTGTTGTCTGGTATATCTCCAATTGATGGTGTTGCCTTTGTTGGGATGAACACCCCATACTATTTAGATTAGCATAGCCTCACTTTGATTACGCTTATCTCACAGTTCTGAAAGTGCACAGGACACTTCCTCCGGTGGAAATGAAGCTTCTGAAGGTTCTCATCTCTGCATTCGGCTCTATGTCAATTTGGAGTGTTTCCAAAACAGCCAACTGAGAGTGCGCTTGTACTTTGAAGTGCTATGAGAATGTCCCAATGAAACCAGTTCTTCCCAGAGCTTTTCTGCCTACAGAAACACCAGTGGAAGCATATCAATAGATGTCACACATCAGGGCCAGTGGAATGATCCCGCAGACCAAACTTGGTGTCCTCGGGGCCGTACCGTGCCGGTGCCATCCAAAATGTAGCATCTGCTTTTGGGAGATAATGCTGAAGGAAATGCTTCACCTTCTCCCGCTGTGGACTTGGACCACTCTTCCTTGTCCTCTCATCCTTGTGGCTCGGGTTCACAAAAGCAACCACAGAGCTGTTGCGCATCCTGTGCCTCAAACCAAACCATAATCCCAGCCCAGGTTATGAATGTAGCTGATCCTAAGGCTTTTCATTCTGATTTCAAACCCAAGGCCCCCTGGATCCCTCAGACCAGATGCACGATATCTCTGATTCAGCCCCACACGTGCTCTATTGGTAAAATGCCCAATTGGTCCCTGGTCCTGCAGATGCACTGGGTGTGGCCATGGGACAAATCGGTAATCTCAACTGCACATGCTGTGTGGTGGCCCTCTCATTGGGGTCACAGGTCGGTTTGCTCTCTTGATAGGACCCACCACATCCCACAACGCACTCCAGATCCCTGAGACTCAGCGTGTGCCATCATCCGTAGCCCTATCTCTCCCTGACCGATGCCTCTGCTACGTCAAATTTGGCAGCTCGGATCTTGGTCTCAGAATCAACTGTGGGGATATTTTGTGCTGGTTTCTTTGAGTTCTGTCAGCCAAGCATCTGCTGTGCACTCATCTAACTCTCAGCGCATCACCTTCAATCCCATATCTCCTGTCCGCTTGAGAGTGTGCGTCCAAGTTAAACAGAGTTTCACCTTTGCTGCTCCATCACCATGGGTCAGACCCTGCACTGGTTTATATTCCCTGCTTTGCCTTCTCCTGCTTCCAGGTGTTCTGAGGCCTCATCCTGTCTTTGGAAGTAACAGACCTCTCTTCGGCAAGTGTCCTGTGCCAAGGGCTGTGTGAGAGGATGTTTCCATTGCTCTGTACATGGGAGCGAGTGAGTGCAGGTTGCACTGATTCTCTGCCAACTGGGCATCGATGAATCAACACTTTCCAGATACACTTCCTAGATATGTGATTTTTGTTTAGCTCTTTGTTTCTATACAGCCGTGGGGGGAGGGATTGTCCGAAGACTCCAGTTTTGACATTGTTTTGAGTTCTCATTTGCAGGCTTTAAAAAGCTTAATAGAATTTATTTCCATGTTTTGGGAGTTATGCGAAAGTGAAGTTAGTTTTTGAAGCATCCTAAATCGACCTAGAAGCCAGACTTGTCAATTTCAGTAAAATATTGTCAGCTCTAAGGGAAACATAGACAGATAGAATGAAAGGAGCAGTCCAAACACTGAAAGGGGTCATGTCAACTCTTTACTGTTGAAGCCACGAAAACAACAGGAACCATGAAATAGCTATTGGAAACATGAAATAACCCCCAACCTTAAATTCACTTGTGCATGTGGTGTCCTTTACTCCCCATGACACCTACAGGCCAATGTTGGCATTTCAAGGTGTAACATCCCTCTGTAGGTTAATACAAGAGAAAACAAACCAAATATATACATTTATGTTTGAAACCAAAAGCACCTAGAGGCATTATAGCTTTGAGAACACTGCTGCAGCTATGCTAGTCTATAGAGAACCAGGTGTTCTTCTATCAGTGATGAGAACGCTTAATCATCTGATCATGTTGGGTAAAGCAATTTAACGCCACCGAGTCTGCACCCCCATGATATAGTGCCCCAGGGGGCTTAACTCAAGTGAAAGACTGTCCACATAAGCTTTGTCTTTAATGTCATTGGCGACTTTTACAGTTCAGTTCACTATCTGACTTATAATATTTACTTATACTGTCTTGAAAAACTGAGGCCTAGTACATATTCAAGTTCAGTCAAAGATTCCCCTCACTTAACACACTCCCTTCACCCCAGAGAAGACCCAAACCCAGCACTGAATCTAGCGGAAGGCCATCGTTTCTTTGTTTGAGCTAAGTGTTCAAATCCTATCTATTTCAGTCGAGACTCTTTGACCTTTAAGGAGTTCACTGTTGTTCACAGAGTGTGAAGCTGGTGGATCTCTGATTCGAGGAGGGGCTTGCCCTTCTCGTACTGGCTTCTTTGCAGCTCAGGTACTGATCCTTCCAAATGGATGCCTGAGTGGAGGGGAGGGAAGAGTAAGTGCTTGTTATCTAGGCCCAAACCTGGGAAAAGGCTTACCTGGGCTTGCTGCACTTTGGTCTGAATGGCTTGGAAATGCCCCTTGGGACATGTGGATTCTCACGACCTCTTCCAAGAACATGAACGTTTTGATCACCTCTGCCATCTCTTCTCTTTTAGATGTCAGGGATCTTGGACCCGTTCTTGGAGCAGAGAATTGAGGAACTTCCTCAAGTCCACGTTGGCACTCCGTATGTTTCTGCCAGTATCAGCGAGGTTCAATAGGTCTCATGAATGTCTTTCGAGCCTGGTATCCTCTACAGCTGTCTCCAGGCCAGTAATCTCCATTGTAGCAGAACATCTCTCATCAATGTCTTCGCATCTCTCCTCTATCTGTGCAGCCAGCTTTTCGGCCAGCTTCTCTTCGTATCTCCCATACAGTCGACTTCAACAGGACTGGGCATGTCTGAAAGTAGCTCGGAGCCTCACCAGTAAGCTGATGGCAGGCAGATCTTCCACTGTCTGCCCTTTCAGGTTCTGGAAACTGACCCGTGAACTCAGGTCTTTGGGCAGCAGCAGTATCTCGAACTGACACAGCTTCCCGGACCAAAGACCTAAGCCAAGCTCCACAGAGGGCGGCAGCCCTTCCATCACACGGATCCAACCACAGAACTCTGCCCGGTTACCTAGGATCCACCGGCCACAACAAGCCTCGCGGTACAAACCAACATTCCACCTGGAATCCAACGGGTAACTGCCATCCCCAAAGGCTGCTGCATCTTGTCAGTGTTGGGGGAGGGGCTGCATCCGACGAGAGGTTCCTAAGCTAAATGTGATTCTACCCACTAGCGTCCCATGGGCCTATGTACTTCCCTCTTTCCTTTTCTTCAGATCTGTATGCACAGTACCAACGGAGGCAAGTGTGTCCATTTTCAGTTGATGGTTTCACACGTCTTTAAACTTTCTAACAGTTCACAGTACACAGAGACCCTCTAAAGGAAACTTATGTTCCAGTAATATCCGTACACCCGGAATACATTTCCGTCGGTTGATTTCTGCTGAAACACCCGCACTCTCAGGACATGGATCCATTGGTTTCATGGGGGCTGAAATTCCTAGAAATGAAACCAACCCCAATGTGCACTTTACTGTCTGTCTCTTTTGCTCTTAGTACACTTTTGCAGAGCTACTTGTCTTTGTTAAAGGCTTATGCCGTTTCTTCTCGAAGTAGGGTTTTATATGGCATTCATTCATCCTGTTGGAAGGCTTGCAAGTCTATATCACGGACTAGGAATCCATTTGACTCCAAATCGGCATTTGGGTTAGGTCTCGATATGCTCTTATGAATCAACATTAACGAATATAAATGCACGCCTCTGATTTCCGAATACAAGTGTGCTGAGTACATGCAAGCCGCGTTACTGGGTCGATGCATACTGAATGATCCTTGACATCCCCTTGAGTATTTTCTTTTGAATAATCATGGTTCCCTTGGTATATGTCAGCCAACAGTACCCTTTGGGTGCTTGTTTGTTTCTTTGATTCTTTGTTGGTCTGCTTCTCGTTTGTTTTACAAACACGTCAGGCCATGCATCTCTCCGTTCACTTCAAACAGAGAGTCATATAAGCTGATTCACTTAAGATAGTGCTTCCAATCACCTATGATTTCCTGCTTCCCTATCCCATTTTAGGGTTTTGATGTCCTCCTTGCCTTCTTCTGGTTTCTTCCTTGCCACTCATGCTCCTCTTGCATTTCCAATAATGGTTTTCTTCTTTCCATTTCATCTTGCTGCTTTTCTATTCAGGGGAGAATTCTCAACCTTTCTTATAGGATAAGTTTCGAACTGCTGATTTCTTTTAAGATTTGCCGGTATGTGGAATTCTCTAGCTCTGCCGTTATTAGAAATGGCCGTCATGTGGCCTAGGCTACCCTAGATGGCAGCATTTGCCCTTCAGGGTATGGTCTATGTCCTGGCACTCCTCCCTGTCCTGCAATATTGCTGCCGATATATCAGCTGAAACCCCTCTGGAGGTTGTCTTGTGACTATGTTGCTTTCCTCCAGGCGCATTTTAAATCCCTGGGATGCTCAGGAACTTCGTTGATTTGAATCATACAGCTGCTGGTAGGTCTATTGGGATTCCACCTCCTTTGGACGCTGTGTACTTCCTGAATCCGCATAGATGATTCTCTCTTGGCTTTCAGCAAGTTTCAGTCTGATTTTTCTACAGGTAACTTTTCAGACATCTTTGTTTCATTATCTCTTGCTTTTCCATCTGGGACTCTTACGAATCCTAGTCTTTCATGCCTTGTCTTACCCGAGGATTCAACAGCAATGTTTTCATTGGTTTGCACTTGCTTTCCTATGTCTGCTTCTGACCGAGGGATTTCTGTTCCCCTGTCTTCACAGTCATTCACGCGTCCCTCTGCATTATCTTGTCTGCTTAGGACTGAATTTTACCCCTGATATTATCACATTCATTGAGTTTTCTGATATTATTTGCTTATCTTTAGGCTTCCTCTTCACCTTTTCTGGTATTGTGCCTTTTGTGATTCTGAGACACTGTTGTTCTACACTGTTTCCCTCACCTCCGTTTTCAATGCTTGCTCTGGATTGCGTTTTGCAGTCTCGTTGTTTGAAAACTTATCTTTTGGGCCTTCAATCTCTTTGGAACTGAAAATGGTACTTCCTGTTTCTTTTACTGTACTTCTTCAACTCTACTGGTCATGAAATATTAGGTATCTAATATAGACTTCTAGGGCTTTGTTAAGTGAAATCTTTGGAATCTTGGCTCTATGCAATTCCATGGGATTTTTGTGAGGACAATTTCTCCTAGACATTGATGCCATGTCCTTTTCCTGTGTGTTGTCTGGTATATCTCCAATTGATGGTGTTGCCTTTGTTGGGATGAACACCCCATACTATTTAGATTAGCATAGCCTCACTTTGATTACGCTTATCTCACAGTTCTGAAAGTGCACAGGACACTTCCTCCGGTGGAAATGAAGCTTCTGAAGGTTCTCATCTCTGCATTCGGCTCTATGTCAATTTGGAGTGTTTCCAAAACAGCCAACTGAGAGTGCGCTTGTACTTTGAAGTGCTATGAGAATGTCCCAATGAAACCAGTTCTTCCCAGAGCTTTTCTGCCTACAGAAACACCAGTGGAAGCATATCAATAGATGTCACACATCAGGGCCAGTGGAATGATCCCGCAGACCAACCTTGGTGTCCTCGGGGCCGTACCGTGCCGGTGCCATCCAAAATGTAGCATCTGCTTTTGGGAGATAATGCTGAAGGAAATGCTTCACCTTCTCCCGCTGTGGACTTGGACCACTCTTCCTTGTCCTCTCATCCTTGTGGCTCGGGTTCACAAAAGCAACCACAGAGCTGTTGCGCATCCTGTGCCTCAAACCAAACCATAATCCCAGCCCAGGTTATGAATGTAGCTGATCCTAAGGCTTTTCATTCTGATTTCAAACCCAAGGCCCCCTGGATCCCTCAGACCAGATGCACGATATCTCTGATTCAGCCCCACACGTGCTCTATTGGTAAAATGCCCAATTGGTCCCTGGTCCTGCAGATGCACTGGGTGTGGCCATGGGACAAATCGGTAATCTCAACTGCACATGCTGTGTGGTGGCCCTCTCATTGGGGTCACAGGTCGGTTTGCTCTCTTGATAGGACCCACCACATCCCACAACGCACTCCAGATCCCTGAGACTCAGCGTGTGCCATCATCCGTAGCCCTATCTCTCCCTGACCGATGCCTCTGCTACGTCAAATTTGGCAGCTCGGATCTTGGTCTCAGAATCAACTGTGGGGATATTTTGTGCTGGTTTCTTTGAGTTCTGTCAGCCAAGCATCTGCTGTGCACTCATCTAACTCTCAGCGCATCACCTTCAATCCCATATCTCCTGTCCGCTTGAGAGTGTGCGTCCAAGTTAAACAGAGTTTCACCTTTGCTGCTCCATCACCATGGGTCAGACCCTGCACTGGTTTATATTCCCTGCTTTGCCTTCTCCTGCTTCCAGGTGTTCTGAGGCCTCATCCTGTCTTTGGAAGTAACAGACCTCTCTTCGGCAAGTGTCCTGTGCCAAGGGCTGTGTGAGAGGATGTTTCCATTGCTCTGTACATGGGAGCGAGTGAGTGCAGGTTGCACTGATTCTCTGCCAACTGGGCATCGATGAATCAACACTTTCCAGATACACTTCCTAGATATGTGATTTTTGTTTAGCTCTTTGTTTCTATACAGCCGTGGGGGGAGGGATTGTCCGAAGACTCCAGTTTTGACATTGTTTTGAGTTCTCATTTGCAGGCTTTAAAAAGCTTAATAGAATTTATTTCCATGTTTTGGGAGTTATGCGAAAGTGAAGTTAGTTTTTGAAGCATCCTAAATCGACCTAGAAGCCAGACTTGTCAATTTCAGTAAAATATTGTCAGCTCTAAGGGAAACATAGACAGATAGAATGAAAGGAGCAGTCCAAACACTGAAAGGGGTCATGTCAACTCTTTACTGTTGAAGCCACGAAAACAACAGGAACCATGAAATAGCTATTGGAAACATGAAATAACCCCCAACCTTAAATTCACTTGTGCATGTGGTGTCCTTTACTCCCCATGACACCTACAGGCCAATGTTGGCATTTCAAGGTGTAACATCCCTCTGTAGGTTAATACAAGAGAAAACAAACCAAATATATACATTTATGTTTGAAACCAAAAGCACCTAGAGGCATTATAGCTTTGAGAACACTGCTGCAGCTATGCTAGTCTATAGAGAACCAGGTGTTCTTCTATCAGTGATGAGAACGCTTAATCATCTGATCATGTTGGGTAAAGCAATTTAACGCCACCGAGTCTGCACCCCCATGATATAGTGCCCCAGGGGGCTTAACTCAAGTGAAAGACTGTCCACATAAGCTTTGTCTTTAATGTCATTGGCGACTTTTACAGTTCAGTTCACTATCTGACTTATAATATTTACTTATACTGTCTTGAAAAACTGAGGCCTAGTACATATTCAAGTTCAGTCAAAGATTCCCCTCACTTAACACACTCCCTTCACCCCAGAGAAGACCCAAACCCAGCACTGAATCTAGCGGAAGGCCATCGTTTCTTTGTTTGAGCTAAGTGTTCAAATCCTATCTATTTCAGTCGAGACTCTTTGACCTTTAAGGAGTTCACTGTTGTTCACAGAGTGTGAAGCTGGTGGATCTCTGATTCGAGGAGGGGCTTGCCCTTCTCGTACTGGCTTCTTTGCAGCTCAGGTACTGATCCTTCCAAATGGATGCCTGAGTGGAGGGGAGGGAAGAGTAAGTGCTTGTTATCTAGGCCCAAACCTGGGAAAAGGCTTACCTGGGCTTGCTGCACTTTGGTCTGAATGGCTTGGAAATGCCCCTTGGGACATGTGGATTCTCACGACCTCTTCCAAGAACATGAATGTTTTGATCACCTCTGCCATCTCTTCTCTTTTAGATGTCAGGGATCTTGGACCCGTTCTTGGAGCAGAGAATTGAGGAACTTCCTCAAGTCCACGTTGGCACTCCGTATGTTTCTGCCAGTATCAGCGAGGTTCAATAGGTCTCATGAATGTCTTTCGAGCCTGGTATCCTCTACAGCTGTCTCCAGGCCAGTAATCTCCATTGTAGCAGAACATCTCTCATCAATGTCTTCGCATCTCTCCTCTATCTGTGCAGCCAGCTTTTCGGCCAGCTTCTCTTCGTATCTCCCATACAGTCGACTTCAACAGGACTGGGCATGTCTGAAAGTAGCTCGGAGCCTCACCAGTAAGCTGATGGCAGGCAGATCTTCCACTGTCTGCCCTTTCAGGTTCTGGAAACTGACCCGTGAACTCAGGTCTTTGGGCAGCAGCAGTATCTCGAACTGACACAGCTTCCCGGACCAAAGACCTAAGCCAAGCTCCACAGAGGGCGGCAGCCCTTCCATCACACGGATCCAACCACAGAACTCTGCCCGGTTACCTAGGATCCACCGGCCACAACAAGCCTCGCGGTACAAACCAACATTCCACCTGGAATCCAACGGGTAACTGCCATCCCCAAAGGCTGCTGCATCTTGTCAGTGTTGGGGGAGGGGCTGCATCCGACGAGAGGTTCCTAAGCTAAATGTGATTCTACCCACTAGCGTCCCATGGGCCTATGTACTTCCCTCTTTCCTTTTCTTCAGATCTGTATGCACAGTACCAACGGAGGCAAGTGTGTCCATTTTCAGTTGATGGTTTCACACGTCTTTAAACTTTCTAACAGTTCACAGTACACAGAGACCCTCTAAAGGAAACTTATGTTCCAGTAATATCCGTACACCCGGAATACATTTCCGTCGGTTGATTTCTGCTGAAACACCCGCACTCTCAGGACATGGATCCATTGGTTTCATGGGGGCTGAAATTCCTAGAAATGAAACCAACCCCAATGTGCACTTTACTGTCTGTCTCTTTTGCTCTTAGTACACTTTTGCAGAGCTACTTGTCTTTGTTAAAGGCTTATGCCGTTTCTTCTCGAAGTAGGGTTTTATATGGCATTCATTCATCCTGTTGGAAGGCTTGCAAGTCTATATCACGGACTAGGAATCCATTTGACTCCAAATCGGCATTTGGGTTAGGTCTCGATATGCTCTTATGAATCAACATTAACGAATATAAATGCACGCCTCTGATTTCCGAATACAAGTGTGCTGAGTACATGCAAGCCGCGTTACTGGGTCGATGCATACTGAATGATCCTTGACATCCCCTTGAGTATTTTCTTTTGAATAATCATGGTTCCCTTGGTATATGTCAGCCAACAGTACCCTTTGGGTGCTTGTTTGTTTCTTTGATTCTTTGTTGGTCTGCTTCTCGTTTGTTTTACAAACACGTCAGGCCATGCATCTCTCCGTTCGCTTCAAACAGAGAGTCATATAAGCTGATTCACTTAAGATAGTGCTTCCAATCACCTATGATTTCCTGCTTCCCTATCCCATTTTAGGGTTTTGATGTCCTCCTTGCCTTCTTCTGGTTTCTTCCTTGCCACTCATGCTCCTCTTGCATTTCCAATAATGGTTTTCTTCTTTCCATTTCATCTTGCTGCTTTTCTATTCAGGGGAGAATTCTCAACCTTTCTTATAGGATAAGTTTCGAACTGCTGATTTCTTTTAAGATTTGCCGGTCTGTGGAATTCTCTAGCTCTGCCGTTATTAGAAATGGCCGTCATGTGGCCTAGGCTACCCTAGATGGCAGCATTTGCCCTTCAGGGTATGGTCTATGTCCTGGCACTCCTCCCTGTCCTGCAATATTGCTGCCGATATATCAGCTGAAACCCCTCTGGAGGTTGTCTTGTGACTATGTTGCTTTCCTCCAGGCGCATTTTAAATCCCTGGGATGCTCAGGAACTTCGTTGATTTGAATCATACAGCTGCTGGTAGGTCTATTGGGATTCCACCTCCTTTGGACGCTGTGTACTTCCTGAATCCGCATAGATGATTCTCTCTTGGCTTTCAGCAAGTTTCAGTCTGATTTTTCTACAGGTAACTTTTCAGACATTTTTTGTTTCATTATCTCTTGCTTTTCCATCTGGGACTCTTACGAATCCTAGTCTTTCATGCCTTGTCTTACCCGAGGATTCAACAGCAATGTTTTCATTGGTTTGCACTTGCTTTCCTATGTCTGCTTCTGACCGAGGGATTTCTGTTCCCCTGTCTTCACAGTCATTCACGCGTCCCTCTGCATTATCTTGTCTGCTTAGGACTGAATTTTACCCCTGATATTATCACATTCATTGAGTTTTCTGATATTATTTGCTTATCTTTAGGCTTCCTCTTCACCTTTTCTGGTATTGTGCCTTTTGTGATTCTGAGACACTGTTGTTCTACACTGTTTCCCTCACCTCCGTTTTCAATGCTTGCTCTGGATTGCGTTTTGCAGTCTCGTTGTTTGAAAACTTATCTTTTGGGCCTTCAATCTCTTTGGAACTGAAAATGGTACTTCCTGTTTCTTTTACTGTACTTCTTCAACTCTACTGGTCATGAAATATTAGGTATCTAATATAGACTTCTAGGGCTTTGTTAAGTGAAATCTTTGGAATCTTGGCTCTATGCAATTCCATGGGATTTTTGTGAGGACAATTTCTCCTAGACATTGATGCCATGTCCTTTTCCTGTGTGTTGTCTGGTATATCTCCAATTGATGGTGTTGCCTTTGTTGGGATGAACACCCCATACTATTTAGATTAGCATAGCCTCACTTTGATTACGCTTATCTCACAGTTCTGAAAGTGCACAGGACACTTCCTCCGGTGGAAATGAAGCTTCTGAAGGTTCTCATCTCTGCATTCGGCTCTATGTCAATTTGGAGTGTTTCCAAAACAGCCAACTGAGAGTGCGCTTGTACTTTGAAGTGCTATGAGAATGTCCCAATGAAACCAGTTCTTCCCAGAGCTTTTCTGCCTACAGAAACACCAGTGGAAGCATATCAATAGATGTCACACATCAGGGCCAGTGGAATGATCCCGCAGACCAACCTTGGTGTCCTCGGGGCCGTACCGTGCCGGTGCCATCCAAAATGTAGCATCTGCTTTTGGGAGATAATGCTGAAGGAAATGCTTCACCTTCTCACGCTGTGGACTTGGACCACTCTTCCTTGTCCTCTCATCCTTGTGGCTCGGGTTCACAAAAGCAACCACAGAGCTGTTGCGCATCCTGTGCCTCAAACCAAACCATAATCCCAGCCCAGGTTATGAATGTAGCTGATCCTAAGGCTTTTCATTCTGATTTCAAACCCAAGGCCCCCTGGATCCCTCAGACCAGATGCACGATATCTCTGATTCAGCCCCACACGTGCTCTATTGGTAAAATGCCCAATTGGTCCCTGGTCCTGCAGATGCACTGGGTGTGGCCATGGGACAAATCGGTAATCTCAACTGCACATGCTGTGTGGTGGCCCTCTCATTGGGGTCACAGGTCGGTTTGCTCTCTTGATAGGACCCACCACATCCCACAACGCACTCCAGATCCCTGAGACTCAGCGTGTGCCATCATCCGTAGCCCTATCTCTCCCTGACCGATGCCTCTGCTACGTCAAATTTGGCAGCTCGGATCTTGGTCTCAGAATCAACTGTGGGGATATTTTGTGCTGGTTTCTTTGAGTTCTGTCAGCCAAGCATCTGCTGTGCACTCATCTAACTCTCAGCGCATCACCTTCAATCCCATATCTCCTGTCCGCTTGAGAGTGTGCGTCCAAGTTAAACAGAGTTTCACCTTTGCTGCTCCATCACCATGGGTCAGACCCTGCACTGGTTTATATTCCCTGCTTTGCCTTCTCCTGCTTCCAGGTGTTCTGAGGCCTCATCCTGTCTTTGGAAGTAACAGACCTCTCTTCGGCAAGTGTCCTGTGCCAAGGGCTGTGTGAGAGGATGTTTCCATTGCTCTGTACATGGGAGCGAGTGAGTGCAGGTTGCACTGATTCTCTGCCAACTGGGCATCGATGAATCAACACTTTCCAGATACACTTCCTAGATATGTGATTTTTGTTTAGCTCTTTGTTTCTATACAGCCGTGGGGGGAGGGATTGTCCGAAGACTCCAGTTTTGACATTGTTTTGAGTTCTCATTTGCAGGCTTTAAAAAGCTTAATAGAATTTATTTCCATGTTTTGGGAGTTATGCGAAAGTGAAGTTAGTTTTTGAAGCATCCTAAATCGACCTAGAAGCCAGACTTGTCAATTTCAGTAAAATATTGTCAGCTCTAAGGGAAACATAGACAGATAGAATGAAAGGAGCAGTCCAAACACTGAAAGGGGTCATGTCAACTCTTTACTGTTGAAGCCACGAAAACAACAGGAACCATGAAATAGCTATTGGAAACATGAAATAACCCCCAACCTTAAATTCACTTGTGCATGTGGTGTCCTTTACTCCCCATGACACCTACAGGCCAATGTTGGCATTTCAAGGTGTAACATCCCTCTGTAGGTTAATACAAGAGAAAACAAACCAAATATATACATTTATGTTTGAAACCAAAAGCACCTAGAGGCATTATAGCTTTGAGAACACTGCTGCAGCTATGCTAGTCTATAGAGAACCAGGTGTTCTTCTATCAGTGATGAGAACGCTTAATCATCTGATCATGTTGGGTAAAGCAATTTAACGCCACCGAGTCTGCACCCCCATGATATAGTGCCCCAGGGGGCTTAACTCAAGTGAAAGACTGTCCACATAAGCTTTGTCTTTAATGTCATTGGCGACTTTTACAGTTCAGTTCACTATCTGACTTATAATATTTACTTATACTGTCTTGAAAAACTGAGGCCTAGTACATATTCAAGTTCAGTCAAAGATTCCCCTCACTTAACACACTCCCTTCACCCCAGAGAAGACCCAAACCCAGCACTGAATCTAGCGGAAGGCCATCGTTTCTTTGTTTGAGCTAAGAGTTCAAATCCTATCTATTTCAGTCGAGACTCTTTGACCTTTAAGGAGTTCACTGTTGTTCACAGAGTGTGAAGCTGGTGGATCTCTGATTCGAGGAGGGGCTTGCCCTTCTCGTACTGGCTTCTTTGCAGCTCAGGTACTGATCCTTCCAAATGGATGCCTGAGTGGAGGGGAGGGAAGAGTAAGTGCTTGTTATCTAGGCCCAAACCTGGGAAAAGGCTTACCTGGGCTTGCTGCACTTTGGTCTGAATGGCTTGGAAATGCCCCTTGGGACATGTGGATTCTCACGACCTCTTCCAAGAACATGAACGTTTTGATCACCTCTGCCATCTCTTCTCTTTTAGATGTCAGGGATCTTGGACCCGTTCTTGGAGCAGAGAATTGAGGAACTTCCTCAAGTCCACGTTGGCACTCCGTATGTTTCTGCCAGTATCAGCGAGGTTCAATAGGTCTCATGAATGTCTTTCGAGCCTGGTATCCTCTACAGCTGTCTCCAGGCCAGTAATCTCCATTGTAGCAGAACATCTCTCATCAATGTCTTCGCATCTCTCCTCTATCTGTGCAGCCAGCTTTTCGGCCAGCTTCTCTTCGTATCTCCCATACAGTCGACTTCAACAGGACTGGGCATGTCTGAAAGTAGCTCGGAGCCTCACCAGTAAGCTGATGGCAGGCAGATCTTCCACTGTCTGCCCTTTCAGGTTCTGGAAACTGACCCGTGAACTCAGGTCTTTGGGCAGCAGCAGTATCTCGAACTGACACAGCTTCCCGGACCAAAGACCTAAGCCAAGCTCCACAGAGGGCGGCAGCCCTTCCATCACACGGATCCAACCACAGAACTCTGCCCGGTTACCTAGGATCCACCGGCCACAACAAGCCTCGCGGTACAAACCAACATTCCACCTGGAATCCAACGGGTAACTGCCATCCCCAAAGGCTGCTGCATCTTGTCAGTGTTGGGGGAGGGGCTGCATCCGACGAGAGGTTCCTAAGCTAAATGTGATTCTACCCACTAGCGTCCCATGGGCCTATGTACTTCCCTCTTTCCTTTTCTTCAGATCTGTATGCACAGTACCAACGGAGGCAAGTGTGTCCATTTTCAGTTGATGGTTTCACACGTCTTTAAACTTTCTAACAGTTCACAGTACACAGAGACCCTCTAAAGGAAACTTATGTTCCAGTAATATCCGTACACCCGGAATACATTTCCGTCGGTTGATTTCTGCTGAAACACCCGCACTCTCAGGACATGGATCCATTGGTTTCATGGGGGCTGAAATTCCTAGAAATGAAACCAACCCCAATGTGCACTTTACTGTCTGTCTCTTTTGCTCTTAGTACACTTTTGCAGAGCTACTTGTCTTTGTTAAAGGCTTATGCCGTTTCTTCTCGAAGTAGGGTTTTATATGGCATTCATTCATCCTGTTGGAAGGCTTGCAAGTCTATATCACGGACTAGGAATCCATTTGACTCCAAATCGGCATTTGGGTTAGGTCTCGATATGCTCTTATGAATCAACATTAACGAATATAAATGCACGCCTCTGATTTCCGAATACAAGTGTGCTGAGTACATGCAAGCCGCGTTACTGGGTCGATGCATACTGAATGATCCTTGACATCCCCTTGAGTATTTTCTTTTGAATAATCATGGTTCCCTTGGTATATGTCAGCCAACAGTACCCTTTGGGTGCTTGTTTGTTTCTTTGATTCTTTGTTGGTCTGCTTCTCGTTTGTTTTACAAACACGTCAGGCCATGCATCTCTCCGTTCGCTTCAAACAGAGAGTCATATAAGCTGATTCACTTAAGATAGTGCTTCCAATCACCTATGATTTCCTGCTTCCCTATCCCATTTTAGGGTTTTGATGTCCTCCTTGCCTTCTTCTGGTTTCTTCCTTGCCACTCATGCTCCTCTTGCATTTCCAATAATGGTTTTCTTCTTTCCATTTCATCTTGCTGCTTTTCTATTCAGGGGAGAATTCTCAACCTTTCTTATAGGATAAGTTTCGAACTGCTGATTTCTTTTAAGATTTGCCGGTCTGTGGAATTCTCTAGCTCTGCCGTTATTAGAAATGGCCGTCATGTGGCCTAGGCTACCCTAGATGGCAGCATTTGCCCTTCAGGGTATGGTCTATGTCCTGGCACTCCTCCCTGTCCTGCAATATTGCTGCCGATATATCAGCTGAAACCCCTCTGGAGGTTGTCTTGTGACTATGTTGCTTTCCTCCAGGCGCATTTTAAATCCCTGGGATGCTCAGGAACTTCGTTGATTTGAATCATACAGCTGCTGGTAGGTCTATTGGGATTCCACCTCCTTTGGACGCTGTGTACTTCCTGAATCCGCATAGATGATTCTCTCTTGGCTTTCAGCAAGTTTCAGTCTGATTTTTCTACAGGTAACTTTTCAGACATTTTTTGTTTCATTATCTCTTGCTTTTCCATCTGGGACTCTTACGAATCCTAGTCTTTCATGCCTTGTCTTACCCGAGGATTCAACAGCAATGTTTTCATTGGTTTGCACTTGCTTTCCTATGTCTGCTTCTGACCGAGGGATTTCTGTTCCCCTGTCTTCACAGTCATTCACGCGTCCCTCTGCATTATCTTGTCTGCTTAGGACTGAATTTTACCCCTGATATTATCACATTCATTGAGTTTTCTGATATTATTTGCTTATCTTTAGGCTTCCTCTTCACCTTTTCTGGTATTGTGCCTTTTGTGATTCTGAGACACTGTTGTTCTACACTGTTTCCCTCACCTCCGTTTTCAATGCTTGCTCTGGATTGCGTTTTGCAGTCTCGTTGTTTGAAAACTTATCTTTTGGGCCTTCAATCTCTTTGGAACTGAAAATGGTACTTCCTGTTTCTTTTACTGTACTTCTTCAACTCTACTGGTCATGAAATATTAGGTATCTAATATAGACTTCTAGGGCTTTGTTAAGTGAAATCTTTGGAATCTTGGCTCTATGCAATTCCATGGGATTTTTGTGAGGACAATTTCTCCTAGACATTGATGCCATGTCCTTTTCCTGTGTGTTGTCTGGTATATCTCCAATTGATGGTGTTGCCTTTGTTGGGATGAACACCCCATACTATTTAGATTAGCATAGCCTCACTTTGATTACGCTTATCTCACAGTTCTGAAAGTGCACAGGACACTTCCTCCGGTGGAAATGAAGCTTCTGAAGGTTCTCATCTCTGCATTCGGCTCTATGTCAATTTGGAGTGTTTCCAAAACAGCCAACTGAGAGTGCGCTTGTACTTTGAAGTGCTATGAGAATGTCCCAATGAAACCAGTTCTTCCCAGAGCTTTTCTGCCTACAGAAACACCAGTGGAAGCATATCAATAGATGTCACACATCAGGGCCAGTGGAATGATCCCGCAGACCAACCTTGGTGTCCTCGGGGCCGTACCGTGCCGGTGCCATCCAAAATGTAGCATCTGCTTTTGGGAGATAATGCTGAAGGAAATGCTTCACCTTCTCACGCTGTGGACTTGGACCACTCTTCCTTGTCCTCTCATCCTTGTGGCTCGGGTTCACAAAAGCAACCACAGAGCTGTTGCGCATCCTGTGCCTCAAACCAAACCATAATCCCAGCCCAGGTTATGAATGTAGCTGATCCTAAGGCTTTTCATTCTGATTTCAAACCCAAGGCCCCCTGGATCCCTCAGACCAGATGCACGATATCTCTGATTCAGCCCCACACGTGCTCTATTGGTAAAATGCCCAATTGGTCCCTGGTCCTGCAGATGCACTGGGTGTGGCCATGGGACAAATCGGTAATCTCAACTGCACATGCTGTGTGGTGGCCCTCTCATTGGGGTCACAGGTCGGTTTGCTCTCTTGATAGGACCCACCACATCCCACAACGCACTCCAGATCCCTGAGACTCAGCGTGTGCCATCATCCGTAGCCCTATCTCTCCCTGACCGATGCCTCTGCTACGTCAAATTTGGCAGCTCGGATCTTGGTCTCAGAATCAACTGTGGGGATATTTTGTGCTGGTTTCTTTGAGTTCTGTCAGCCAAGCATCTGCTGTGCACTCATCTAACTCTCAGCGCATCACCTTCAATCCCATATCTCCTGTCCGCTTGAGAGTGTGCGTCCAAGTTAAACAGAGTTTCACCTTTGCTGCTCCATCACCATGGGTCAGACCCTGCACTGGTTTATATTCCCTGCTTTGCCTTCTCCTGCTTCCAGGTGTTCTGAGGCCTCATCCTGTCTTTGGAAGTAACAGACCTCTCTTCGGCAAGTGTCCTGTGCCAAGGGCTGTGTGAGAGGATGTTTCCATTGCTCTGTACATGGGAGCGAGTGAGTGCAGGTTGCACTGATTCTCTGCCAACTGGGCATCGATGAATCAACACTTTCCAGATACACTTCCTAGATATGTGATTTTTGTTTAGCTCTTTGTTTCTATACAGCCGTGGGGGGAGGGATTGTCCGAAGACTCCAGTTTTGACATTGTTTTGAGTTCTCATTTGCAGGCTTTAAAAAGCTTAATAGAATTTATTTCCATGTTTTGGGAGTTATGCGAAAGTGAAGTTAGTTTTTGAAGCATCCTAAATCGACCTAGAAGCCAGACTTGTCAATTTCAGTAAAATATTGTCAGCTCTAAGGGAAACATAGACAGATAGAATGAAAGGAGCAGTCCAAACACTGAAAGGGGTCATGTCAACTCTTTACTGTTGAAGCCACGAAAACAACAGGAACCATGAAATAGCTATTGGAAACATGAAATAACCCCCAACCTTAAATTCACTTGTGCATGTGGTGTCCTTTACTCCCCATGACACCTACAGGCCAATGTTGGCATTTCAAGGTGTAACATCCCTCTGTAGGTTAATACAAGAGAAAACAAACCAAATATATACATTTATGTTTGAAACCAAAAGCACCTAGAGGCATTATAGCTTTGAGAACACTGCTGCAGCTATGCTAGTCTATAGAGAACCAGGTGTTCTTCTATCAGTGATGAGAACGCTTAATCATCTGATCATGTTGGGTAAAGCAATTTAACGCCACCGAGTCTGCACCCCCATGATATAGTGCCCCAGGGGGCTTAACTCAAGTGAAAGACTGTCCACATAAGCTTTGTCTTTAATGTCATTGGCGACTTTTACAGTTCAGTTCACTATCTGACTTATAATATTTACTTATACTGTCTTGAAAAACTGAGGCCTAGTACATATTCAAGTTCAGTCAAAGATTCCCCTCACTTAACACACTCCCTTCACCCCAGAGAAGACCCAAACCCAGCACTGAATCTAGCGGAAGGCCATAGTTTCTTTGTTTGAGCTAAGTGTTCAAATCCTATCTATTTCAGTCGAGACTCTTTGACCTTTAAGGAGTTCACTGTTGTTCACAGAGTGTGAAGCTGGTGGATCTCTGATTCGAGGAGGGGCTTGCCCTTCTCGTACTGGCTTCTTTGCAGCTCAGGTACTGATCCTTCCAAATGGATGCCTGAGTGGAGGGGAGGGAAGAGTAAGTGCTTGTTATCTAGGCCCAAACCTGGGAAAAGGCTTACCTGGGCTTGCTGCACTTTGGTCTGAATGGCTTGGAAATGCCCCTTGGGACATGTGGATTCTCACGACCTCTTCCAAGAACATGAACGTTTTGATCACCTCTGCCATCTCTTCTCTTTTAGATGTCAGGGATCTTGGACCCGTTCTTGGAGCAGAGAATTGAGGAACTTCCTCAAGTCCACGTTGGCACTCCGTATGTTTCTGCCAGTATCAGCGAGGTTCAATAGGTCTCATGAATGTCTTTCGAGCCTGGTATCCTCTACAGCTGTCTCCAGGCCAGTAATCTCCATTGTAGCAGAACATCTCTCATCAATGTCTTCGCATCTCTCCTCTATCTGTGCAGCCAGCTTTTCGGCCAGCTTCTCTTCGTATCTCCCATACAGTCGACTTCAACAGGACTGGGCATGTCTGAAAGTAGCTCGGAGCCTCACCAGTAAGCTGATGGCAGGCAGATCTTCCACTGTCTGCCCTTTCAGGTTCTGGAAACTGACCCGTGAACTCAGGTCTTTGGGCAGCAGCAGTATCTCGAACTGACACAGCTTCCCGGACCAAAGACCTAAGCCAAGCTCCACAGAGGGCGGCAGCCCTTCCATCACACGGATCCAACCACAGAACTCTGCCCGGTTACCTAGGATCCACCGGCCACAACAAGCCTCGCGGTACAAACCAACATTCCACCTGGAATCCAACGGGTAACTGCCATCCCCAAAGGCTGCTGCATCTTGTCAGTGTTGGGGGAGGGGCTGCATCCGACGAGAGGTTCCTAAGCTAAATGTGATTCTACCCACTAGCGTCCCATGGGCCTATGTACTTCCCTCTTTCCTTTTCTTCAGATCTGTATGCACAGTACCAACGGAGGCAAGTGTGTCCATTTTCAGTTGATGGTTTCACACGTCTTTAAACTTTCTAACAGTTCACAGTACACAGAGACCCTCTAAAGGAAACTTATGTTCCAGTAATATCCGTACACCCGGAATACATTTCCGTCGGTTGATTTCTGCTGAAACACCCGCACTCTCAGGACATGGATCCATTGGTTTCATGGGGGCTGAAATTCCTAGAAATGAAACCAACCCCAATGTGCACTTTACTGTCTGTCTCTTTTGCTCTTAGTACACTTTTGCAGAGCTACTTGTCTTTGTTAAAGGCTTATGCCGTTTCTTCTCGAAGTAGGGTTTTATATGGCATTCATTCATCCTGTTGGAAGGCTTGCAAGTCTATATCACGGACTAGGAATCCATTTGACTCCAAATCGGCATTTGGGTTAGGTCTCGATATGCTCTTATGAATCAACATTAACGAATATAAATGCACGCCTCTGATTTCCGAATACAAGTGTGCTGAGTACATGCAAGCCGCGTTACTGGGTCGATGCATACTGAATGATCCTTGACATCCCCTTGAGTATTTTCTTTTGAATAATCATGGTTCCCTTGGTATATGTCAGCCAACAGTACCCTTTGGGTGCTTGTTTGTTTCTTTGATTCTTTGTTGGTCTGCTTCTCGTTTGTTTTACAAACACGTCAGGCCATGCATCTCTCCGTTCGCTTCAAACAGAGAGTCATATAAGCTGATTCACTTAAGATAGTGCTTCCAATCACCTATGATTTCCTGCTTCCCTATCCCATTTTAGGGTTTTGATGTCCTCCTTGCCTTCTTCTGGTTTCTTCCTTGCCACTCATGCTCCTCTTGCATTTCCAATAATGGTTTTCTTCTTTCCATTTCATCTTGCTGCTTTTCTATTCAGGGGAGAATTCTCAACCTTTCTTATAGGATAAGTTTCGAACTGCTGATTTCTTTTAAGATTTGCCGGTCTGTGGAATTCTCTAGCTCTGCCGTTATTAGAAATGGCCGTCATGTGGCCTAGGCTACCCTAGATGGCAGCATTTGCCCTTCAGGGTATGGTCTATGTCCTGGCACTCCTCCCTGTCCTGCAATATTGCTGCCGATATATCAGCTGAAACCCCTCTGGAGGTTGTCTTGTGACTATGTTGCTTTCCTCCAGGCGCATTTTAAATCCCTGGGATGCTCAGGAACTTCGTTGATTTGAATCATACAGCTGCTGGTAGGTCTATTGGGATTCCACCTCCTTTGGACGCTGTGTACTTCCTGAATCCGCATAGATGATTCTCTCTTGGCTTTCAGCAAGTTTCAGTCTGATTTTTCTACAGGTAACTTTTCAGACATTTTTTGTTTCATTATCTCTTGCTTTTCCATCTGGGACTCTTACGAATCCTAGTCTTTCATGCCTTGTCTTACCCGAGGATTCAACAGCAATGTTTTCATTGGTTTGCACTTGCTTTCCTATGTCTGCTTCTGACCGAGGGATTTCTGTTCCCCTGTCTTCACAGTCATTCACGCGTCCCTCTGCATTATCTTGTCTGCTTAGGACTGAATTTTACCCCTGATATTATCACATTCATTGAGTTTTCTGATATTATTTGCTTATCTTTAGGCTTCCTCTTCACCTTTTCTGGTATTGTGCCTTTTGTGATTCTGAGACACTGTTGTTCTACACTGTTTCCCTCACCTCCGTTTTCAATGCTTGCTCTGGATTGCGTTTTGCAGTCTCGTTGTTTGAAAACTTATCTTTTGGGCCTTCAATCTCTTTGGAACTGAAAATGGTACTTCCTGTTTCTTTTACTGTACTTCTTCAACTCTACTGGTCATGAAATATTAGGTATCTAATATAGACTTCTAGGGCTTTGTTAAGTGAAATCTTTGGAATCTTGGCTCTATGCAATTCCATGGGATTTTTGTGAGGACAATTTCTCCTAGACATTGATGCCATGTCCTTTTCCTGTGTGTTGTCTGGTATATCTCCAATTGATGGTGTTGCCTTTGTTGGGATGAACACCCCATACTATTTAGATTAGCATAGCCTCACTTTGATTACGCTTATCTCACAGTTCTGAAAGTGCACAGGACACTTCCTCCGGTGGAAATGAAGCTTCTGAAGGTTCTCATCTCTGCATTCGGCTCTATGTCAATTTGGAGTGTTTCCAAAACAGCCAACTGAGAGTGCGCTTGTACTTTGAAGTGCTATGAGAATGTCCCAATGAAACCAGTTCTTCCCAGAGCTTTTCTGCCTACAGAAACACCAGTGGAAGCATATCAATAGATGTCACACATCAGGGCCAGTGGAATGATCCCGCAGACCAACCTTGGTGTCCTCGGGGCCGTACCGTGCCGGTGCCATCCAAAATGTAGCATCTGCTTTTGGGAGATAATGCTGAAGGAAATGCTTCACCTTCTCACGCTGTGGACTTGGACCACTCTTCCTTGTCCTCTCATCCTTGTGGCTCGGGTTCACAAAAGCAACCACAGAGCTGTTGCGCATCCTGTGCCTCAAACCAAACCATAATCCCAGCCCAGGTTATGAATGTAGCTGATCCTAAGGCTTTTCATTCTGATTTCAAACCCAAGGCCCCCTGGATCCCTCAGACCAGATGCACGATATCTCTGATTCAGCCCCACACGTGCTCTATTGGTAAAATGCCCAATTGGTCCCTGGTCCTGCAGATGCACTGGGTGTGGCCATGGGACAAATCGGTAATCTCAACTGCACATGCTGTGTGGTGGCCCTCTCATTGGGGTCACAGGTCGGTTTGCTCTCTTGATAGGACCCACCACATCCCACAACGCACTCCAGATCCCTGAGACTCAGCGTGTGCCATCATCCGTAGCCCTATCTCTCCCTGACCGATGCCTCTGCTACGTCAAATTTGGCAGCTCGGATCTTGGTCTCAGAATCAACTGTGGGGATATTTTGTGCTGGTTTCTTTGAGTTCTGTCAGCCAAGCATCTGCTGTGCACTCATCTAACTCTCAGCGCATCACCTTCAATCCCATATCTCCTGTCCGCTTGAGAGTGTGCGTCCAAGTTAAACAGAGTTTCACCTTTGCTGCTCCATCACCATGGGTCAGACCCTGCACTGGTTTATATTCCCTGCTTTGCCTTCTCCTGCTTCCAGGTGTTCTGAGGCCTCATCCTGTCTTTGGAAGTAACAGACCTCTCTTCGGCAAGTGTCCTGTGCCAAGGGCTGTGTGAGAGGATGTTTCCATTGCTCTGTACATGGGAGCGAGTGAGTGCAGGTTGCACTGATTCTCTGCCAACTGGGCATCGATGAATCAACACTTTCCAGATACACTTCCTAGATATGTGATTTTTGTTTAGCTCTTTGTTTCTATACAGCCGTGGGGGGAGGGATTGTCCGAAGACTCCAGTTTTGACATTGTTTTGAGTTCTCATTTGCAGGCTTTAAAAAGCTTAATAGAATTTATTTCCATGTTTTGGGAGTTATGCGAAAGTGAAGTTAGTTTTTGAAGCATCCTAAATCGACCTAGAAGCCAGACTTGTCAATTTCAGTAAAATATTGTCAGCTCTAAGGGAAACATAGACAGATAGAATGAAAGGAGCAGTCCAAACACTGAAAGGGGTCATGTCAACTCTTTACTGTTGAAGCCACGAAAACAACAGGAACCATGAAATAGCTATTGGAAACATGAAATAACCCCCAACCTTAAATTCACTTGTGCATGTGGTGTCCTTTACTCCCCATGACACCTACAGGCCAATGTTGGCATTTCAAGGTGTAACATCCCTCTGTAGGTTAATACAAGAGAAAACAAACCAAATATATACATTTATGTTTGAAACCAAAAGCACCTAGAG
Organism: Vicugna pacos; assembly: GCF_048564905.1. NCBI lineage: Eukaryota > Metazoa > Chordata > Mammalia > Artiodactyla > Camelidae > Vicugna > Vicugna pacos. Next base: position 88,125,637 of record NW_027328741.1, on the reverse strand, counting down.
GCATTATAGCTTTGAGAACACTGCTGCAGCTATGCTAGTCTATAGAGAACCAGGTGTTCTTCTATCAGTGATGAGAACGCTTAATCATCTGATCATGTTGGGTAAAGCAATTTAACGCCACCGAGTCTGCACCCCCATGATATAGTGCCCCAGGGGGCTTAACTCAAGTGAAAGACTGTCCACATAAGCTTTGTCTTTAATGTCATTGGCGACTTTTACAGTTCAGTTCACTATCTGACTTATAATATTTACTTATACTGTCTTGAAAAACTGAGGCCTAGTACATATTCAAGTTCAGTCAAAGATTCCCCTCACTTAACACACTCCCTTCACCCCAGAGAAGACCCAAACCCAGCACTGAATCTAGCGGAAGGCCATCGTTTCTTTGTTTGAGCTAAGTGTTCAAATCCTATCTATTTCAGTCGAGACTCTTTGACCTTTAAGGAGTTCACTGTTGTTCACAGAGTGTGAAGCTGGTGGATCTCTGATTCGAGGAGGGGCTTGCCCTTCTCGTACTGGCTTCTTTGCAGCTCAGGTACTGATCCTTCCAAATGGATGCCTGAGTGGAGGGGAGGGAAGAGCAAGTGCTTGTTATCTAGGCCCAAACCTGGGAAAAGGCTTACCTGGGCTTGCTGCACTTTGGTCTGAATGGCTTGGAAATGCCCCTTGGGACATGTGGATTCTCACGACCTCTTCCAAGAACATGAACGTTTTGATCACCTCTGCCATCTCTTCTCTTTTAGATGTCAGGGATCTTGGACCCGTTCTTGGAGCAGAGAATTGAGGAACTTCCTCAAGTCCACGTTGGCACTCCGTATGTTTCTGCCAGTATCAGCGACGTTCAATAGGTCTCATGAATGTCTTTCGAGCCTGGTATCCTCTACAGCTGTCTCCAGGCCAGTAATCTCCATTGTAGCAGAACATCTCTCATCAATGTCTTCGCATCTCTCCTCTATCTGTGCAGCCAGCTTTTCGGCCAGCTTCTCTTCGTATCTCCCATACAGTCGACTTCAACAGGACTGGGCATGTCTGAAAGTAGCTCGGAGCCTCACCAGTAAGCTGATGGCAGGCAGATCTTCCACTGTCTGCCCTTTCAGGTTCTGGAAACTGACCCGTGAACTCAGGTCTTTGGGCAGCAGCAGTATCTCGAACTGACACAGCTTCCCGGACCAAAGACCTAAGCCAAGCTCCACAGAGGGCGGCAGCCCTTCCATCACACGGATCCAACCACAGAACTCTGCCCGGTTACCTAGGATCCACCGGCCACAACAAGCCTCGCGGTACAAACCAACATTCCACCTGGAATCCAACGGGTAACTGCCATCCCCAAAGGCTGCTGCATCTTGTCAGTGTTGGGGGAGGGGCTGCATCCGACGAGAGGTTCCTAAGCTAAATGTGATTCTACCCACTAGCGTCCCATGGGCCTATGTACTTCCCTCTTTCCTTTTCTTCAGATCTGTATGCACAGTACCAACGGAGGCAAGTGTGTCCATTTTCAGTTGATGGTTTCACACGTCTTTAAACTTTCTAACAGTTCACAGTACACAGAGACCCTCTAAAGGAAACTTATGTTCCAGTAATATCCGTACACCCGGAATACATTTCCGTTGGTTGATTTCTGCTGAAACACCCGCACTCTCAGGACATGGATCCATTGGTTTCATGGGGGCTGAAATTCCTAGAAATGAAACCAACCCCAATGTGCACTTTACTGTCTGTCTCTTTTGCTCTTAGTACACTTTTGCAGAGCTACTTGTCTTTGTTAAAGGCTTATGCCGTTTCTTCTCGAAGTAGGGTTTTATATGGCATTCATTCATCCTGTTGGAAGGCTTGCAAGTCTATATCACGGACTAGGAATCCATTTGACTCCAAATCGGCATTTGGGTTAGGTCTCGATATGCTCTTATGAATCAACATTAACGAATATAAATGCACGCCTCTGATTTCCGAATACAAGTGTGCTGAGTACATGCAAGCCGCGTTACTGGGTCGATGCATACTGAATGATCCTTGACATCCCCTTGAGTATTTTCTTTTGAATAATCATGGTTCCCTTGGTATATGTCAGCCAACAGTACCCTTTGGGTGCTTGTTTGTTTCTTTGATTCTTTGTTGGTCTGCTTCTCGTTTGTTTTACAAACACGTCAGGCCATGCATCTCTCCGTTCGCTTCAAACAGAGAGTCATATAAGCTGATTCACTTAAGATAGTGCTTCCAATCACCTATGATTTCCTGCTTCCCTATCCCATTTTAGGGTTTTGATGTCCTCCTTGCCTTCTTCTGGTTTCTTCCTTGCCACTCATGCTCCTCTTGCATTTCCAATAATGGTTTTCTTCTTTCCATTTCATCTTGCTGCTTTTCTATTCAGGGGAGAATTCTCAACCTTTCTTATAGGATAAGTTTCGAACTGCTGATTTCTTTTAAGATTTGCCGGTCTGTGGAATTCTCTAGCTCTGCCGTTATTAGAAATGGCCGTCATGTGGCCTAGGCTACCCTAGATGGCAGCATTTGCCCTTCAGGGTATGGTCTATGTCCTGGCACTCCTCCCTGTCCTGCAATATTGCTGCCGATATATCAGCTGAAACCCCTCTGGAGGTTGTCTTGTGACTATGTTGCTTTCCTCCAGGCGCATTTTAAATCCCTGGGATGCTCAGGAACTTCGTTGATTTGAATCATACAGCTGCTGGTAGGTCTATTGGGATTCCACCTCCTTTGGACGCTGTGTACTTCCTGAATCCGCATAGATGATTCTCTCTTGGCTTTCAGCAAGTTTCAGTCTGATTTTTCTACAGGTAACTTTTCAGACATCTTTGTTTCATTATCTCTTGCTTTTCCATCTGGGACTCTTACGAATCCTAGTCTTTCATGCCTTGTCTTACCCGAGGATTCAACAGCAATGTTTTCATTGGTTTGCACTTGCTTTCCTATGTCTGCTTCTGACCGAGGGATTTCTGTTCCCCTGTCTTCACAGTCATTCACGCGTCCCTCTGCATTATCTTGTCTGCTTAGGACTGAATTTTACCCCTGATATTATCACATTCATTGAGTTTTCTGATATTATTTGCTTATCTTTAGGCTTCCTCTTCACCTTTTCTGGTATTGTGCCTTTTGTGATTCTGAGACACTGTTGTTCTACACTGTTTCCCTCACCTCCGTTTTCAATGCTTGCTCTGGATTGCGTTTTGCAGTCTCGTTGTTTGAAAACTTATCTTTTGGGCCTTCAATCTCTTTGGAACTGAAAATGGTACTTCCTGTTTCTTTTACTGTACTTCTTCAACTCTACTGGTCATGAAATATTAGGTATCTAATATAGACTTCTAGGGCTTTGTTAAGTGAAATCTTTGGAATCTTGGCTCTATGCAATTCCATGGGATTTTTGTGAGGACAATTTCTCCTAGACATTGATGCCATGTCCTTTTCCTGTGTGTTGTCTGGTATATCTCCAATTGATGGTGTTGCCTTTGTTGGGATGAACACCCCATACTATTTAGATTAGCATAGCCTCACTTTGATTACGCTTATCTCACAGTTCTGAAAGTGCACAGGACACTTCCTCCGGTGGAAATGAAGCTTCTGAAGGTTCTCATCTCTGCATTCGGCTCTATGTCAATTTGGAGTGTTTCCAAAACAGCCAACTGAGAGTGCGCTTGTACTTTGAAGTGCTATGAGAATGTCCCAATGAAACCAGTTCTTCCCAGAGCTTTTCTGCCTACAGAAACACCAGTGGAAGCATATCAATAGATGTCACACATCAGGGCCAGTGGAATGATCCCGCAGACCAACCTTGGTGTCCTCGGGGCCGTACCGTGCCGGTGCCATCCAAAATGTAGCATCTGCTTTTGGGAGATAATGCTGAAGGAAATGCTTCACCTTCTCACGCTGTGGACTTGGACCACTCTTCCTTGTCCTCTCATCCTTGTGGCTCGGGTTCACAAAAGCAACCACAGAGCTGTTGCGCATCCTGTGCCTCAAACCAAACCATAATCCCAGCCCAGGTTATGAATGTAGCTGATCCTAAGGCTTTTCATTCTGATTTCAAACCCAAGGCCCCCTGGATCCCTCAGACCAGATGCACGATATCTCTGATTCAGCCCCACACGTGCTCTATTGGTAAAATGCCCAATTGGTCCCTGGTCCTGCAGATGCACTGGGTGTGGCCATGGGACAAATCGGTAATCTCAACTGCACATGCTGTGTGGTGGCCCTCTCATTGGGGTCACAGGTCGGTTTGCTCTCTTGATAGGACCCACCACATCCCACAACGCACTCCAGATCCCTGAGACTCAGCGTGTGCCATCATCCGTAGCCCTATCTCTCCCTGACCGATGCCTCTGCTACGTCAAATTTGGCAGCTCGGATCTTGGTCTCAGAATCAACTGTGGGGATATTTTGTGCTGGTTTCTTTGAGTTCTGTCAGCCAAGCATCTGCTGTGCACTCATCTAACTCTCAGCGCATCACCTTCAATCCCATATCTCCTGTCCGCTTGAGAGTGTGCGTCCAAGTTAAACAGAGTTTCACCTTTGCTGCTCCATCACCATGGGTCAGACCCTGCACTGGTTTATATTCCCTGCTTTGCCTTCTCCTGCTTCCAGGTGTTCTGAGGCCTCATCCTGTCTTTGGAAGTAACAGACCTCTCTTCGGCAAGTGTCCTGTGCCAAGGGCTGTGTGAGAGGATGTTTCCATTGCTCTGTACATGGGAGCGAGTGAGTGCAGGTTGCACTGATTCTCTGCCAACTGGGCATCGATGAATCAACACTTTCCAGATACACTTCCTAGATATGTGATTTTTGTTTAGCTCTTTGTTTCTATACAGCCGTGGGGGGAGGGATTGTCCGAAGACTCCAGTTTTGACATTGTTTTGAGTTCTCATTTGCAGGCTTTAAAAAGCTTAATAGAATTTATTTCCATGTTTTGGGAGTTATGCGAAAGTGAAGTTAGTTTTTGAAGCATCCTAAATCGACCTAGAAGCCAGACTTGTCAATTTCAGTAAAATATTGTCAGCTCTAAGGGAAACATAGACAGATAGAATGAAAGGAGCAGTCCAAACACTGAAAGGGGTCATGTCAACTCTTTACTGTTGAAGCCACGAAAACAACAGGAACCATGAAATAGCTATTGGAAACATGAAATAACCCCCAACCTTAAATTCACTTGTGCATGTGGTGTCCTTTACTCCCCATGACACCTACAGGCCAATGTTGGCATTTCAAGGTGTAACATCCCTCTGTAGGTTAATACAAGAGAAAACAAACCAAATATATACATTTATGTTTGAAACCAAAAGCACCTAGAGGCATTATAGCTTTGAGAACACTGCTGCAGCTATGCTAGTCTATAGAGAACCAGGTGTTCTTCTATCAGTGATGAGAACGCTTAATCATCTGATCATGTTGGGTAAAGCAATTTAACGCCACCGAGTCTGCACCCCCATGATATAGTGCCCCAGGGGGCTTAACTCAAGTGAAAGACTGTCCACATAAGCTTTGTCTTTAATGTCATTGGCGACTTTTACAGTTCAGTTCACTATCTGACTTATAATATTTACTTATACTGTCTTGAAAAACTGAGGCCTAGTACATATTCAAGTTCAGTCAAAGATTCCCCTCACTTAACACACTCCCTTCACCCCAGAGAAGACCCAAACCCAGCACTGAATCTAGCGGAAGGCCATCGTTTCTTTGTTTGAGCTAAGTGTTCAAATCCTATCTATTTCAGTCGAGACTCTTTGACCTTTAAGGAGTTCACTGTTGTTCACAGAGTGTGAAGCTGGTGGATCTCTGATTCGAGGAGGGGCTTGCCCTTCTCGTACTGGCTTCTTTGCAGCTCAGGTACTGATCCTTCCAAATGGATGCCTGAGTGGAGGGGAGGGAAGAGTAAGTGCTTGTTATCTAGGCCCAAACCTGGGAAAAGGCTTACCTGGGCTTGCTGCACTTTGGTCTGAATGGCTTGGAAATGCCCCTTGGGACATGTGGATTCTCACGACCTCTTCCAAGAACATGAACGTTTTGATCACCTCTGCCATCTCTTCTCTTTTAGATGTCAGGGATCTTGGACCCGTTCTTGGAGCAGAGAATTGAGGAACTTCCTCAAGTCCACGTTGGCACTCCGTATGTTTCTGCCAGTATCAGCGAGGTTCAATAGGTCTCATGAATGTCTTTCGAGCCTGGTATCCTCTACAGCTGTCTCCAGGCCAGTAATCTCCATTGTAGCAGAACATCTCTCATCAATGTCTTCGCATCTCTCCTCTATCTGTGCAGCCAGCTTTTCGGCCAGCTTCTCTTCGTATCTCCCATACAGTCGACTTCAACAGGACTGGGCATGTCTGAAAGTAGCTCGGAGCCTCACCAGTAAGCTGATGGCAGGCAGATCTTCCACTGTCTGCCCTTTCAGGTTCTGGAAACTGACCCGTGAACTCAGGTCTTTGGGCAGCAGCAGTATCTCGAACTGACACAGCTTCCCGGACCAAAGACCTAAGCCAAGCTCCACAGAGGGCGGCAGCCCTTCCATCACACGGATCCAACCACAGAACTCTGCCCGGTTACCTAGGATCCACCGGCCACAACAAGCCTCGCGGTACAAACCAACATTCCACCTGGAATCCAACGGGTAACTGCCATCCCCAAAGGCTGCTGCATCTTGTCAGTGTTGGGGGAGGGGCTGCATCCGACGAGAGGTTCCTAAGCTAAATGTGATTCTACCCACTAGCGTCCCATGGGCCTATGTACTTCCCTCTTTCCTTTTCTTCAGATCTGTATGCACAGTACCAACGGAGGCAAGTGTGTCCATTTTCAGTTGATGGTTTCACACGTCTTTAAACTTTCTAACAGTTCACAGTACACAGAGACCCTCTAAAGGAAACTTATGTTCCAGTAATATCCGTACACCCGGAATACATTTCCGTCGGTTGATTTCTGCTGAAACACCCGCACTCTCAGGACATGGATCCATTGGTTTCATGGGGGCTGAAATTCCTAGAAATGAAACCAACCCCAATGTGCACTTTACTGTCTGTCTCTTTTGCTCTTAGTACACTTTTGCAGAGCTACTTGTCTTTGTTAAAGGCTTATGCCATTTCTTCTCGAAGTAGGGTTTTATATGGCATTCATTCATCCTGTTGGAAGGCTTGCAAGTCTATATCACGGACTAGGAATCCATTTGACTCCAAATCGGCATTTGGGTTAGGTCTCGATATGCTCTTATGAATCAACATTAACGAATATAAATGCACGCCTCTGATTTCCGAATACAAGTGTGCTGAGTACATGCAAGCCGCGTTACTGGGTCGATGCATACTGAATGATCCTTGACATCCCCTTGAGTATTTTCTTTTGAATAATCATGGTTCCCTTGGTATATGTCAGCCAACAGTACCCTTTGGGTGCTTGTTTGTTTCTTTGATTCTTTGTTGGTCTGCTTCTCGTTTGTTTTACAAACACGTCAGGCCATGCATCTCTCCGTTCGCTTCAAACAGAGAGTCATATAAGCTGATTCACTTAAGATAGTGCTTCCAATCACCTATGATTTCCTGCTTCCCTATCCCATTTTAGGGTTTTGATGTCCTCCTTGCCTTCTTCTGGTTTCTTCCTTGCCACTCATGCTCCTCTTGCATTTCCAATAATGGTTTTCTTCTTTCCATTTCATCTTGCTGCTTTTCTATTCAGGGGAGAATTCTCAACCTTTCTTATAGGATAAGTTTCGAACTGCTGATTTCTTTTAAGATTTGCCGGTCTGTGGAATTCTCTAGCTCTGCCGTTATTAGAAATGGCCGTCATGTGGCCTAGGCTACCCTAGATGGCAGCATTTGCCCTTCAGGGTATGGACTATGTCCTGGCACTCCTCCCTGTCCTGCAATATTGCTGCCGATATATCAGCTGAAACCCCTCTGGAGGTTGTCTTGTGACTATGTTGCTTTCCTCCAGGCGCATTTTAAATCCCTGGGATGCTCAGGAACTTCGTTGATTTGAATCATACAGCTGCTGGTAGGTCTATTGGGATTCCACCTCCTTTGGACGCTGTGTACTTCCTGAATCCGCATAGATGATTCTCTCTTGGCTTTCAGCAAGTTTCAGTCTGTTTTTTCTACAGATAACTTTTCAGACATTTTTTGTTTCATTATCTCTTGCTTTTCCATCTGGGACTCTTACGAATCCTAGTCTTTCATGCCTTGTCTTACCCGAGGATTCAACAGCAATGTTTTCATTGGTTTGCACTTGCTTTCGTATGTCTGCTTCTGACCGAGGGATTTCTGTTCCCCTGTCTTCACAGTCATTCACGCGTCCCTCTGCATTATCTTGTCTGCTTAGGACTGAATTTTACCCCTGATATTATCACATTCATTGAGTTTTCTGATATTATTTGCTTATCTTTAGGCTTCCTCTTCACCTTTTCTGGTATTGTGCCTTTTGTGATTCTGAGACACTGTTGTTCTACACTGTTTCCCTCACCTCCGTTTTCAATGCTTGCTCTGGATTGCGTTTTGCAGTCTCGTTGTTTGAAAACTTATCTTTTGGGCCTTCAATCTCTTTGGAACTGAAAATGGTACTTCCTGTTTCTTTTACTGTACTTCTTCAACTCTACTGGTCATGAAATATTAGGTATCTAATATAGACTTCTAGGGCTTTGTTAAGTGAAATCTTTGGAATCTTGGCTCTATGCAATTCCATGGGATTTTTGTGAGGACAATTTCTCCTAGACATTGATGCCATGTCCTTTTCCTGTGTGTTGTCTGGTATATCTCCAATTGATGGTGTTGCCTTTGTTGGGATGAACACCCCATACTATTTAGATTAGCATAGCCTCACTTTGATTACGCTTATCTCACAGTTCTGAAAGTGCACAGGACACTTCCTCCGGTGGAAATGAAGCTTCTGAAGGTTCTCATCTCTGCATTCGGCTCTATGTCAATTTGGAGTGTTTCCAAAACAGCCAACTGAGAGTGCGCTTGTACTTTGAAGTGCTATGAGAATGTCCCAATGAAACCAGTTCTTCCCAGAGCTTTTCTGCCTACAGAAACACCAGTGGAAGCATATCAATAGATGTCACACATCAGGGCCAGTGGAATGATCCCGCAGACCAACCTTGGTGTCCTCGGGGCCGTACCGTGCCGGTGCCATCCAAAATGTAGCATCTGCTTTTGGGAGATAATGCTGAAGGAAATGCTTCACCTTCTCACGCTGTGGACTTGGACCACTCTTCCTTGTCCTCTCATCCTTGTGGCTCGGGTTCACAAAAGCAACCACAGAGCTGTTGCGCATCCTGTGCCTCAAACCAAACCATAATCCCAGCCCAGGTTATGAATGTAGCTGATCCTAAGGCTTTTCATTCTGATTTCAAACCCAAGGCCCCCTGGATCCCTCAGACCAGATGCACGATATCTCTGATTCAGCCCCACACGTGCTCTATTGGTAAAATGCCCAATTGGTCCCTGGTCCTGCAGATGCACTGGGTGTGGCCATGGGACAAATCGGTAATCTCAACTGCACATGCTGTGTGGTGGCCCTCTCATTGGGGTCACAGGTCGGTTTGCTCTCTTGATAGGACCCACCACATCCCACAACGCACTCCAGATCCCTGAGACTCAGCGTGTGCCATCATCCGTAGCCCTATCTCTCCCTGACCGATGCCTCTGCTACGTCAAATTTGGCAGCTCGGATCTTGGTCTCAGAATCAACTGTGGGGATATTTTGTGCTGGTTTCTTTGAGTTCTGTCAGCCAAGCATCTGCTGTGCACTCATCTAACTCTCAGCGCATCACCTTCAATCCCATATCTCCTGTCCGCTTGAGAGTGTGCGTCCAAGTTAAACAGAGTTTCACCTTTGCTGCTCCATCACCATGGGTCAGACCCTGCACTGGTTTATATTCCCTGCTTTGCCTTCTCCTGCTTCCAGGTGTTCTGAGGCCTCATCCTGTCTTTGGAAGTAACAGACCTCTCTTCGGCAAGTGTCCTGTGCCAAGGGCTGTGTGAGAGGATGTTTCCATTGCTCTGTACATGGGAGCGAGTGAGTGCAGGTTGCACTGATTCTCTGCCAACTGGGCATCGATGAATCAACACTTTCCAGATACACTTCCTAGATATGTGATTTTTGTTTAGCTCTTTGTTTCTATACAGCCGTGGGGGGAGGGATTGTCCGAAGACTCCAGTTTTGACATTGTTTTGAGTTCTCATTTGCAGGCTTTAAAAAGCTTAATAGAATTTATTTCCATGTTTTGGGAGTTATGCGAAAGTGAAGTTAGTTTTTGAAGCATCCTAAATCGACCTAGAAGCCAGACTTGTCAATTTCAGTAAAATATTGTCAGCTCTAAGGGAAACATAGACAGATAGAATGAAAGGAGCAGTCCAAACACTGAAAGGGGTCATGTCAACTCTTTACTGTTGAAGCCACGAAAACAACAGGAACCATGAAATAGCTATTGGAAACATGAAATAACCCCCAACCTTAAATTCACTTGTGCATGTGGTGTCCTTTACTCCCCATGACACCTACAGGCCAATGTTGGCATTTCAAGGTGTAACATCCCTCTGTAGGTTAATACAAGAGAAAACAAACCAAATATATACATTTATGTTTGAAACCAAAAGCACCTAGAGGCATTATAGCTTTGAGAACACTGCTGCAGCTATGCTAGTCTATAGAGAACCAGGTGTTCTTCTATCAGTGATGAGAACGCTTAATCATCTGATCATGTTGGGTAAAGCAATTTAACGCCACCGAGTCTGCACCCCCATGATATAGTGCCCCAGGGGGCTTAACTCAAGTGAAAGACTGTCCACATAAGCTTTGTCTTTAATGTCATTGGCGACTTTTACAGTTCAGTTCACTATCTGACTTATAATATTTACTTATACTGTCTTGAAAAACTGAGGCCTAGTACATATTCAAGTTCAGTCAAAGATTCCCCTCACTTAACACACTCCCTTCACCCCAGAGAAGACCCAAACCCAGCACTGAATCTAGCGGAAGGCCATCGTTTCTTTGTTTGAGCTAAGTGTTCAAATCCTATCTATTTCAGTCGAGACTCTTTGACCTTTAAGGAGTTCACTGTTGTTCACAGAGTGTGAAGCTGGTGGATCTCTGATTCGAGGAGGGGCTTGCCCTTCTCGTACTGGCTTCTTTGCAGCTCAGGTACTGATCCTTCCAAATGGATGCCTGAGTGGAGGGGAGGGAAGAGTAAGTGCTTGTTATCTAGGCCCAAACCTGGGAAAAGGCTTACCTGGGCTTGCTGCACTTTGGTCTGAATGGCTTGGAAATGCCCCTTGGGACATGTGGATTCTCACGACCTCTTCCAAGAACATGAACGTTTTGATCACCTCTGCCATCTCTTCTCTTTTAGATGTCAGGGATCTTGGACCCGTTCTTGGAGCAGAGAATTGAGGAACTTCCTCAAGTCCACGTTGGCACTCCGTATGTTTCTGCCAGTATCAGCGAGGTTCAATAGGTCTCATGAATGTCTTTCGAGCCTGGTATCCTCTACAGCTGTCTCCAGGCCAGTAATCTCCATTGTAGCAGAACATCTCTCATCAATGTCTTCGCATCTCTCCTCTATCTGTGCAGCCAGCTTTTCGGCCAGCTTCTCTTCGTATCTCCCATACAGTCGACTTCAACAGGACTGGGCATGTCTGAAAGTAGCTCGGAGCCTCACCAGTAAGCTGATGGCAGGCAGATCTTCCACTGTCTGCCCTTTCAGGTTCTGGAAACTGACCCGTGAACTCAGGTCTTTGGGCAGCAGCAGTATCTCGAACTGACACAGCTTCCCGGACCAAAGACCTAAGCCAAGCTCCACAGAGGGCGGCAGCCCTTCCATCACACGGATCCAACCACAGAACTCTGCCCGGTTACCTAGGATCCACCGGCCACAACAAGCCTCGCGGTACAAACCAACATTCCACCTGGAATCCAACGGGTAACTGCCATCCCCAAAGGCTGCTGCATCTTGTCAGTGTTGGGGGAGGGGCTGCATCCGACGAGAGGTTCCTAAGCTAAATGTGATTCTACCCACTAGCGTCCCATGGGCCTATGTACTTCCCTCTTTCCTTTTCTTCAGATCTGTATGCACAGTACCAACGGAGGCAAGTGTGTCCATTTTCAGTTGATGGTTTCACACGTCTTTAAACTTTCTAACAGTTCACAGTACACAGAGACCCTCTAAAGGAAACTTATGTTCCAGTAATATCCGTACACCCGGAATACATTTCCGTCGGTTGATTTCTGCTGAAACACCCGCACTCTCAGGACATGGATCCATTGGTTTCATGGGGGCTGAAATTCCTAGAAATGAAACCAACCCCAATGTGCACTTTACTGTCTGTCTCTTTTGCTCTTAGTACACTTTTGCAGAGCTACTTGTCTTTGTTAAAGGCTTATGCCGTTTCTTCTCGAAGTAGGGTTTTATATGGCATTCATTCATCCTGTTGGAAGGCTTGCAAGTCTATATCACGGACTAGGAATCCATTTGACTCCAAATCGGCATTTGGGTTAGGTCTCGATATGCTCTTATGAATCAACATTAACGAATATAAATGCACGCCTCTGATTTCCGAATACAAGTGTGCTGAGTACATGCAAGCCGCGTTACTGGGTCGATGCATACTGAATGATCCTTGACATCCCCTTGAGTATTTTCTTTTGAATAATCATGGTTCCCTTGGTATATGTCAGCCAACAGTACCCTTTGGGTGCTTGTTTGTTTCTTTGATTCTTTGTTGGTCTGCTTCTCGTTTGTTTTACAAACACGTCAGGCCATGCATCTCTCCGTTCGCTTCAAACAGAGAGTCATATAAGCTGATTCACTTAAGATAGTGCTTCCAATCACCTATGATTTCCTGCTTCCCTATCCCATTTTAGGGTTTTGATGTCCTCCTTGCCTTCTTCTGGTTTCTTCCTTGCCACTCATGCTCCTCTTGCATTTCCAATAATGGTTTTCTTCTTTCCATTTCATCTTGCTGCTTTTCTATTCAGGGGAGAATTCTCAACCTTTCTTATAGGATAAGTTTCGAACTGCTGATTTCTTTTAAGATTTGCCGGTCTGTGGAATTCTCTAGCTCTGCCGTTATTAGAAATGGCCGTCATGTGGCCTAGGCTACCCTAGATGGCAGCATTTGCCCTTCAGGGTATGGACTATGTCCTGGCACTCCTCCCTGTCCTGCAATATTGCTGCCGATATATCAGCTGAAACCCCTCTGGAGGTTGTCTTGTGACTATGTTGCTTTCCTCCAGGCGCATTTTAAATCCCTGGGATGCTCAGGAACTTCGTTGATTTGAATCATACAGCTGCTGGTAGGTCTATTGGGATTCCACCTCCTTTGGACGCTGTGTACTTCCTGAATCCGCATAGATGATTCTCTCTTGGCTTTCAGCAAGTTTCAGTCTGTTTTTTCTACAGATAACTTTTCAGACATTTTTTGTTTCATTATCTCTTGCTTTTCCATCTGGGACTCTTACGAATCCTAGTCTTTCATGCCTTGTCTTACCCGAGGATTCAACAGCAATGTTTTCATTGGTTTGCACTTGCTTTCGTATGTCTGCTTCTGACCGAGGGATTTCTGTTCCCCTGTCTTCACAGTCATTCACGCGTCCCTCTGCATTATCTTGTCTGCTTAGGACTGAATTTTACCCCTGATATTATCACATTCATTGAGTTTTCTGATATTATTTGCTTATCTTTAGGCTTCCTCTTCACCTTTTCTGGTATTGTGCCTTTTGTGATTCTGAGACACTGTTGTTCTACACTGTTTCCCTCACCTCCGTTTTCAATGCTTGCTCTGGATTGCGTTTTGCAGTCTCGTTGTTTGAAAACTTATCTTTTGGGCCTTCAATCTCTTTGGAACTGAAAATGGTACTTCCTGTTTCTTTTACTGTACTTCTTCAACTCTACTGGTCATGAAATATTAGGTATCTAATATAGACTTCTAGGGCTTTGTTAAGTGAAATCTTTGGAATCTTGGCTCTATGCAATTCCATGGGATTTTTGTGAGGACAATTTCTCCTAGACATTGATGCCATGTCCTTTTCCTGTGTGTTGTCTGGTATATCTCCAATTGATGGTGTTGCCTTTGTTGGGATGAACACCCCATACTATTTAGATTAGCATAGCCTCACTTTGATTACGCTTATCTCACAGTTCTGAAAGTGCACAGGACACTTCCTCCGGTGGAAATGAAGCTTCTGAAGGTTCTCATCTCTGCATTCGGCTCTATGTCAATTTGGAGTGTTTCCAAAACAGCCAACTGAGAGTGCGCTTGTACTTTGAAGTGCTATGAGAATGTCCCAATGAAACCAGTTCTTCCCAGAGCTTTTCTGCCTACAGAAACACCAGTGGAAGCATATCAATAGATGTCACACATCAGGGCCAGTGGAATGATCCCGCAGACCAACCTTGGTGTCCTCGGGGCCGTACCGTGCCGGTGCCATCCAAAATGTAGCATCTGCTTTTGGGAGATAATGCTGAAGGAAATGCTTCACCTTCTCCCGCTGTGGACTTGGACCACTCTTCCTTGTCCTCTCATCCTTGTGGCTCAGGTTCACAAAAGCAACCACAGAGCTGTTGCGCATCCTGTGCCTCAAACCAAACCATAATCCCAGCCCAGGTTATGAATGTAGCTGATCCTAAGGCTTTTCATTCTGATTTCAAACCCAAGGCCCCCTGGATCCCTCAGACCAGATGCACGATATCTCTGATTCAGCCCCACACGTGCTCTATTGGTAAAATGCCCAATTGGTCCCTGGTCCTGCAGATGCACTGGGTGTGGCCATGGGACAAATCGGTAATCTCAACTGCACATGCTGTGTGGTGGCCCTCTCATTGGGGTCACAGGTCGGTTTGCTCTCTTGATAGGACCCACCACATCCCACAACGCACTCCAGATCCCTGAGACTCAGCGTGTGCCATCATCCGTAGCCCTATCTCTCCCTGACCGATGCCTCTGCTACGTCAAATTTGGCAGCTCGGATCTTGGTCTCAGAATCAACTGTGGGGATATTTTGTGCTGGTTTCTTTGAGTTCTGTCAGCCAAGCATCTGCTGTGCACTCATCTAACTCTCAGCGCATCACCTTCAATCCCATATCTCCTGTCCGCTTGAGAGTGTGCGTCCAAGTTAAACAGAGTTTCACCTTTGCTGCTCCATCACCATGGGTCAGACCCTGCACTGGTTTATATTCCCTGCTTTGCCTTCTCCTGCTTCCAGGTGTTCTGAGGCCTCATCCTGTCTTTGGAAGTAACAGACCTCTCTTCGGCAAGTGTCCTGTGCCAAGGGCTGTGTGAGAGGATGTTTCCATTGCTCTGTACATGGGAGCGAGTGAGTGCAGGTTGCACTGATTCTCTGCCAACTGGGCATCGATGAATCAACACTTTCCAGATACACTTCCTAGATATGTGATTTTTGTTTAGCTCTTTGTTTCTATACAGCCGTGGGGGGAGGGATTGTCCGAAGACTCCAGTTTTGACATTGTTTTGAGTTCTCATTTGCAGGCTTTAAAAAGCTTAATAGAATTTATTTCCATGTTTTGGGAGTTATGCGAAAGTGAAGTTAGTTTTTGAAGCATCCTAAATCGACCTAGAAGCCAGACTTGTCAATTTCAGTAAAATATTGTCAGCTCTAAGGGAAACATAGACAGATAGAATGAAAGGAGCAGTCCAAACACTGAAAGGGGTCATGTCAACTCTTTACTGTTGAAGCCACGAAAACAACAGGAACCATGAAATAGCTATTGGAAACATGAAATAACCCCCAACCTTAAATTCACTTGTGCATGTGGTGTCCTTTACTCCCCATGACACCTACAGGCCAATGTTGGCATTTCAAGGTGTAACATCCCTCTGTAGGTTAATACAAGAGAAAACAAACCAAATATATACATTTATGTTTGAAACCAAAAGCACCTAGAGGCATTATAGCTTTGAGAACACTGCTGCAGCTATGCTAGTCTATAGAGAACCAGGTGTTCTTCTATCAGTGATGAGAACGCTTAATCATCTGATCATGTTGGGTAAAGCAATTTAACGCCACCGAGTCTGCACCCCCATGATATAGTGCCCCAGGGGGCTTAACTCAAGTGAAAGACTGTCCACATAAGCTTTGTCTTTAATGTCATTGGCGACTTTTACAGTTCAGTTCACTATCTGACTTATAATATTTACTTATACTGTCTTGAAAAACTGAGGCCTAGTACATATTCAAGTTCAGTCAAAGATTCCCCTCACTTAACACACTCCCTTCACCCCAGAGAAGACCCAAACCCAGCACTGAATCTAGCGGAAGGCCATCGTTTCTTTGTTTGAGCTAAGTGTTCAAATCCTATCTATTTCAGTCGAGACTCTTTGACCTTTAAGGAGTTCACTGTTGTTCACAGAGTGTGAAGCTGGTGGATCTCTGATTCGAGGAGGGGCTTGCCCTTCTCGTACTGGCTTCTTTGCAGCTCAGGTACTGATCCTTCCAAATGGATGCCTGAGTGGAGGGGAGGGAAGAGTAAGTGCTTGTTATCTAGGCCCAAACCTGGGAAAAGGCTTACCTGGGCTTGCTGCACTTTGGTCTGAATGGCTTGGAAATGCCCCTTGGGACATGTGGATTCTCACGACCTCTTCCAAGAACATGAACGTTTTGATCACCTCTGCCATCTCTTCTCTTTTAGATGTCAGGGATCTTGGACCCGTTCTTGGAGCAGAGAATTGAGGAACTTCCTCAAGTCCACGTTGGCACTCCGTATGTTTCTGCCAGTATCAGCGAGGTTCAATAGGTCTCATGAATGTCTTTCGAGCCTGGTATCCTCTACAGCTGTCTCCAGGCCAGTAATCTCCATTGTAGCAGAACATCTCTCATCAATGTCTTCGCATCTCTCCTCTATCTGTGCAGCCAGCTTTTCGGCCAGCTTCTCTTCGTATCTCCCATACAGTCGACTTCAACAGGACTGGGCATGTCTGAAAGTAGCTCGGAGCCTCACCAGTAAGCTGATGGCAGGCAGATCTTCCACTGTCTGCCCTTTCAGGTTCTGGAAACTGACCCGTGAACTCAGGTCTTTGGGCAGCAGCAGTATCTCGAACTGACACAGCTTCCCGGACCAAAGACCTAAGCCAAGCTCCACAGAGGGCGGCAGCCCTTCCATCACACGGATCCAACCACAGAACTCTGCCCGGTTACCTAGGATCCACCGGCCACAACAAGCCTCGCGGTACAAACCAACATTCCACCTGGAATCCAACGGGTAACTGCCATCCCCAAAGGCTGCTGCATCTTGTCAGTGTTGGGGGAGGGGCTGCATCCGACGAGAGGTTCCTAAGCTAAATGTGATTCTACCCACTAGCGTCCCATGGGCCTATGTACTTCCCTCTTTCCTTTTCTTCAGATCTGTATGCACAGTACCAACGGAGGCAAGTGTGTCCATTTTCAGTTGATGGTTTCACACGTCTTTAAACTTTCTAACAGTTCACAGTACACAGAGACCCTCTAAAGGAAACTTATGTTCCAGTAATATCCGTACACCCGGAATACATTTCCGTCGGTTGATTTCTGCTGAAACACCCGCACTCTCAGGACATGGATCCATTGGTTTCATGGGGGCTGAAATTCCTAGAAATGAAACCAACCCCAATGTGCACTTTACTGTCTGTCTCTTTTGCTCTTAGTACACTTTTGCAGAGCTACTTGTCTTTGTTAAAGGCTTATGCCGTTTCTTCTCGAAGTAGGGTTTTATATGGCATTCATTCATCCTGTTGGAAGGCTTGCAAGTCTATATCACGGACTAGGAATCCATTTGACTCCAAATCGGCATTTGGGTTAGGTCTCGATATGCTCTTATGAATCAACATTAACGAATATAAATGCACGCCTCTGATTTCCGAATACAAGTGTGCTGAGTACATGCAAGCCGCGTTACTGGGTCGATGCATACTGAATGATCCTTGACATCCCCTTGAGTATTTTCTTTTGAATAATCATGGTTCCCTTGGTATATGTCAGCCAACAGTACCCTTTGGGTGCTTGTTTGTTTCTTTGATTCTTTGTTGGTCTGCTTCTCGTTTGTTTTACAAACACGTCAGGCCATGCATCTCTCCGTTCGCTTCAAACAGAGAGTCATATAAGCTGATTCACTTAAGATAGTGCTTCCAATCACCTATGATTTCCTGCTTCCCTATCCCATTTTAGGGTTTTGATGTCCTCCTTGCCTTCTTCTGGTTTCTTCCTTGCCACTCATGCTCCTCTTGCATTTCCAATAATGGTTTTCTTCTTTCCATTTCATCTTGCTGCTTTTCTATTCAGGGGAGAATTCTCAACCTTTCTTATAGGATAAGTTTCGAACTGCTGATTTCTTTTAAGATTTGCCGGTCTGTGGAATTCTCTAGCTCTGCCGTTATTAGAAATGGCCGTCATGTGGCCTAGGCTACCCTAGATGGCAGCATTTGCCCTTCAGGGTATGGTCTATGTCCTGGCACTCCTCCCTGTCCTGCAATATTGCTGCCGATATATCAGCTGAAACCCCTCTGGAGGTTGTCTTGTGACTATGTTGCTTTCCTCCAGGCGCATTTTAAATCCCTGGGATGCTCAGGAACTTCGTTGATTTGAATCATACAGCTGCTGGTAGGTCTATTGGGATTCCACCTCCTTTGGACGCTGTGTACTTCCTGAATCCGCATAGATGATTCTCTCTTGGCTTTCAGCAAGTTTCAGTCTGATTTTTCTACAGGTAACTTTTCAGACATTTTTTGTTTCATTATCTCTTGCTTTTCCATCTGGGACTCTTACGAATCCTAGTCTTTCATGCCTTGTCTTACCCGAGGATTCAACAGCAATGTTTTCATTGGTTTGCACTTGCTTTCCTATGTCTGCTTCTGACCGAGGGATTTCTGTTCCCCTGTCTTCACAGTCATTCACGCGTCCCTCTGCATTATCTTGTCTGCTTAGGACTGAATTTTACCCCTGATATTATCACATTCATTGAGTTTTCTGATATTATTTGCTTATCTTTAGGCTTCCTCTTCACCTTTTCTGGTATTGTGCCTTTTGTGATTCTGAGACACTGTTGTTCTACACTGTTTCCCTCACCTCCGTTTTCAATGCTTGCTCTGGATTGCGTTTTGCAGTCTCGTTGTTTGAAAACTTATCTTTTGGGCCTTCAATCTCTTTGGAACTGAAAATGGTACTTCCTGTTTCTTTTACTGTACTTCTTCAACTCTACTGGTCATGAAATATTAGGTATCTAATATAGACTTCTAGGGCTTTGTTAAGTGAAATCTTTGGAATCTTGGCTCTATGCAATTCCATGGGATTTTTGTGAGGACAATTTCTCCTAGACATTGATGCCATGTCCTTTTCCTGTGTGTTGTCTGGTATATCTCCAATTGATGGTGTTGCCTTTGTTGGGATGAACACCCCATACTATTTAGATTAGCATAGCCTCACTTTGATTACGCTTATCTCACAGTTCTGAAAGTGCACAGGACACTTCCTCCGGTGGAAATGAAGCTTCTGAAGGTTCTCATCTCTGCATTCGGCTCTATGTCAATTTGGAGTGTTTCCAAAACAGCCAACTGAGAGTGCGCTTGTACTTTGAAGTGCTATGAGAATGTCCCAATGAAACCAGTTCTTCCCAGAGCTTTTCTGCCTACAGAAACACCAGTGGAAGCATATCAATAGATGTCACACATCAGGGCCAGTGGAATGATCCCGCAGACCAACCTTGGTGTCCTCGGGGCCGTACCGTGCCGGTGCCATCCAAAATGTAGCATCTGCTTTTGGGAGATAATGCTGAAGGAAATGCTTCACCTTCTCACGCTGTGGACTTGGACCACTCTTCCTTGTCCTCTCATCCTTGTGGCTCGGGTTCACAAAAGCAACCACAGAGCTGTTGCGCATCCTGTGCCTCAAACCAAACCATAATCCCAGCCCAGGTTATGAATGTAGCTGATCCTAAGGCTTTTCATTCTGATTTCAAACCCAAGGCCCCCTGGATCCCTCAGACCAGATGCACGATATCTCTGATTCAGCCCCACACGTGCTCTATTGGTAAAATGCCCAATTGGTCCCTGGTCCTGCAGATGCACTGGGTGTGGCCATGGGACAAATCGGTAATCTCAACTGCACATGCTGTGTGGTGGCCCTCTCATTGGGGTCACAGGTCGGTTTGCTCTCTTGATAGGACCCACCACATCCCACAACGCACTCCAGATCCCTGAGACTCAGCGTGTGCCATCATCCGTAGCCCTATCTCTCCCTGACCGATGCCTCTGCTACGTCAAATTTGGCAGCTCGGATCTTGGTCTCAGAATCAACTGTGGGGATATTTTGTGCTGGTTTCTTTGAGTTCTGTCAGCCAAGCATCTGCTGTGCACTCATCTAACTCTCAGCGCATCACCTTCAATCCCATATCTCCTGTCCGCTTGAGAGTGTGCGTCCAAGTTAAACAGAGTTTCACCTTTGCTGCTCCATCACCATGGGTCAGACCCTGCACTGGTTTATATTCCCTGCTTTGCCTTCTCCTGCTTCCAGGTGTTCTGAGGCCTCATCCTGTCTTTGGAAGTAACAGACCTCTCTTCGGCAAGTGTCCTGTGCCAAGGGCTGTGTGAGAGGATGTTTCCATTGCTCTGTACATGGGAGCGAGTGAGTGCAGGTTGCACTGATTCTCTGCCAACTGGGCATCGATGAATCAACACTTTCCAGATACACTTCCTAGATATGTGATTTTTGTTTAGCTCTTTGTTTCTATACAGCCGTGGGGGGAGGGATTGTCCGAAGACTCCAGTTTTGACATTGTTTTGAGTTCTCATTTGCAGGCTTTAAAAAGCTTAATAGAATTTATTTCCATGTTTTGGGAGTTATGCGAAAGTGAAGTTAGTTTTTGAAGCATCCTAAATCGACCTAGAAGCCAGACTTGTCAATTTCAGTAAAATATTGTCAGCTCTAAGGGAAACATAGACAGATAGAATGAAAGGAGCAGTCCAAACACTGAAAGGGGTCATGTCAACTCTTTACTGTTGAAGCCACGAAAACAACAGGAACCATGAAATAGCTATTGGAAACATGAAATAACCCCCAACCTTAAATTCACTTGTGCATGTGGTGTCCTTTACTCCCCATGACACCTACAGGCCAATGTTGGCATTTCAAGGTGTAACATCCCTCTGTAGGTTAATACAAGAGAAAACAAACCAAATATATACATTTATGTTTGAAACCAAAAGCACCTAGAGGCATTATAGCTTTGAGAACACTGCTGCAGCTATGCTAGTCTATAGAGAACCAGGTGTTCTTCTATCAGTGATGAGAACGCTTAATCATCTGATCATGTTGGGTAAAGCAATTTAACGCCACCGAGTCTGCACCCCCATGATATAGTGCCCCAGGGGGCTTAACTCAAGTGAAAGACTGTCCACATAAGCTTTGTCTTTAATGTCATTGGCGACTTTTACAGTTCAGTTCACTATCTGACTTATAATATTTACTTATACTGTCTTGAAAAACTGAGGCCTAGTACATATTCAAGTTCAGTCAAAGATTCCCCTCACTTAACACACTCCCTTCACCCCAGAGAAGACCCAAACCCAGCACTGAATCTAGCGGAAGGCCATCGTTTCTTTGTTTGAGCTAAGTGTTCAAATCCTATCTATTTCAGTCGAGACTCTTTGACCTTTAAGGAGTTCACTGTTGTTCACAGAGTGTGAAGCTGGTGGATCTCTGATTCGAGGAGGGGCTTGCCCTTCTCGTACTGGCTTCTTTGCAGCTCAGGTACTGATCCTTCCAAATGGATGCCTGAGTGGAGGGGAGGGAAGAGTAAGTGCTTGTTATCTAGGCCCAAACCTGGGAAAAGGCTTACCTGGGCTTGCTGCACTTTGGTCTGAATGGCTTGGAAATGCCCCTTGGGACATGTGGATTCTCACGACCTCTTCCAAGAACATGAACGTTTTGATCACCTCTGCCATCTCTTCTCTTTTAGATGTCAGGGATCTTGGACCCGTTCTTGGAGCAGAGAATTGAGGAACTTCCTCAAGTCCACGTTGGCACTCCGTATGTTTCTGCCAGTATCAGCGAGGTTCAATAGGTCTCATGAATGTCTTTCGAGCCTGGTATCCTCTACAGCTGTCTCCAGGCCAGTAATCTCCATTGTAGCAGAACATCTCTCATCAATGTCTTCGCATCTCTCCTCTATCTGTGCAGCCAGCTTTTCGGCCAGCTTCTCTTCGTATCTCCCATACAGTCGACTTCAACAGGACTGGGCATGTCTGAAAGTAGCTCGGAGCCTCACCAGTAAGCTGATGGCAGGCAGATCTTCCACTGTCTGCCCTTTCAGGTTCTGGAAACTGACCCGTGAACTCAGGTCTTTGGGCAGCAGCAGTATCTCGAACTGACACAGCTTCCCGGACCAAAGACCTAAGCCAAGCTCCACAGAGGGCGGCAGCCCTTCCATCACACGGATCCAACCACAGAACTCTGCCCGGTTACCTAGGATCCACCGGCCACAACAAGCCTCGCGGTACAAACCAACATTCCACCTGGAATCCAACGGGTAACTGCCATCCCCAAAGGCTGCTGCATCTTGTCAGTGTTGGGGGAGGGGCTGCATCCGACGAGAGGTTCCTAAGCTAAATGTGATTCTACCCACTAGCGTCCCATGGGCCTATGTACTTCCCTCTTTCCTTTTCTTCAGATCTGTATGCACAGTACCAACGGAGGCAAGTGTGTCCATTTTCAGTTGATGGTTTCACACGTCTTTAAACTTTCTAACAGTTCACAGTACACAGAGACCCTCTAAAGGAAACTTATGTTCCAGTAATATCCGTACACCCGGAATACATTTCCGTCGGTTGATTTCTGCTGAAACACCCGCACTCTCAGGACATGGATCCATTGGTTTCATGGGGGCTGAAATTCCTAGAAATGAAACCAACCCCAATGTGCACTTTACTGTCTGTCTCTTTTGCTCTTAGTACACTTTTGCAGAGCTACTTGTCTTTGTTAAAGGCTTATGCCATTTCTTCTCGAAGTAGGGTTTTATATGGCATTCATTCATCCTGTTGGAAGGCTTGCAAGTCTATATCACGGACTAGGAATCCATTTGACTCCAAATCGGCATTTGGGTTAGGTCTCGATATGCTCTTATGAATCAACATTAACGAATATAAATGCACGCCTCTGATTTCCGAATACAAGTGTGCTGAGTACATGCAAGCCGCGTTACTGGGTCGATGCATACTGAATGATCCTTGACATCCCCTTGAGTATTTTCTTTTGAATAATCATGGTTCCCTTGGTATATGTCAGCCAACAGTACCCTTTGGGTGCTTGTTTGTTTCTTTGATTCTTTGTTGGTCTGCTTCTCGTTTGTTTTACAAACACGTCAGGCCATGCATCTCTCCGTTCGCTTCAAACAGAGAGTCATATAAGCTGATTCACTTAAGATAGTGCTTCCAATCACCTATGATTTCCTGCTTCCCTATCCCATTTTAGGGTTTTGATGTCCTCCTTGCCTTCTTCTGGTTTCTTCCTTGCCACTCATGCTCCTCTTGCATTTCCAATAATGGTTTTCTTCTTTCCATTTCATCTTGCTGCTTTTCTATTCAGGGGAGAATTCTCAACCTTTCTTATAGGATAAGTTTCGAACTGCTGATTTCTTTTAAGATTTGCCGGTCTGTGGAATTCTCTAGCTCTGCCGTTATTAGAAATGGCCGTCATGTGGCCTAGGCTACCCTAGATGGCAGCATTTGCCCTTCAGGGTATGGTCTATGTCCTGGCACTCCTCCCTGTCCTGCAATACTGCTGCCGTTATATCAGCTGAAACCCCTCTGGAGGTTGTCTTGTGACTATGTTGCTTTCCTCCAGGCGCATTTTAAATCCCTGGGATGCTCAGGAACTTCGTTGATTTGAATCATACAGCTGCTGGTAGGTCTATTGGGATTCCACCTCCTTTGGACGCTGTGTACTTCCTGAATCCGCATAGATGATTCTCTCTTGGCTTTCAGCAAGTTTCAGTCTGATTTTTCTACAGGTAACTTTTCAGACATCTTTGTTTCATTATCTCTTGCTTTTCCATCTGGGACTCTTACGAATCCTAGTCTTTCATGCCTTGTCTTACCCGAGGATTCAACAGCAATGTTTTCATTGGTTTGCACTTGCTTTCCTATGTCTGCTTCTGACCGAGGGATTTCTGTTCCCCTGTCTTCACAGTCATTCACGCGTCCCTCTGCATTATCTTGTCTGCTTAGGACTGAATTTTACCCCTGATATTATCACATTCATTGAGTTTTCTGATATTATTTGCTTATCTTTAGGCTTCCTCTTCACCTTTTCTGGTATTGTGCCTTTTGTGATTCTGAGACACTGTTGTTCTACACTGTTTCCCTCACCTCCGTTTTCAATGCTTGCTCTGGATTGCGTTTTGCAGTCTCGTTGTTTGAAAACTTATCTTTTGGGCCTTCAATCTCTTTGGAACTGAAAATGGTACTTCCTGTTTCTTTTACTGTACTTCTTCAACTCTACTGGTCATGAAATATTAGGTATCTAATATAGACTTCTAGGGCTTTGTTAAGTGAAATCTTTGGAATCTTGGCTCTATGCAATTCCATGGGATTTTTGTGAGGACAATTTCTCCTAGACATTGATGCCATGTCCTTTTCCTGTGTGTTGTCTGGTATATCTCCAATTGATGGTGTTGCCTTTGTTGGGATGAACACCCCATACTATTTAGATTAGCATAGCCTCACTTTGATTACGCTTATCTCACAGTTCTGAAAGTGCACAGGACACTTCCTCCGGTGGAAATGAAGCTTCTGAAGGTTCTCATCTCTGCATTCGGCTCTATGTCAATTTGGAGTGTTTCCAAAACAGCCAACTGAGAGTGCGCTTGTACTTTGAAGTGCTATGAGAATGTCCCAATGAAACCAGTTCTTCCCAGAGCTTTTCTGCCTACAGAAACACCAGTGGAAGCATATCAATAGATGTCACACATCAGGGCCAGTGGAATGATCCCGCAGACCAACCTTGGTGTCCTCGGGGCCGTACCGTGCCGGTGCCATCCAAAATGTAGCATCTGCTTTTGGGAGATAATGCTGAAGGAAATGCTTCACCTTCTCACGCTGTGGACTTGGACCACTCTTCCTTGTCCTCTCATCCTTGTGGCTCGGGTTCACAAAAGCAACCACAGAGCTGTTGCGCATCCTGTGCCTCAAACCAAACCATAATCCCAGCCCAGGTTATGAATGTAGCTGATCCTAAGGCTTTTCATTCTGATTTCAAACCCAAGGCCCCCTGGATCCCTCAGACCAGATGCACGATATCTCTGATTCAGCCCCACACGTGCTCTATTGGTAAAATGCCCAATTGGTCCCTGGTCCTGCAGATGCACTGGGTGTGGCCATGGGACAAATCGGTAATCTCAACTGCACATGCTGTGTGGTGGCCCTCTCATTGGGGTCACAGGTCGGTTTGCTCTCTTGATAGGACCCACCACATCCCACAACGCACTCCAGATCCCTGAGACTCAGCGTGTGCCATCATCCGTAGCCCTATCTCTCCCTGACCGATGCCTCTGCTACGTCAAATTTGGCAGCTCGGATCTTGGTCTCAGAATCAACTGTGGGGATATTTTGTGCTGGTTTCTTTGAGTTCTGTCAGCCAAGCATCTGCTGTGCACTCATCTAACTCTCAGCGCATCACCTTCAATCCCATATCTCCTGTCCGCTTGAGAGTGTGCGTCCAAGTTAAACAGAGTTTCACCTTTGCTGCTCCATCACCATGGGTCAGACCCTGCACTGGTTTATATTCCCTGCTTTGCCTTCTCCTGCTTCCAGGTGTTCTGAGGCCTCATCCTGTCTTTGGAAGTAACAGACCTCTCTTCGGCAAGTGTCCTGTGCCAAGGGCTGTGTGAGAGGATGTTTCCATTGCTCTGTACATGGGAGCGAGTGAGTGCAGGTTGCACTGATTCTCTGCCAACTGGGCATCGATGAATCAACACTTTCCAGATACACTTCCTAGATATGTGATTTTTGTTTAGCTCTTTGTTTCTATACAGCCGTGGGGGGAGGGATTGTCCGAAGACTCCAGTTTTGACATTGTTTTGAGTTCTCATTTGCAGGCTTTAAAAAGCTTAATAGAATTTATTTCCATGTTTTGGGAGTTATGCGAAAGTGAAGTTAGTTTTTGAAGCATCCTAAATCGACCTAGAAGCCAGACTTGTCAATTTCAGTAAAATATTGTCAGCTCTAAGGGAAACATAGACAGATAGAATGAAAGGAGCAGTCCAAACACTGAAAGGGGTCATGTCAACTCTTTACTGTTGAAGCCACGAAAACAACAGGAACCATGAAATAGCTATTGGAAACATGAAATAACCCCCAACCTTAAATTCACTTGTGCATGTGGTGTCCTTTACTCCCCATGACACCTACAGGCCAATGTTGGCATTTCAAGGTGTAACATCCCTCTGTAGGTTAATACAAGAGAAAACAAACCAAATATATACATTTATGTTTGAAACCAAAAGCACCTAGAGGCATTATAGCTTTGAGAACACTGCTGCAGCTATGCTAGTCTATAGAGAACCAGGTGTTCTTCTATCAGTGATGAGAACGCTTAATCATCTGATCATGTTGGGTAAAGCAATTTAACGCCACCGAGTCTGCACCCCCATGATATAGTGCCCCAGGGGGCTTAACTCAAGTGAAAGACTGTCCACATAAGCTTTGTCTTTAATGTCATTGGCGACTTTTACAGTTCAGTTCACTATCTGACTTATAATATTTACTTATACTGTCTTGAAAAACTGAGGCCTAGTACATATTCAAGTTCAGTCAAAGATTCCCCTCACTTAACACACTCCCTTCACCCCAGAGAAGACCCAAACCCAGCACTGAATCTAGCGGAAGGCCATCGTTTCTTTGTTTGAGCTAAGTGTTCAAATCCTATCTATTTCAGTCGAGACTCTTTGACCTTTAAGGAGTTCACTGTTGTTCACAGAGTGTGAAGCTGGTGGATCTCTGATTCGAGGAGGGGCTTGCCCTTCTCGTACTGGCTTCTTTGCAGCTCAGGTACTGATCCTTCCAAATGGATGCCTGAGTGGAGGGGAGGGAAGAGTAAGTGCTTGTTATCTAGGCCCAAACCTGGGAAAAGGCTTACCTGGGCTTGCTGCACTTTGGTCTGAATGGCTTGGAAATGCCCCTTGGGACATGTGGATTCTCACGACCTCTTCCAAGAACATGAACGTTTTGATCACCTCTGCCATCTCTTCTCTTTTAGATGTCAGGGATCTTGGACCCGTTCTTGGAGCAGAGAATTGAGGAACTTCCTCAAGTCCACGTTGGCACTCCGTATGTTTCTGCCAGTATCAGCGAGGTTCAATAGGTCTCATGAATGTCTTTCGAGCCTGGTATCCTCTACAGCTGTCTCCAGGCCAGTAATCTCCATTGTAGCAGAACATCTCTCATCAATGTCTTCGCATCTCTCCTCTATCTGTGCAGCCAGCTTTTCGGCCAGCTTCTCTTCGTATCTCCCATACAGTCGACTTCAACAGGACTGGGCATGTCTGAAAGTAGCTCGGAGCCTCACCAGTAAGCTGATGGCAGGCAGATCTTCCACTGTCTGCCCTTTCAGGTTCTGGAAACTGACCCGTGAACTCAGGTCTTTGGGCAGCAGCAGTATCTCGAACTGACACAGCTTCCCGGACCAAAGACCTAAGCCAAGCTCCACAGAGGGCGGCAGCCCTTCCATCACACGGATCCAACCACAGAACTCTGCCCGGTTACCTAGGATCCACCGGCCACAACAAGCCTCGCGGTACACACCAACATTCCACCTGGAATCCAACGGGTAACTGCCATCCCCAAAGGCTGCTGCATCTTGTCAGTGTTGGGGGAGGGGCTGCATCCGACGAGAGGTTCCTAAGCTAAATGTGATTCTACCCACTAGCGTCCCATGGGCCTATGTACTTCCCTCTTTCCTTTTCTTCAGATCTGTATGCACAGTACCAACGGAGGCAAGTGTGTCCATTTTCAGTTGATGGTTTCACACGTCTTTAAACTTTCTAACAGTTCACAGTACACAGAGACCCTCTAAAGGAAACTTATGTTCCAGTAATATCCGTACACCCGGAATACATTTCCGTCGGTTGATTTCTGCTGAAACACCCGCACTCTCAGGACATGGATCCATTGGTTTCATGGGGGCTGAAATTCCTAGAAATGAAACCAACCCCAATGTGCACTTTACTGTCTGTCTCTTTTGCTCTTAGTACACTTTTGCAGAGCTACTTGTCTTTGTTAAAGGCTTATGCCATTTCTTCTCGAAGTAGGGTTTTATATGGCATTCATTCATCCTGTTGGAAGGCTTGCAAGTCTATATCACGGACTAGGAATCCATTTGACTCCAAATCGGCATTTGGGTTAGGTCTCGATATGCTCTTATGAATCAACATTAACGAATATAAATGCACGCCTCTGATTTCCGAATACAAGTGTGCTGAGTACATGCAAGCCGCGTTACTGGGTCGATGCATACTGAATGATCCTTGACATCCCCTTGAGTATTTTCTTTTGAATAATCATGGTTCCCTTGGTATATGTCAGCCAACAGTACCCTTTGGGTGCTTGTTTGTTTCTTTGATTCTTTGTTGGTCTGCTTCTCGTTTGTTTTACAAACACGTCAGGCCATGCATCTCTCCGTTCGCTTCAAACAGAGAGTCATATAAGCTGATTCACTTAAGATAGTGCTTCCAATCACCTATGATTTCCTGCTTCCCTATCCCATTTTAGGGTTTTGATGTCCTCCTTGCCTTCTTCTGGTTTCTTCCTTGCCACTCATGCTCCTCTTGCATTTCCAATAATGGTTTTCTTCTTTCCATTTCATCTTGCTGCTTTTCTATTCAGGGGAGAATTCTCAACCTTTCTTATAGGATAAGTTTCGAACTGCTGATTTCTTTTAAGATTTGCCGGTCTGTGGAATTCTCTAGCTCTGCCGTTATTAGAAATGGCCGTCATGTGGCCTAGGCTACCCTAGATGGCAGCATTTGCCCTTCAGGGTATGGTCTATGTCCTGGCACTCCTCCCTGTCCTGCAATACTGCTGCCGATATATCAGCTGAAACCCCTCTGGAGGTTGTCTTGTGACTATGTTGCTTTCCTCCAGGCGCATTTTAAATCCCTGGGATGCTCAGGAACTTCGTTGATTTGAATCATACAGCTGCTGGTAGGTCTATTGGGATTCCACCTCCTTTGGACGCTGTGTACTTCCTGAATCCGCATAGATGATTCTCTCTTGGCTTTCAGCAAGTTTCAGTCTGATTTTTCTACAGGTAACTTTTCAGACATCTTTGTTTCATTATCTCTTGCTTTTCCATCTGGGACTCTTACGAATCCTAGTCTTTCATGCCTTGTCTTACCCGAGGATTCAACAGCAATGTTTTCATTGGTTTGCACTTGCTTTCGTATGTCTGCTTCTGACCGAGGGATTTCTGTTCCCCTGTCTTCACAGTCATTCACGCGTCCCTCTGCATTATCTTGTCTGCTTAGGACTGAATTTTACCCCTGATATTATCACATTCATTGAGTTTTCTGATATTATTTGCTTATCTTTAGGCTTCCTCTTCACCTTTTCTGGTATTGTGCCTTTTGTGATTCTGAGACACTGTTGTTCTACACTGTTTCCCTCACCTCCGTTTTCAATGCTTGCTCTGGATTGCGTTTTGCAGTCTCGTTGTTTGAAAACTTATCTTTTGGGCCTTCAATCTCTTTGGAACTGAAAATGGTACTTCCTGTTTCTTTTACTGTACTTCTTCAACTCTACTGGTCATGAAATATTAGGTATCTAATATAGACTTCTAGGGCTTTGTTAAGTGAAATCTTTGGAATCTTGGCTCTATGCAATTCCATGGGATTTTTGTGAGGACAATTTCTCCTAGACATTGATGCCATGTCCTTTTCCTGTGTGTTGTCTGGTATATCTCCAATTGATGGTGTTGCCTTTGTTGGGATGAACACCCCATACTATTTAGATTAGCATAGCCTCACTTTGATTACGCTTATCTCACAGTTCTGAAAGTGCACAGGACACTTCCTCCGGTGGAAATGAAGCTTCTGAAGGTTCTCATCTCTGCATTCGGCTCTATGTCAATTTGGAGTGTTTCCAAAACAGCCAACTGAGAGTGCGCTTGTACTTTGAAGTGCTATGAGAATGTCCCAATGAAACCAGTTCTTCCCAGAGCTTTTCTGCCTACAGAAACACCAGTGGAAGCATATCAATAGATGTCACACATCAGGGCCAGTGGAATGATCCCGCAGACCAACCTTGGTGTCCTCGGGGCCGTACCGTGCCGGTGCCATCCAAAATGTAGCATCTGCTTTTGGGAGATAATGCTGAAGGAAATGCTTCACCTTCTCACGCTGTGGACTTGGACCACTCTTCCTTGTCCTCTCATCCTTGTGGCTCGGGTTCACAAAAGCAACCACAGAGCTGTTGCGCATCCTGTGCCTCAAACCAAACCATAATCCCAGCCCAGGTTATGAATGTAGCTGATCCTAAGGCTTTTCATTCTGATTTCAAACCCAAGGCCCCCTGGATCCCTCAGACCAGATGCACGATATCTCTGATTCAGCCCCACACGTGCTCTATTGGTAAAATGCCCAATTGGTCCCTGGTCCTGCAGATGCACTGGGTGTGGCCATGGGACAAATCGGTAATCTCAACTGCACATGCTGTGTGGTGGCCCTCTCATTGGGGTCACAGGTCGGTTTGCTCTCTTGATAGGACCCACCACATCCCACAACGCACTCCAGATCCCTGAGACTCAGCGTGTGCCATCATCCGTAGCCCTATCTCTCCCTGACCGATGCCTCTGCTACGTCAAATTTGGCAGCTCGGATCTTGGTCTCAGAATCAACTGTGGGGATATTTTGTGCTGGTTTCTTTGAGTTCTGTCAGCCAAGCATCTGCTGTGCACTCATCTAACTCTCAGCGCATCACCTTCAATCCCATATCTCCTGTCCGCTTGAGAGTGTGCGTCCAAGTTAAACAGAGTTTCACCTTTGCTGCTCCATCACCATGGGTCAGACCCTGCACTGGTTTATATTCCCTGCTTTGCCTTCTCCTGCTTCCAGGTGTTCTGAGGCCTCATCCTGTCTTTGGAAGTAACAGACCTCTCTTCGGCAAGTGTCCTGTGCCAAGGGCTGTGTGAGAGGATGTTTCCATTGCTCTGTACATGGGAGCGAGTGAGTGCAGGTTGCACTGATTCTCTGCCAACTGGGCATCGATGAATCAACACTTTCCAGATACACTTCCTAGATATGTGATTTTTGTTTAGCTCTTTGTTTCTATACAGCCGTGGGGGGAGGGATTGTCCGAAGACTCCAGTTTTGACATTGTTTTGAGTTCTCATTTGCAGGCTTTAAAAAGCTTAATAGAATTTATTTCCATGTTTTGGGAGTTATGCGAAAGTGAAGTTAGTTTTTGAAGCATCCTAAATCGACCTAGAAGCCAGACTTGTCAATTTCAGTAAAATATTGTCGGCTCTAAGGGAAACATAGACAGATAGAATGAAAGGAGCAGTCCAAACACTGAAAGGGGTCATGTCAACTCTTTACTGTTGAAGCCACGAAAACAACAGGAACCATGAAATAGCTATTGGAAACATGAAATAACCCCCAACCTTAAATTCACTTGTGCATGTGGTGTCCTTTACTCCCCATGACACCTACAGGCCAATGTTGGCATTTCAAGGTGTAACATCCCTCTGTAGGTTAATACAAGAGAAAACAAACCAAATATATACATTTATGTTTGAAACCAAAAGCACCTAGAGGCATTATAGCTTTGAGAACACTGCTGCAGCTATGCTAGTCTATAGAGAACCAGGTGTTCTTCTATCAGTGATGAGAACGCTTAATCATCTGATCATGTTGGGTAAAGCAATTTAACGCCACCGAGTCTGCACCCCCATGATATAGTGCCCCAGGGGGCTTAACTCAAGTGAAAGACTGTCCACATAAGCTTTGTCTTTAATGTCATTGGCGACTTTTACAGTTCAGTTCACTATCTGACTTATAATATTTACTTATACTGTCTTGAAAAACTGAGGCCTAGTACATATTCAAGTTCAGTCAAAGATTCCCCTCACTTAACACACTCCCTTCACCCCAGAGAAGACCCAAACCCAGCACTGAATCTAGCGGAAGGCCATCGTTTCTTTGTTTGAGCTAAGTGTTCAAATCCTATCTATTTCACTCGAGACTCTTTGACCTTTAAGGAGTTCACTGTTGTTCACAGAGTGTGAAGCTGGTGGATCTCTGATTCGAGGAGGGGCTTGCCCTTCTCGTACTGGCTTCTTTGCAGCTCAGGTACTGATCCTTCCAAATGGATGCCTGAGTGGAGGGGAGGGAAGAGTAAGTGCTTGTTATCTAGGCCCAAACCTGGGAAAAGGCTTACCTGGGCTTGCTGCACTTTGGTCTGAATGGCTTGGAAATGCCCCTTGGGACATGTGGATTCTCACGACCTCTTCCAAGAACATGAACGTTTTGATCACCTCTGCCATCTCTTCTCTTTTAGATGTCAGGGATCTTGGACCCGTTCTTGGAGCAGAGAATTGAGGAACTTCCTCAAGTCCACGTTGGCACTCCGTATGTTTCTGCCAGTATCAGCGAGGTTCAATAGGTCTCATGAATGTCTTTCGAGCCTGGTATCCTCTACAGCTGTCTCCAGGCCAGTAATCTCCATTGTAGCAGAACATCTCTCATCAATGTCTTCGCATCTCTCCTCTATCTGTGCAGCCAGCTTTTCGGCCAGCTTCTCTTCGTATCTCCCATACAGTCGACTTCAACAGGACTGGGCATGTCTGAAAGTAGCTCGGAGCCTCACCAGTAAGCTGATGGCAGGCAGATCTTCCACTGTCTGCCCTTTCAGGTTCTGGAAACTGACCCGTGAACTCAGGTCTTTGGGCAGCAGCAGTATCTCGAACTGACACAGCTTCCCGGACCAAAGACCTAAGCCAAGCTCCACAGAGGGCGGCAGCCCTTCCATCACACGGATCCAACCACAGAACTCTGCCCGGTTACCTAGGATCCACCGGCCACAACAAGCCTCGCGGTACACACCAACATTCCACCTGGAATCCAACGGGTAACTGCCATCCCCAAAGGCTGCTGCATCTTGTCAGTGTTGGGGGAGGGGCTGCATCCGACGAGAGGTTCCTAAGCTAAATGTGATTCTACCCACTAGCGTCCCATGGGCCTATGTACTTCCCTCTTTCCTTTTCTTCAGATCTGTATGCACAGTACCAACGGAGGCAAGTGTGTCCATTTTCAGTTGATGGTTTCACACGTCTTTAAACTTTCTAACAGTTCACAGTACACAGAGACCCTCTAAAGGAAACTTATGTTCCAGTAATATCCGTACACCCGGAATACATTTCCGTCGGTTGATTTCTGCTGAAACACCCGCACTCTCAGGACATGGATCCATTGGTTTCATGGGGGCTGAAATTCCTAGAAATGAAACCAACCCCAATGTGCACTTTACTGTCTGTCTCTTTTGCTCTTAGTACACTTTTGCAGAGCTACTTGTCTTTGTTAAAGGCTTATGCCATTTCTTCTCGAAGTAGGGTTTTATATGGCATTCATTCATCCTGTTGGAAGGCTTGCAAGTCTATATCACGGACTAGGAATCCATTTGACTCCAAATCGGCATTTGGGTTAGGTCTCGATATGCTCTTATGAATCAACATTAACGAATATAAATGCACGCCTCTGATTTCCGAATACAAGTGTGCTGAGTACATGCAAGCCGCGTTACTGGGTCGATGCATACTGAATGATCCTTGACATCCCCTTGAGTATTTTCTTTTGAATAATCATGGTTCCCTTGGTATATGTCAGCCAACAGTACCCTTTGGGTGCTTGTTTGTTTCTTTGATTCTTTGTTGGTCTGCTTCTCGTTTGTTTTACAAACACGTCAGGCCATGCATCTCTCCGTTCGCTTCAAACAGAGAGTCATATAAGCTGATTCACTTAAGATAGTGCTTCCAATCACCTATGATTTCCTGCTTCCCTATCCCATTTTAGGGTTTTGATGTCCTCCTTGCCTTCTTCTGGTTTCTTCCTTGCCACTCATGCTCCTCTTGCATTTCCAATAATGGTTTTCTTCTTTCCATTTCATCTTGCTGCTTTTCTATTCAGGGGAGAATTCTCAACCTTTCTTATAGGATAAGTTTCGAACTGCTGATTTCTTTTAAGATTTGCCGGTCTGTGGAATTCTCTAGCTCTGCCGTTATTAGAAATGGCCGTCATGTGGCCTAGGCTACCCTAGATGGCAGCATTTGCCCTTCAGGGTATGGTCTATGTCCTGGCACTCCTCCCTGTCCTGCAATACTGCTGCCGATATATCAGCTGAAACCCCTCTGGAGGTTGTCTTGTGACTATGTTGCTTTCCTCCAGGCGCATTTTAAATCCCTGGGATGCTCAGGAACTTCGTTGATTTGAATCATACAGCTGCTGGTAGGTCTATTGGGATTCCACCTCCTTTGGACGCTGTGTACTTCCTGAATCCGCATAGATGATTCTCTCTTGGCTTTCAGCAAGTTTCAGTCTGATTTTTCTACAGGTAACTTTTCAGACATCTTTGTTTCATTATCTCTTGCTTTTCCATCTGGGACTCTTACGAATCCTAGTCTTTCATGCCTTGTCTTACCCGAGGATTCAACAGCAATGTTTTCATTGGTTTGCACTTGCTTTCGTATGTCTGCTTCTGACCGAGGGATTTCTGTTCCCCTGTCTTCACAGTCATTCACGCGTCCCTCTGCATTATCTTGTCTGCTTAGGACTGAATTTTACCCCTGATATTATCACATTCATTGAGTTTTCTGATATTATTTGCTTATCTTTAGGCTTCCTCTTCACCTTTTCTGGTATTGTGCCTTTTGTGATTCTGAGACACTGTTGTTCTACACTGTTTCCCTCACCTCCGTTTTCAATGCTTGCTCTGGATTGCGTTTTGCAGTCTCGTTGTTTGAAAACTTATCTTTTGGGCCTTCAATCTCTTTGGAACTGAAAATGGTACTTCCTGTTTCTTTTACTGTACTTCTTCAACTCTACTGGTCATGAAATATTAGGTATCTAATATAGACTTCTAGGGCTTTGTTAAGTGAAATCTTTGGAATCTTGGCTCTATGCAATTCCATGGGATTTTTGTGAGGACAATTTCTCCTAGACATTGATGCCATGTCCTTTTCCTGTGTGTTGTCTGGTATATCTCCAATTGATGGTGTTGCCTTTGTTGGGATGAACACCCCATACTATTTAGATTAGCATAGCCTCACTTTGATTACGCTTATCTCACAGTTCTGAAAGTGCACAGGACACTTCCTCCGGTGGAAATGAAGCTTCTGAAGGTTCTCATCTCTGCATTCGGCTCTATGTCAATTTGGAGTGTTTCCAAAACAGCCAACTGAGAGTGCGCTTGTACTTTGAAGTGCTATGAGAATGTCCCAATGAAACCAGTTCTTCCCAGAGCTTTTCTGCCTACAGAAACACCAGTGGAAGCATATCAATAGATGTCACACATCAGGGCCAGTGGAATGATCCCGCAGACCAACCTTGGTGTCCTCGGGGCCGTACCGTGCCGGTGCCATCCAAAATGTAGCATCTGCTTTTGGGAGATAATGCTGAAGGAAATGCTTCACCTTCTCACGCTGTGGACTTGGACCACTCTTCCTTGTCCTCTCATCCTTGTGGCTCGGGTTCACAAAAGCAACCACAGAGCTGTTGCGCATCCTGTGCCTCAAACCAAACCATAATCCCAGCCCAGGTTATGAATGTAGCTGATCCTAAGGCTTTTCATTCTGATTTCAAACCCAAGGCCCCCTGGATCCCTCAGACCAGATGCACGATATCTCTGATTCAGCCCCACACGTGCTCTATTGGTAAAATGCCCAATTGGTCCCTGGTCCTGCAGATGCACTGGGTGTGGCCATGGGACAAATCGGTAATCTCAACTGCACATGCTGTGTGGTGGCCCTCTCATTGGGGTCACAGGTCGGTTTGCTCTCTTGATAGGACCCACCACATCCCACAACGCACTCCAGATCCCTGAGACTCAGCGTGTGCCATCATCCGTAGCCCTATCTCTCCCTGACCGATGCCTCTGCTACGTCAAATTTGGCAGCTCGGATCTTGGTCTCAGAATCAACTGTGGGGATATTTTGTGCTGGTTTCTTTGAGTTCTGTCAGCCAAGCATCTGCTGTGCACTCATCTAACTCTCAGCGCATCACCTTCAATCCCATATCTCCTGTCCGCTTGAGAGTGTGCGTCCAAGTTAAACAGAGTTTCACCTTTGCTGCTCCATCACCATGGGTCAGACCCTGCACTGGTTTATATTCCCTGCTTTGCCTTCTCCTGCTTCCAGGTGTTCTGAGGCCTCATCCTGTCTTTGGAAGTAACAGACCTCTCTTCGGCAAGTGTCCTGTGCCAAGGGCTGTGTGAGAGGATGTTTCCATTGCTCTGTACATGGGAGCGAGTGAGTGCAGGTTGCACTGATTCTCTGCCAACTGGGCATCGATGAATCAACACTTTCCAGATACACTTCCTAGATATGTGATTTTTGTTTAGCTCTTTGTTTCTATACAGCCGTGGGGGGAGGGATTGTCCGAAGACTCCAGTTTTGACATTGTTTTGAGTTCTCATTTGCAGGCTTTAAAAAGCTTAATAGAATTTATTTCCATGTTTTGGGAGTTATGCGAAAGTGAAGTTAGTTTTTGAAGCATCCTAAATCGACCTAGAAGCCAGACTTGTCAATTTCAGTAAAATATTGTCGGCTCTAAGGGAAACATAGACAGATAGAATGAAAGGAGCAGTCCAAACACTGAAAGGGGTCATGTCAACTCTTTACTGTTGAAGCCACGAAAACAACAGGAACCATGAAATAGCTATTGGAAACATGAAATAACCCCCAACCTTAAATTCACTTGTGCATGTGGTGTCCTTTACTCCCCATGACACCTACAGGCCAATGTTGGCATTTCAAGGTGTAACATCCCTCTGTAGGTTAATACAAGAGAAAACAAACCAAATATATACATTTATGTTTGAAACCAAAAGCACCTAGAGGCATTATAGCTTTGAGAACACTGCTGCAGCTATGCTAGTCTATAGAGAACCAGGTGTTCTTCTATCAGTGATGAGAACGCTTAATCATCTGATCATGTTGGGTAAAGCAATTTAACGCCACCGAGTCTGCACCCCCATGATATAG